>NW_006408854.1:2430660-2434820 GCF_000296735.1 Chrysochloris asiatica
GACAAACTGACAGATGAGTGATGACTTGTGAATATTAGTGATGGGAATATTGGGACAAAATATAACATGGGCTTTTAGTAAGTAATAATTGGTGTCCTAGTATGATCCTGTAGGATAAGCACTGGACCACTAGTCACATGGTCGACTCTTCAAACCCACCAGCTGATCCTTATAAACCCTATACAGCATCACTAAGAATCTGAAATGACTCAACAGCACTTCACAACAACAATAAATCTTAACCAGATTTTCTTCCTATGTTTATTTCTCTATTTGGAAACCAATTGGTTGTGCCAGAGCATTGAAATAGAAACACTGAAATACTCAAGAAGGACAAAAAGGAAGGGAAAGCGAGGGAAGGGATTTTGATAAGTAGATTTACAGTTGCATGAAATAAGGGTTAATTCTGCATTTGGTAATTAGGACTTCTGCAAAGTTCCTTAGTTATAAATAAATCAAACTCATTGTCTCATTGATAGTAACTCTTTAGGAGAGAGTAGAACTGCTCTGTAGGGTTTCCAGGACTGACTGCCACAACTTTCTTCTGTGGAACAGCTGGTGGGTTGCAGTTCCTTAAGCATAGGCTATACCAATAAGACGTCCTTACAGATCTCTATTATTTAACCTACATCAGGAAGTCATTTACTTCTTTGGAGCGTAATGGATTATTCTTAATACTTACTAATTAAAGTACCAAGCAGACAGCATGAATGATGACATGCAGGAATGATAAAATCTGTTTAGATTGTGACTTATAGAGCTTTTGAAAATTGTAGCAGTTCTTTTATGGGTAAAGAAAAGCAGAACCCACAAGTGAAAATCTCCCAGGTGCTTGAAAAAAGTTAATGAAATTTAATTTTTAAGATTGAAGGAGGATGGAAAAGTAAGTGAAAACTGTATGGATGTTTTAAATTTAAACAGGAAAAGGTTATTCTAATTCTGAGATTTAATTATGTTATCTGGCTCTAGGCAATTTTTAAATTGTGAAAGTTAGAGGACTGAGAGAATATATGATGTTTTATAAACTTGATGCCTAACAAAGAAATGGTAAATAATAAATACAGAATACATTATTTCTATTGTAAGAAATCACTGTTTTTGCAAACAGGACTTCTATGCATATTGATTGTGCAGGCATGTCAGAAAACACTGCCATTACAGTGACTTTAAAATTCTTTTCCTGAGTCATAATGTTAAGTTACATCAGTGATGAGGTAGATACACTTTGTAGAAACCATTGGTTTCGGTATGTGATAGTTCAGCAGTGCAAAGGTACCACTGCACAATTCCTTCACTCACTCTTTCTCCAGCTCCATGTTAGCTATGTGCCACTGTGAACTGCAGGTACAAACT
The DNA here is from genome assembly GCF_000296735.1 of Chrysochloris asiatica. Lineage (NCBI taxonomy): Eukaryota > Metazoa > Chordata > Mammalia > Afrosoricida > Chrysochloridae > Chrysochloris > Chrysochloris asiatica. Next base: position 2,432,014 of record NW_006408854.1, read on the forward strand.
CCAACCTGATTATTGAGCAAATTCTATACTTCTGCAATTTGAATTTTCCATGAATGGTTCTGTTTTCTCTCACTTCTAATTTTCTTAGGAAACTTTATTTAATGTGCTTCAAATCTTTGACCTTTTCCATCTGTGAAATGGCATTTATTATCAATAGAGATTAGGTAAGTGTGATAAAGAATTTTAATTTACAAGGCATTTCTAACTTTTTCTTTTTACCTTAAGAGGCTCTAGAATTTGCAATCAACTCATTTTATTAAAAGCTAATCATATGGGAGAGGCTAGACTGTACAAATAATATGTGTTTCACTGAGGTGCTTTTGGTTGCAAGGAACAGAGACTGGCTATAATGGGCTTAGGCCAAAAATTTAAATGATTATACAGGCTTATAATCACAGTCTAAAGAGCTGAAAGAAGAAGAGTTGAAAAGTCAATGTTTCTTGGGAAGTGCTCACTGATCTATACAAAGAAGTTTGCAAGAGAGCTTCCTGGCCAGCCAACTGGATACAGCCATATATAGGTGCTTTCTAAAGAAAAGTGATTCAATGAATTATGGAGATTATCAAACAATATCATTAATATCATATGCAAGTAAAATGAATGCTATCATTAATATCATATGAAGTAAATTAAAAAATGGTTGCAGCACTACCTCAACAGGGAATTGCCAGAAAATTGAAGATATATTCAGAACCTGTACATAAACCAAAAAGCAGTTGTTAGAACAGAATAAGGGAACACTGAATGATTTAAAATTATGAAAGGTGTGCACCAGAGTAATATTCTATTAACATTATTACTTAATATGTTTGCTGACCACATAATCCGAGAAGCTGGATTATATGAAGAAAAACATGGCATCAGGATTAGAGGATGACTTGTTAACAACCTGCAATATTCAGACGATACAACTTTGCTTGCTGAAAGTGAAGAAGACTAAAAATTCTTACAGATGAAGATCAAAGACCACAGCTTTTGCATGGATTGCCTCTCAATGTAAGGAAGACAAAAATCCTTACCACTGAAGTAATAAATAGTATCATAATAAATAGAGAAAAGGTAGAGTTGTCAATGACTTCATTTTGCTCATATCAAGTATAACTCCTCATGGAAACATCAGTCAAGAAATCAAATGACATATTGCATTAGGCAAATCTACTGCACAAGACCTCTTTAAAGTGTTGAAGAGCAAAGAAGTCAGTTTGAGGACTAAGGTGTACCTGACCCAAGCCATGGTATTTTTCAGTAACCTCATATGCATGTGAAGTTGGAGAGTGAATAAAGAAGACTGTAGGAGAAATGAGACATTTGAATTATGGTGTTGGAAAAGAACATTAAAAGCATCATGCACGGCCAAAAGAACACACAGATCTGTGTTGGAAGAAGTACAGCCAGAGTGCTCCTTGGAAGCCAGGATGGCCAAATTTCATCTCTCCTACTTCATAAATATTGTCAGGAAGGACAAGTCCCTGGAGAAGGATATCATGTTTGGTATAGTGGAGGTTCGGAGCAAAAGAGGAAGACCTCCAAGGAGGTAGAATATTGGTACGGGTCCTGGCAGTGTTTCGTTCTGTTTTACACAGGGTCGACATGAGTCGATGCCACCTCGATGGCACCTAACAACAACAAACACCTGGAGAAGAGAATCATATTTGATGGAGGGTCAGTAGAAAAGAGAAAAACTCACAATGAGATAGATTAAATTGTGGTTGCAATAATGGACTCAAACACATCAAGGATTGTACTGGTCCTGGCAGTGTTTTGTTCTGTTGTTCACAGATGGTCCATATGAATTGCAACCTGCTGGATGGCCCCTAACAACAACATGGGTACCTAGTTCAATGTTCTTTACACTATAACACAGCATCTTGCTAAATGTCAGCTTATATTTAAATTGATAAAAATAATTAGTAAATAATCTACTGTTCAAATTATTTGTTAATGATATTTATGATATTTATGAACGCTTTAGTTTCAATTCTCTGGTATAAATTTTTTGTTTTCCAGAAATGGAACCCATCCCTATGTTTGTTATATTACCCTCCATTATTAATCTTTTGGGGATAGCATTTGCTTCTCCCTCTAAAGTTGAAGCAAGTAGTAATTTTTTCAGCTTCCTTTGTACCTAAGATATGTGCACATGATCTAGGCTTGGTTAATATGTTGTATCCATTTTGGATTTTGAATTTGTAGCTAGTAGCCCAAGGATCTCTGGTAGCATTGTGGTTACTAATCGGGCTGCAAACTGCAAGGTCAGCAGTTCGAAACTATCAGCTGCTCCGTGGGAGAAAGATGAAGTATTATGCTCCCATAAAGATTTACAGCCTCGGAAACACTTACAGGGTCGCTATGGGTCGGAAAAGGTTTCGCGGCACACAGCAGCAGCAGCAACAGCCCAAGTAGTAATGACAGAAAATCCTCTCTAGTGACAGGTGGTTTTCATGGTGTGTCTGTATCTAGTCATCAGGGACAGTAAGATAAACCTTGGCAATGCATTTCAACGACAGGTTTTCCTGTTCTGCACTTCTGATGATGGTGGTGGTCTAATCAGTGGAACCCAGTGTTCAACAATAGTAGTGCATTGTCACCACTGAAGTGATCTGCTCTGAGGCACTGCTCAAGGCAGTGATATAGAAATTTCTGCTTATTATAATATTTTATTTTTTGCATATATATGTTGTTGTTATATGTCATTGAGAAAGTTAGGACCCATAGTGACCCTGTATAGGGTTTCTGAGGAGCAGCTGGGGAGCTTAAACTGCTGACCTTGCAGTTCAAAGCAACTTTGGGGCATTAACCTACAGCAC
>NW_006408854.1:2435031-2435620 GCF_000296735.1 Chrysochloris asiatica
CAGGTTAAACTCACCAGTCGCTCCTTGAAAACCCTATACAGGTTGGCCCAGGACCAGGCAGTGTTTCGTTCTGTTGTGCATAGGGTCACTATGGGTCAGAACCAACTTGATAGCACTTCACAACAACAACAATATATATTTATGACAGAACTAAACAACAACATATTGTTGTTATGTGCCATCAAGTTGGTACCAACTCATAGCAACCCTAAGCACAACAGAAACATTGCACAATATTGGGCCAATCTCCCAACACCTAAGCCCATTGCTGCAGCCACTGTGCCAATGCATCTCACAGCGGATCTTCCTCTTTATTTCTGCCCCTCCACTTTATCAAACATGATATCCTTTTCCAGGGACTTGTCCGTACTGACAATATATCTTAAGTATGAGAAATGAAGTTTGGCCATGCTAGATTCCAAGGAGCACTCTGGCTGTACTTCTTCCAACACAGATCTGTTTATTATTTGGCAGTCAAGAGTGCCACTCCAACACCATAGCTCAAATGCGTCAGTTCTTCTCTGTCATCCTTATTCACTGTTCAACTTTTGAATACACATAAGGTTATTGAAAATACCATGACTTGTTC
>NW_006408854.1:2438449-2439025 GCF_000296735.1 Chrysochloris asiatica
AGAGAGAGAGAGAGACAGAGAGAGAGAAAGTCCTGGTGTGGAGCTGTGGGTTAATGTGACACTGCAAAGCTGTTTGAACTGCAAGGTTGGTGGTTCAAGCTCATCAGCGTCTCCTTGGAAACCCTATACAGGGTCGTTATGGGTCAGAACTGACTCGATGGCACTTAACAACAACATATATATACACATCTATATAGATTTTCACAACTTTCTAAAGTCATGTATAGTCATCATATAGAACAGTTCATCACCCCAAAATATTTTCATGATACTTTGTAGTTATTTAAATGCCCATGCCCAATCCCTCATCTGTTTCTATCCATTTAGCTTTTCTTTTCCAGAATTATATTACCTATTAATACTTTAATAAGTATTACTAAATTTGTTTTTACTTATTAAATAATCTGCTCTTATTGTTGTTAAGTTAACATCTGCTCTTATTGTTGTTAAGTGCTGTCAAGTTGTTTCCGACTCACAGTGACCCTTTACAGGGTTTCCAAGTAGTGGCTGGTAGGTTTGAACTGCCAACCTTGTGGCTAAAACAGACATTAAGGTCTAGTGCTTTATCCCACAATG
>NW_006408854.1:2439865-2441595 GCF_000296735.1 Chrysochloris asiatica
TCTGGAAGTTCTTTGTCAATGTATGAGTGTAGCCATTTCTATATTACCTTTAGCAATACTTTACTCATATGGGATATCAGAGAGATTGTCTGATGATTTCCGCATTCCACTGGGTCACCTCTCTTTGGAATGGGCACAAATATGGATCTCTTCCAATCAGTCAGCCAGATTGTTGTCTTCCAAATTTCTTGACAGAGATGAGTGAGTGCCTCCTGTGCCACCTCACTTTCTTGAAAGATTTCAATTTTTATTTCAACATATCCTGGTGCCTTTTTCTTTGCCAATTCCTTCAATGCACCTTGGACTTCTTCCTTCAGTATCATTGGCTCTTGATCATATGCTACCTCTTGAAATGGTTTAACATTAACAATTTCCTTTGGTACAATGACTCTGTGTATTCCTTCCATCTTACTTTGATGCTTTCTCCATCATTCATTCAATAATTTGCCCGGAGAATCTTTCACTAATGAAAGTCGAGGCTTGAATTTTTGTTTTTTTTCCCACTTACAGCCAAATGGCTATCACTTGTCTGTCTATTTGTTGTACTGTGGTGGCTTGTGAGTTGCTGTGATTCTGAAAGCTATGCCACCAGTATTTTAAATACCAGCAGGGCACCCATGGTGGACCAGTTTCAGATGAGCTTCCAGACAAAGACAGGCTAGGAAGAAAGAGTGACAAACTACTTCTGAATATTTAGTCACTGAATATTTAGTCACCTTATGAATAGTAGAGAAACACTGTCAGGTATAGTGCCAGAAAATGAGCCCCTCAGGTTGGAATGCACTCAAAATGAGACTGGGGAAGAGCTGCCTCCTCAAAGTAGAGTTGACCATGATAAAGCAAATGCAGTAAAGCTTTTAAGAGAAAAGCCTGTGGGACCTTCCTTTGCCGATGGGACACAACTCAAAATGAAGAGAAACAGCTGTAAACATCCACTGAAAATCAGAACATGGAATGTACGAAGTATGAATCCGGGAAAATTGGAAGTTATCAAAAATGAAATGAAACACATAAACATCGATATCTTAGGCACTAGTGAGCTGAAATGGACTGGTATTTTCCATTTTGAATCTGACAACCTCATGGTTTACTATTCTAGTAATGATAAACTGAAGAGGAATGGTGTTGCATTCATTGTCAAAAAGAACACATCCAGATCAGTCATGAGGCACATTGCTGTAAGTGATAGGATAATATCCATGCACCTAAAGGGAAGCCCAGTTAATACCACTATTATTCAAATATATGCATCAACCACTAAAGCCAGTGAGGATGAAATAGAAGTATTCTACTAACTAATTCAATCTGAAATTGATCAAACATGCAATTGAGATGTGTTGATCATTACTGGTGATTGGACTACAAAGGTTGGGAACAAAGAGGAAGGATCAGTAGTTGGAAAATATGGCCTTGGTGATAGAAATGATGTTGAGAAAGAATTCTGCAAAACCAATGATTTGTTCATTTCAAATACCTTCTTTAGACAGCATAAGAGATGACTATACCCATGGATCTCACCAGATGGAATACATAGAAATCAAATTGACTACATCTGCAGAAAGAGATGATGGAAGAGCTCCGTATCATCAGTGAAAACAAGACCCGGGGCTGACTGTGGAACAGACCATCAATTACTGATATGCAAATTCAAACTGAAGCTGAAGAAAATGAAAACAAGTCCACGAGAGCCAAAATATGACCTTGAATATATCCCACCTGAATTTAGAGAT
>NW_006408854.1:2441695-2449356 GCF_000296735.1 Chrysochloris asiatica
ATGACCTTGAATATATCCCACCTGAATTTAGAGATAGTCTGAAGAACAGATTTTATACATTAAACACTAAAGACCGATGACCAGAAGAGTTGCGGGATAACATCTAGAATATCATACATGAAGAAAGTAAAAAGTCATTGAGAAGACAAGAAAGAAGTAAAAACTCAAAATGGATGTCAGAAGAGACACTGAAACTTGCTCTCCAGCATAGAGATGCTAAAGCAAATGGATGAAATGAGGAGGTCCAAGAGCTGAATAGAAAATTTCAAAGATCAGCTCGAGAAGGTAAAGCCAAAGATTACAACAAAATGTGCAAAGATCTGGAATCAGAAAACCAAAGAGGAAGAACAGCCTCAGCATTTCTCAAGCTGGTGGAACTGAAGAAAAAATTCAAGCCTCAACTTTCATTACTGAAAAATTCTCTGGGCAAATTATTGAATGATGCCGAAAACATCAAGAGAAGATGGAAGGAATACACAGAGTCACTGTACCAAAAGGAAATGGTTAATGTTCAGCCGTTTCAAGAGGTGACATATGATAAAGACCCATAAAGATTGCAGCCCATGAAACCATATGGGGCAGTTCTACTCAGTTGTTAATACTAAGAATTGACTATGGCACACAATGACAATACTTACTGTAGTTCTCATAAGTAAATCTTCTTGCTATCCCCATTTTATATATGAGGAAGCTGAGGCACAGAGAAGTTAAGACACCAGTCTAAGGTCACAGAACTAATATTGAGTAAGAATTTAAATCCAGTGAGCATGGCACCATATACAATACTGCCTTAACCCATACACTATACTCTCTGAGCCTTGGTGTGGTGGTGTAGGATAAGCACTGGACTAGTAACCACAAATTTGGCAGTTCAAACCCACCAGCTGTCCTAAGAAACCCTATACAGTATTGCTATAGAGTTAGAACTGACTCAATAGCATACAACCACAACACTATGATGCTATGATGTCTAATAAATCAGTCAAAATTGGTTTCTGTTTCTTGCAACTATAGACTTGAATGAAAAAATTGGTGAGCAAAAAGAGTCAAAGAACGCATTCTCATGGAGGATATTATTGAATTGGCGAGACAGATATTCAAATAAACCTCATCAATGAATACAATGCATAATTACAAGTGTAGTTATCTACATTTGTAGATAACTGTGAAGGTAATGATCATGGCCTTTTCAATTTTATTATAAAGCTTCTGATCTGGATTGGGGTCATTGACGTGGACAGTTTCTCTGAGACAGTGATGCTTTCACAGAGATCTAAATGAGTTAAGATGAAGAACATATGTGGACCCAGGAAGCATGCAACTCGAGTTTTTGGGAGGAAGTCTGAGGTGCTGAGGCCCTGAATCAGGTAACTTGACCACTCTAGTTGGAGAATGGATATCATGGCCTACATAGATGAAGGTAATGAGGGAGACAGACTGTGTAAGACCTTGTCACATCCAGCATTTGAGACATTGTTTCTTTCTTACTCACCCACACATATAGCATAAATATAGAATAGGAAACAATATGCAGTGTTGTCTTTTTCTTGATGGGTTGATAATGGACCTTAAGATTCCTCACACAGATATTGCAGGAAAGGTGTTCCTGGACCACATTGTCTTACTCAAAGAGTTTTTTGGAAATATACTGGGAATCTCACTGATTTATGGGTTGACTTTTGCTCATTGTTAGGTCTGTAGTTTTGAATGTATTTCTATAGACCTCAAATCAGTAAGCCATAGGATGGTAAATACTTTATATTTAGTGCCCTTGAGTGATAGGTAAGCATATCAACAAACACAACATTGTTAGAAAATAGACACAATCTCTTCTATTTTTATGCGTGACAGAGCTGAAATGGACCACGGCAATGTTAGAGTACAGAATCGTTTTACAAATAAATGTATAAAATGTTAAAAGACAGGTTAACTTAGCCAGGATTGTTAAAACGGTGACTGGAAGAGCTAAGGCTAATTCTCATGTGTTCTGACCTCCAGTTTATTAGTAGAATATTTTGACACACCATTCTAAAACTGGTTGATAAAAATCCTTGCTTAAATGATTTAATTTGGTAATACCTGTCAATGTATTCCTATTTTATTGATAGTAGATCTCAGAATCTAAGAACTACAAAACTTTTTCCTAGATAATTTCAATAAAAAAATCAGTAGTAGAGGTCTAAGAAAATAATTAAAATATTTTTTCATAATTCTAAATATGACTAAATTTTTTTTGTAATGCAATATATGGGCATGAACTAGTGCTGAGAAGAAAACTTTCATAAATCTATCAACTCAGGAGGACCATAAGGCATTAAAAAAATAAGTTAACATTCTGAAGTACATTAATTAATACTTTTGACTACCCTGACCAGTTGTAGATCCTAGGAGACATATACTCCAATTTCAAATCCAATTAAAATGATATCCATTACTAAATTAACCCATGTACATTCAAATCTTGATATAAAATGACATAGTCTCAAGACACCAATTAATTAATCAAACATGCAAAAATATGTCAAGAAAATTATTAATCCACTCTGATCTTATATCTCAAAAGTCTTCAAGTTCTTTGTATACTAGAAATATTATATACTGAATCAATTCTTCTTCACTTCATTTAAAAAATTGCTTTGAAAAAGATTTCACCATATGCTTGTTTTAGATAGAGTGAAAAAATGTTCTCTTCAAAGCATATGGTGATATAATTAGGTGTCTCTGAATACAGAAAGGTTGGAAAGAGAACTGCTTGAATTAAATAAAAGCAATAATTTGTTTCTCTGTTTCCCTACAGCCTCCTCCCCTGGTACCTTCTCTGGTATTATTGTTTTAGTAAACAGCAATCTTATGTACTTCAAATTAAGAAATGTCTGCTGTCACTTGTCATAGCTAAAGTGCATAAAATTTAAGGACTGCTTTTCTGTCCCTTCACTATGCAAACCTATCTGATTCATGTTCCTAACCTCTTGTTCTGAGGTGTTTGGGCATTATTCCAGCATCACTGACATTTGTATGATGTTCCACAGTTGGGAGTCTGCATTTACTTGTGATTTAGCTACTTTATTCAGGCTTTCTTATGGAGTATCTTCTACTAATGGTGACAGACCTTGAGTTTCTTTTTCTTCAGTAAAAGTATTTGTTTTTTAAAAATATTTCCTCTTGTTTTGAGGTATTCCATCTCTCATTTTAGGAGAAAAGAAAACGTTTAAAACAGATTAATTGTGATAAATTTATACAGACACTGGTTATTTGTTATCAGAAATGTAAATTTAAAAAGTAATGTATTGAAATCTGGGAAACAAAGTATCATGGTTTCAGATAAACTTGGGGTGGTATTGCACACTTTTTTCTTCTTTTTTTCAGACCTATTAGAATGTGCATACATTTACCAATGTCTTAAGCATGACAGAATGTAGCACATTTTAAGTAAGTTCATGTTGTTATTAAGTGCTGTTGAGTCAGTTCTGAATCACAGTGACCCTAGGGTTTCCAAGGCTATAAATCTTTAAGGGATCAGAAAGCCTAGTCCTTTTTCCTTGGATCAGCTGATACATTCGAGCTACTGACCCTGGAGTTAGCAGCCCAACTGTAACCCACTAAACTACCAGGGCTCCTTAAAATAAGTTGATGTGCTGTTAAGTACCACTGAGTCGGCTCTGACTCATAGCGACGCTGTATAGGATTTCCGAGGAGTGGCTGGTAGATTTGAATTGTCGATCTCATGGCTCAAACTGACCTTGCAATCCAATGCATTATCCTTCAGCTCCATACCAGGACTCCAAAATAAGTTGATCATAGTCGTGATGTGCCGTGGAATCGGTTCCGACTCATAGCGACCCTGTACAGGGTTTCCAAGGCTGCAAATCTTTACCGGAGCAGAAAGCCTCATCTTTCTCCCACAGAAAAACTGATAGTTTCGAACTGCCGACCTTAAGGCTCGCAGACTGATTCATAACCACTACACTACCAGAGCTCCATAAAATAAGTTGTTAAGTGTTTATAAATAATATGCTATTTGTTTCAGGGCACAAAAACTATTGCTGTCTTGTCAATTTAGAGATCCTATTGTTTTTGTTGCTAAATGCCATCTAGTAGATTCCTCTTAGTGACCTTATATAGGGCTTCCTAATAGTTGGTGGGTTTGAATTGTCGACCCCGTGGTGTGCAGTCCAGTGCAGATCCACATGAAGTTGTTGTTGTTAAGTGCCAGAGAGTCGAGTCAGTTTCAAGTCATAGAGTCACTATATAGTGCTTCCAAGGAGTAGCTGATGAATTTGAATCATTGACCTTGTTGTTCAACCTGACCTTGTGGTCCAGTGCTTTATCCCATAGTATAACAGAATAAACTGTCCTTTAAAGTTTCCAATGCTGACATCTTTTAAAAAATGTTTTATTGTGAATTATGTAATACTTTACATGGGAGAACATTAGCTATACATTCATCCTATAGTATATGATTTCATTGCTATGGTTACAATCCCCTCCATGAATCATCAACCATCCAAAAGGTATACCCTGCAAGCCTGCCCCCAGGTTGTCAGCACATAGCCCCTCTCCCTTTCTGGGTCTAGAGTTCCCAGCTGCTCCATCTCTCCACGTCATCATCTCTGCCTCCATCTCTAGTGTTACTGTTTCTCTGGGTAGGGTCCCACATTCCGCTCTTCTCCCTTGATGGTCCAAGGGACCTCTGCTCCTGGACTGCAAAGTCAATCACTCCCCTTCTTTTGCTACAAACGTCTACCTTTACATTTCCAACCCTCGCAGTCAGTCCTGATAACAATTATTCACTATTGTACCACAAGAGATCTATCTGCATCTCCTTTCATCAATGCTGAAATCTTTATAGAAGTAGACTGCCACATTTTTCTCCTTTCAGAGCAGCTGGTAGGCTCAAACTACTGACATTTTGGATAGCAGCTAAGCATTTAACCACTGTGCCTGGGCCTTTTAATTGGCAACGAGGAGTCTGAATTTCTTAATTTTAATTTTTTACTTTAAGTTGTCTGACTAGAATGAATAGTGCATGTTTATTTTAGTCATATGTTGCTTTCAGCCAAATTAATTGCTAGCTGATAAGTTCCACTAATATAAGTTCTATCTTTATACCATTTAAAATGAGTGAGTATTCTTGGTTTCAGTTAACTGTCAGCAAACAAATGTGGATTGTATAAAGTTCCCTCAGGGAAAACCCCCTTCCAAGACTGAAATTCAAAAGGAATACATGAACAGGCATGTAATCTTGCTGGTGACAAACACCCTCCTCCTTTTGCTTTGTAATAAAAAGAGGGAAGTGATTGATCTTGCAGTCCAGGAGCGGAGGACCCTGGGACCATCAACAGAGAAGAGCGGAGTATAAGACTCTATCCAGAGAAGCAGCGATGCCAGAGATGGAGGCAGAGACGATGATGTGGAGAGACAGAGTGGCTGGGGACTCTAGACTCAAGGAAGGAGAGAGGCTGTGTGCTGGGGGCGGGGTGGGGGTGCTGGTGTGCAGGGAATACCCTTTGTTTGAATGGTTATATATTCCTGTGTGCTTCAGTGTACATAAAAAAGAACAAAACAAATAACAGGGAAAGGAAACAAACTACATTGAATGATGATGCATGGAGGGGATTGTAATCATTGCAATGAAATGAAATACGATAGGATGAATGTAAAGCTGATGCTCTCCCACGTAAACTATCACCCAATTCACAATATAAGCCTAAAAAAATAATAAAAAATGTGGATTGTAGAGCAATTTATGTAGTGATGTTATTGAGAATGATAACTCATGATTGTTCAAAGCCTTGCTTCCCTTCTGACATTTTCTATAGGCGAAAATTGAAGACATGAATCCTTTTCTCTAGCTTTTCCAGCACCACTCATTTCTAATGACTTGTTGTCTCTCCACTCCCACCACCTTTTGGTCAGGAAACAGCACCTTCTGATGTCCTACTGCAATTGTTTGCAATTTTAGCTTAAGTAAGAATCACCTGAAGGCTTGTTGCTAAGCTTCATCCTCAAAGTTTCTTGTTCTGGAGGTCTAGGAAGAGACCTGAGAATTTGCATTTCTTATACGTTTTCAGGTAACGAGGATACTGGTGGCTTGGGAATCGCATTTTGAGAACTGTTATAAGTAAAAATCTGAGTTCCTGAGTTTTGATCATGCCCATCCTCTTTGTGTTTCAGGGGAGGCAGTGAAGCATTCTACTGTTTATTAAGATAGTTACAACCAACTCCTAGTTGTCAACCAAGTTTTCTTCCATCTTCCCTCCCTCCCCCGCACCCCCTTTTATTTTTTCCTGCAGACCTTAGCCACTTAACGTACTATTCTCTCTTTTAGTAGCTTCCATCACAAACTAGAGTCCTGGTGTAGTGGTATAGGATAAACACTGGACTGAAAGTTTATTTGAATCTCAAGGTCAGCTGTTCAAACTCACCAGTTGCTCTTTGGAAACCATATACATGGTCGCTATGAGTCGGAATTGACTTAAAAGCACTTAGCAACAAAAAAGGGTATAGAGAACAGTGATAGAAGAAGAAAAAAAATATATAAATAAACCTTAAAAAATAAAGATAAGGAAAGAGCAAATCTTTAATTAAAGATAAATGTTTAAAGTCCTGGTCAGGTGCTGTAGGATAAGCACTCAACCACAAGGTCGGTTTGAACTTCAAGGTCGGTGGTTCAAACTCACCAGCCACTCCTCAATAACTCCGTATAGGGTCACTATAAGTTGGAACCAACTTGATGGCACTTAACAACAATAACAATATCACAGACTTTGTCATTAAGGAGTCTTCATTGTTCTCCCCATTAAGCTTGACTATTAAACATGATTAACTCCCCTTACTGTGCCCAAACGGAGCCCTAGTGGTATAATGGGTTTGTCATGGTTAAAGTGTTTTCCCTCAGTGCTACTGTCTTTTCAAAGAGTTGGAAAGGTGTAACATGCTCAACCCATGCAAAACAGCTTAGAAAGACAAGAGGCTTAGGCAGAGAAGAGATGGTACAATTTATTAAGCATAGACATTCTTACAGAGGCATAAGAACAGGCTTCATCCTTGTGAAAGAAGTAGAGGTGGAGCCCTGAATACAATTTGACTTTTCCTTTACATTATCATCTGTCAGGAGGGTGAACTGTACTCTTTTTTTTTTTTTTTTCAAACATGGCATTTATTTACCTTGGCTGTAAACATATTCATAAATATGGTGGCACATACAGGGGGCAAAATTCTGGAAACTTTTTAGACATTATCAAACACCTTGAGGGAATGAGTTGCTGGGTCTGGGAGTTCAGAAACATAGTACTGGGAGACCGATATACCTCATAAACACATACATACAAATCCTAGCAAAATAGAATCCAACACTATCAAAAACAAAACACATACATCATGATCAGGAGGGTGAACTGTACTTTTTTTTTTTTTTTAATGTTTTATTGTGAATTATGTGATAGTTTACATGGGAGAACATCAGTCTTAAATTCAATCATTCTATATTGTCTCATTGCCATGGTTACAATCCCCTCCATGCAATCCTTCCCCCGTAGCCCCCAGATCTTCAGCACACAGTCGCTCTCCCTCTCTGGATCTAAAGTCTCCAGCTGCCCCATGGCTCCACATCATCACCTCTGGCTCCATTTCAGGCATCACTGCTTCTCTGGGTAGGGTCC
>NW_006408854.1:2472218-2473392 GCF_000296735.1 Chrysochloris asiatica
ATGAATGCAACACCATTCCTTTTCAATTTGTCATTCCCTGCATAGTAAACTATGTCGTTATCAGATGCAAAATGGCCAATACCAGTCCATTTCAGATCACTAATGCCTAAGATATTGATGTTGATGCATTCCATTTAATTTTTGACAACTTCCAATTTTCCTAGATTCATACTTTGTACATTCCATGTTCCAATTTTCAATGGATGTTTAAAGCTGTTTCTCTTCATTTTAAGTTGTGGCCCATCAGCAAATGAAGGTTCTGTGCGCTTTTCTCCCGCGAGCTTAACTCTATTCATGTCATCATGGTCAACTCTACTTTGAGAAGGCATTTTTTTTTTTCCCCCAGTCGCATTCTGAGTGCCTTTCCACCTTCCAGTCCTGTATCTGATAGTGTTTCTCTGCTATTCATAGAGTTTTCAGTGACTATCAATTTGGAAGTAGTTCATCACTCTTTCTTCCTAGTCTGTCTTTGTCTGGAAGCTCATATGAAACTTGTCCACCATGGGTGACCCTGCCAGTTATTTAAAATACTGGAGGCAGAGCCCTCAGGATCACAGCAACTCAATCCACCACAGCATGATAGACATTAAACACTAAAGACCGAAGACCAGAAGAGTTGTGGGATGACATCAAGAACACCATACGTGAAGAGAGCAAAAAGTCATCAAGAAGACAAGAAAGAAAGAAAAGGTCAAAATAGATGTCAGAAGGGACTCTGAAACTTGCTCTCCAGCGTAGAGATGCTAAAGCAAGTGGAAGAATTGAAGAGGTCCAACAGAAAAGTTCAAAGATCAGCTTGAGAAGATAAAACCAAATGCTATAATAAAATATGCAAAGATTTGGAATTAGAAAACCAAAAAGGGAGAACACGGTCAGCATTTCTCAAGCTGGGGGAACTGAACAAAAAATTCAAGCCTCAACTTTCGTTATTGAAAGAAACACTGGGCAAATTATTGAATGATGCAGAATACATCAAGAGAAGATGGAAGGAATACACAGAGTAATTGTACCAAAAGGAAATGGTTAACGTTCAATCTTTTCAAGAGGTACCATATGATCAAGAGCCAATACTCAGGGAGGAAGTTCAAAGTGCATTGAAGGAATTGGCAAAAAACAAGTCACCAGGAATTGATGGAATAAAAATTGAAATCTTTCAAGAAAGTGAGGCGGCACA
>NW_006408854.1:2474677-2475283 GCF_000296735.1 Chrysochloris asiatica
GATGGCACCTGACAACAACAACAACAATGGCAAGTACCATGGACTGCCAGAAGAACAAACAAAGCTAAGTTAGAATGGCAAGACTTTGTTTCTTCTACTATGGATGTGTTTTCAGTAGAGAAAAATCCTTGGGTAAGGACATCATGTTTGGTAAGGTGAAAAGGCAGCAAAAAATGAGACTCTCAAAGAGATGTACTGACACACTGACTACAACAGTGGGATAAAATATAACAATCATGATCATTGTACAGGGTGGGTCAGGATATGTTCTGCTGTGCACAGGATTGCTATGGGCTGGAACCAACTTGATTACACATAGTAACAATTATAGCAGCATGAAATAAATCACTCATATGGTAGCATAGTGGTTACGAATCGGGCTGCGAACCTCAAGGTCAGCGGTTTGAAACTATCAGCCTCTCTGTGGGAGAAAGATGAGGCTTTCTACTCCCGTAAAGATTTACACCCTCGGAAACCCTGTACAGGGTCTCTATGGATCAGAACCAACTCGACGGCACTTAACAACAACAACAACATAAAAATGTTAATTTCACTATTTTTTGTATTGGTTCTGGGATTAACTGAGCTCAGCTGGGAAGTTCTGTT
>NW_006408854.1:2475383-2487073 GCF_000296735.1 Chrysochloris asiatica
TGTACAGGGTCGCTATGGATCGGAACCAACTCAACGGCACTTAACAACAACAACAACATAAAAATGTTAATTTCACTATTTTTTGTATTGGTTCTGGGATTAACTGAGCTCAGCTGGGAAGTTCTGTTAGATCAGCCCTGTGGTGGCAGTCAGCTGGTGACTGGGGCTGAAACTTTAACTAGTACTGTTATCCATAACACCTACATATGACCTTTCTGTGTGGTATATATACTTCTTCATGGCCTGGTGGCTGGATTTCTAAAATTAGCATCCCAATAGTTCCAAGGGATGCTCTCTTGACTTTTATAACCTAACTTCTGAAGCCACATTATGTCACTTTTGACATAGTCACAAATACATCCAGATTCAAGAAAAGAGAAGATAGCACTTATCTCTTAAAGGGGGAAATGTAAAAATTTATGTGTAGGATGGAAGATTTTATGTGTATTTTTTGTGGTCATTTTGGAAAATACTATCTGACACAATAGCTGTACCAGAATTGTTTATATTTTAAGTATGACATAGAAATCTTCACAGGATAATTGAAACAAAAATAACAGTAATTTATTGGAAGTATATTGTGTAAACTATGGAACCAATAGAATGGCAGGAAATCTAAACATAGAAATGCTGTGAACCTAGAGAAGGAAGAACCAAAATCAGTCAAGGTCACTTGTAAAACTTGAGACACTTGCTATTTCCATTGTAGAACTCTAGTTGCTGCTCAATCATTCTAATCACTGGCATCTCTGCCTCAAAACACTAGGTGCTTTGTTTATAAGCAAGATTGTTGTGATTGCTGTTTAGTACCATCGAATTAGTTTCAACTCATAGTGACCTTGTATAGGGATTCTGAGGAATGACTTGTGGGTTTGAACCACTGACATTTGATTAGAAGTCCAGTGCATATCTCACAGTCAGTGCCATACCAAGATTCCATAGATAACACTTAAACTCTTCAAATGTCTCAAATGTTGGTATCCTAAAGTCCTGAGTGGAGGAATTCCACTGTTGGTACTTAGCTACCTGAGTCAGTAAAAACAACCAAGCCTTTCTGCCTTCTATTTGTAAGAGGAAGTGTTCTTTCTCCACCAACACTCTCACAGTGGTAGAGTTTATCCCAAAAAGAAAGAGTTCAAATGTTGGCCATATCAGCTGATAATTGAGTTCAAACCAAACCAAAACAATAGCAGTAACAAAAACAACAAAGAAAAAATGCCTACTGTAATTGCATACAAGCATTTTGAAAAAAAGATTGCTAAAAGTAATGCTTTTTAGGACAGCTTTATCTTTCATATAATACTTTATAATTTGAATCAATTTTAACTTTCTATGAAGAGGCTTTATAGAGACCAAGAGAGAGGACAAATATTGAAAGAGAAATGTTATCGAAGCTCTGAATAGCTGAATGCCTTGAAAATTGTGACAGAATTCAGAACATAATTTTATAAATCAATGGAGGTAAGTTGCCTGAGTCAGAAAACCTATATATCTTAGTGACTTCATGGATAATAATAATAATAATAAACCCATTTCTTGTTTTTTTGAAAGATTGCTATCAAAATGATGAAACATGCCATCTTGAAAGTCAAGAAACTGAATCCCATGTTCAACATATTTTCAAGGTCTTTTTCTTATAAAATGTTTACATATATTTTTAAACAATTAAATCATGTAAGCTATAAAACCAATAAACTATTACAGAACCAATTATTTTAGGTGCAGGAAAAGAGTGTTTTATCCTAAAATCCTCTTTATTTTGTATGCCATTTCAAAAAATAAAAAAAATATGAAAGTGTAAAAATGAAAAACTAACCCTCTACTTCCCTCTTTCTCTCTAATCCTTCCCCAAATCAAAACACATGTAGAAGTTTGTTACTATACCCTTTTTTAGATAATCATATCTTCTATAATAATAAATTTTTGTGGGGGAGATATATTCATACTATGTACACGATAGTATCCCCAAGGAAAAGTCTAGATTCAAAGATCTTGGATGAGTAGTATATTTGGAAGTAGTTACCAGAATCTGTACCTGGACCAAGAAGCAGTTGTTCGAACAAAGCATGGGAACACTGAATGTTTTAAAATTAAGAAAGGTGTGCGACAAGGTTGTATTCTTTCACCATACTTATTCAACCTGTATGCTGAGCAAATAATATGAGAAGCTGGGTTCTATGAAGAAAAACGTGGCATCAGGATTGGAGGAAGACTCATTAACAACCTGCGATATGCAGATGATACAACCTTGCTTGTTGAAAGTGAAGAGGACTTGAAACATTTACTTATGAAGATCAAAGAGCACAGCCTTCGATATGGATTACATCTCAATGTCAAGAAAACAAAAATCCTCACCACTGGACCAATAAACAACATTCTTATCAACGGAGAAAAGATTGAAGTTGTAAGGACTTAATTCTTCTTGGATCAACTATCAACACTCACAGAAGCAGCAGTCAAGAGATCAGACAACGTATTACGTTAGGCAAGTCTGCTGCACAGGAACTTTTTAAAGCGTTGAAGAGCAAAGATGTCAGCTTGAGGACTAAGGTGCACCTGACCCAAGCCATGGTATTTTCAATAACCTCATATGGATGCGAAAGCTGGACAGTGAATAAGGAAGAATGTAGAAGAATTGATGCCTTTGAATTACAGTGTTGGAGGAGAATACTAAAAGTGCCATGGACTTCCAAAAGTACCAATAGATCTGTTTTGGAAGAATTGCAGCCAGAGTGCTCCTTAGATGCCAAGATGTCCAAACTTTGTCTCTCGTACTTTGGACATACTGTCAGGAGGGAATAGTCATTGGAGAAGGATATCATGTTTGGTAAGATGGAGGGTCAGAGAAAAAGAGGAAGACCCCCAACGGGATAGGTTGGCCAGGTGGCAGCATTGATGGACTCAAGAGTGAAAGCAGTAGTGAGGTTGGCCCAGGATCGGACATTGTTTTGTTCTGCTGTGCATGTGGTCTCTATGAGTTGGTTCCGACTTGATGGCACCTAACAACAACAACAACAACAACACCAGACAATAGGTTCCTCTAAGATGGAACTCACTTTTAGCGAAGTAAGATTTTTCAGGGATTTGAATATCTATAAAATCATTAAGAATGGACAACAACGGTGTCAGATCAACACTTTAAAATATCTCTAGATATGCATACCTGTGCCACCAATAGGTGGATTACTAAAGAAGACAGACACTCCTCCAGAAACATTCTCCGGCTATTTCTTGCAGAGGAGACTCCAAGGCAAAGAGATGTTTTGACTCTTTCCACTGCCATAGGAATCAGTGAATTAATGTGTGCCCCTGGAATTAGCAGACTTTCTCCTTCTTTATCATTCTTTCAACAATGTGGTACATGTGCCAACATGTTGTCCTTCCCTAAAACAAATGAGAGCCTTCATGGATGTTGTATTTTCCATCATTCTTTTATGTCATTAATGTTGGGAATGGCTATTTTTCTTTATTACAACAAGTTCAGGACCATGAGGTATCATAACTGAAGGTGATAGCCTGGGGTATGGCTAGTACCAGCGGCCAATGGCACCCCTTCATGCAGGCTTAGTTTGCCTGAGATGGGGCACCAGGAGTGTCACCCCTGTTTCCGGATATGCTAAAACATACTACCCTATGCTACACACTTCCAGTTTGCATTCACATTTTTAGTTTCTACCACAACCATCAGTAAACAAGTGGTGAGTTACTGAGAACACAACATGCAATCATCAATTAATATGAATAAGACATCACAATGTCTCAGACACATACAGAGTGTCTCAAACAAGTAATCAAAATACAGCGTCAGAAAATAGCATACCAGAAATGGTATCAGAACTATTTGAAAAGAAATTTAAAAGAATGTTATTTAGGTACCTTCAGTAGATTGAAAGAAAGATAAAAAAGATAGCCATTCAAGGATTTAAACAAACTCCAAACAGTAAAAACCTCAAAAGAAAATCACCAAGATGTATTACAAATGAACTTTTCAAAACCAAAGACTTCTGAGAGCAGTTCAGGAAAACAAAAATTCTGATTTCTCAGCAGAAATTATGTAGTCCAGAAGACAATGGGATGACATATGTAAAACTCTGAAAGAAAAATATTGTCAACAAAGAATTATATACCCAGTAAAATTGTCCATCAAATATGGTGGTAAAACTAGGACATTTCCAAATAAACAAGCATTAAAGAATTTGCAAAAACCAGATCAATCTTACAAAAAAATACTAAGGGGAGTTCTTTGGAAAGACAACCAACAATAACAGACAACACCTGAGACTTGACATGACAAAATCACCCAGAACTCAACACTGATATGCTGTTGTTGTTAACTGCCATGTAGTCAGTTCTGACTCATAGTGACCCTGTTTAGAGTTTCCAAGGAGTAACTGGTGAGCATAAACCACTGGCCTTGCAGTTCAACTCGACCTTGCAATTCAGAGCCACACCAGGACTCCCGACCCAGATACAGAAGTGTTCAAAGTAAGACAAACCTACAAGATTGAAAACAGGGAACCAGAAATACTAGTTTGCTACAATAACAATAGAAATATAAAGTCAAAAGAGAATAATGTAGCTACAGAACTTCCAAATGAAGTGCCCAATCAAGCTGATTTCAAGAAAAATAAATAAATAAATAAATAAAACACCTCTTGCCGTAAAATTAGACCAACTCTTACTCCTAGCCCTAGCTCAACCCCTACCCATAATACTAACGCTAGTCCTGACCATATCCCTAAAACTGAATGAAATCCTAGGACTTGCCCTCACCTAGTCATAATCCTAACCCTAACTCCTTACAACTCTCACCACCACCCTCATGAAAACAAAAACAATAGAGGGTAATGAAAATGTTGGAATGAATGGAGGGTAGAAGAGGTAAAGGGCATAATCATAAGAGGAGCAGAATCTACTTGGCTTTTTACCTTTAAGTATGGAGGGATTTGGGAGAGTGCTACCCAGAAGAGGGCTAGATGACGATTAATAATCTTATGATTTCTGGAATATATAGTTTAATTTTACTATTCCTTTCATTATAATAACTACTCTATTATCTCCCACTGTTAAAACTTGCTCATCCTGAAAGAATAAGCCTAAAAATGCCAATATTAAAAATACACTTAATAAAATTTATGGGTTTACCATTAGAAATAATTTAGCTCTCTAGTTTATATTGTACTTTTCTTATGAAGATTTCTCACAATTTTTAACATTTAAAGTGTATATTTACCTGTCTTACCAACCCAATCAGGTATGAGTACCTACAGGGCAGGTACCTTAGTTTAATTCTCTTTACTTTGTTGTCATTATTAAGTGCCAGCGAATCAGTCCTGACTCATAACAACTCTGTATAGGGTTTTGGAAGAGCAACTGGTGGATTTGAGCTCCCAAACTTGTGGTTTGTAGTCCAGTGCTGATCCTATGGCTCCAAATCAGGAGTCTAGGGTATCACAAAGCAGTGGGCACTCAGTAATGTAGAGTCATCGTCTGGCGCCGTAGGATAAGCACTGGACCACACTGTTGGTTTGAATATCAAAGTTGGTGGTTCAAAGTCACCAACTGTTCCTTGGGAACCCTATACAGGGTCCCTATGAGTCAGAAATGTCTTAATGGCACTTAAAAACAACAGCAGTAACAACATAACTTCTGCATCAATATTTCCTTTTTGTTGCTTTGTTCCTGTTGGTTACTATTGAGTCAATTCAATCTCCAGGCAATCCCATGTGCACACAGTACTGTTGTATTTTTTTCTGAAGTGCCTCTGCATGGATTTGAATTGTTAACTTTAGATTAGTGTTGTTGTTAAATGCTGTCGATATGGAGCCGACACATAGCCTGTATAGGATTTCCAAGAAGTGGATGGTTCAAACTGACTTTGCAGTCCAGCACATTAGCCCACAGTCCTACACCAGGTTTAAATTAGTAGTTGTTGTTGTTAAGTGCCGTTGAGTGGGTTCCAACCCATAGCGACCCTGAACAGGGTTTCCAAGGCTGTAAATCTTTACAGAAGCAGAAAGCCTCATAATTAGTAGTAGTACAGTGCTTATCCATATGTGCTACCCATGAAGATCATTCTCTTTCTTTGATGTTTCATTAATAAAAAGCTTTTAGAGAATCAGACGCCTGGTGAAAACTTGATTTCTTTATTTTAAAGTAGTTTAGGGTTACTTCAGAATATTGAATCAGATACAATGATTAGCTTTGTCTAAGTCATTTCCTTGATTGTAAAGGACTGAATTGTACAAAAGGTAAGTAGAAGTCAGAACCACTGTTATCTGTGAATGTGATCTTATTTAGAAATAGAATATTAGCAGATGTATTTAGTTAGCAAGAGATCCTTATTTGACTGGTTCTTTATATAAAAAGAGGGAAAGAGACACAGACAGAAAAAAGGGAGATGACCACCTGAACAGATAGGCAAAGACTGGAATTATTCTGTCATAGTTAAGAAATGACTGGGACCACGAGAAACTAAAAGAAAGGGCAAGAAAAAATATCTCCACTAGAGCATGACCCTGTTGACACCTTGATTTTGAATTTCAAGACTTCAGAACGGTGAGACAATACATTTCTGTTGTTTTAAGCCGCCCAGTTGTGGTACTTTGTTACAGTAACCCTAGAAACGAATACACTGATCTGTAGGTTTTGCTACTGACTTTAAGTGATTGCCATTTTCATTATTAGGTAAATGCTTCTAATGGATTACAAATTCCTATTATGATGTGTTTGTAATTTTTATAATTTATATATATTTTAATACTATTATAATTTTTAGATTGATTAAATGATTATGGTTGAGAAATATTTTATATTTCTGTGCTGCTATTTTAATGCCCATTCAGGCAGAAAAGTAGACATTTGCATTTTCAGATTTAAATACAAGAAAAACAAATTCTATGGATATTGATAGTTTAGAAAGTAAATTTATTTTTTGGTTATTGGCATTCAAGATTGCCCTCAAGGATCCTCACCTCCATCAGTGAAATAAATGATCAGTAGAGTAAGATGCAAGCTATGGTGTGACTTCTTAGGCAAGGTCATAGGAAACACTGCCTCCTCCACTTAGCTATCTTGAATAAATTATTACTGGAAAACCTAGCTATCAAATCGTGAAGACATTCAAGGAGCCTTCAAGAGAGTTATACATAGCAATGACTGAGATCTCTTGACAAGACATCCAGCAACAACCTACCAGCTATTTAAATGAGACACCTGGTGGTAGAGCCTCCTCCACAAAGAAGACTGCAGCCCTGACTTCTAAACTGCCACCCCATGAGAGTCTGATCCTTAACCTAGGCAGATCACTCCACATTATCTGACCCACAGGAACTGTGAGCTAATGTATTACTATTGTTGTTGTTGTTTTAAGCCACTAAATTTTTGGATAATTTGTTACACAGCAATTGATAACTAACACAAAGAGATATTTGCTAAACTTAAAATATTTAAATATAAATCAGATAACTGTGATGAGACTGAGGACACTGAAAAGATTTCTTTAATTAGACAACCATGAATCTCACAGCACAGATATTTTTTCAGTAAGTACTATAGTTGTCAAGTACTAAATAGAAAACGTGTTGGACATAGATTTGGCAATGAAATTATTGTTTTTTACTGTATGATAACTTGAAGATGGGTACCATACTGTACATATGTTCAACTGTGACAGTGAAAGTTATTTCTCCTTTGGAGACTTTTGCAACAGGTTCCGTTGATATACATTAAGTATATAAACCTATTAACAAGAAACGTTTGTGTCCATTTATAGATAAAATCATCTCAAAAAGGAAAATATCTTATTATGTTGTGAAAGTTTAGCATCAAAGTAAATGATGCATAGATTTTGTGACATTGCTGGATCTCTCCATATGGGGAGCTGAATCGCACACACGCGGTAATACATGCATCACCACATATTCAGTAATGAAGTAAGGTAAAGAAATAGAAAAGCTTTTCATTCCCTCAACATGCAGCTGGTGTGTGATGCCAGATGTAAAATCATTGATGTTCTTGCCAAGTTCTCAGGATAATGTCATGATTTATTTAAAAGCAGACAATCAAGAATAGGTTGATCTTTTTTCTTAATAGTAAAATTCAAGGAGACTGATTACTTAGGTGAATAGGAATATGTATTTTAAAATTGTATATTGACTGTATACTAAATTGAGATTATTATTTACATCGCTCATTCTTTCTTTGTAGGTTACTGTGGTTTTCCTCTGAAGGAAGTGTTAATGACTCTACTTTCTAATCCCTCGACTCCTGCAGAATTACTTTATAATGAGGCACATAAATTCACTAGAGCTGTACATGAAAAAAAAAATCTATGTTATTTTGAAACAAATGTTACAGATGCCTATCCAAAATGGGTAGTAAATGGCATGTCTTCTTTTAATAGTACCAAGCATTTCCTTTGGTACTTTGTGATAATTTATGATATTTGAATTGATTATAGAAACCAAGCTTTAAAGTTTTTCCCAGGGGCTTATTGCCGTCATCTCCAGTAGCAGCACATAAAGCATTACAAGGGTGGGAGCTCTTCCATCTCCCCTCCCCCCAAAGAATCTTATATCCAATAATAGAAACTACAGAGGTCATTCTGTGGGTCTTGTCATATTTGCTCTAGAACTATTGGAAAGGGGACCTATTAGAGAAACTCTGCCCTGTGTGTGCCACTCTTATATCTTAGTTTTCAAAAGCAAGCCTGAATTTCTGTAACATAACTTCCTTTCCTTTTACATGGAGCACATATTTTTAATCATTCAGTGATCTCTCAAAGAAAATTGCCAAAATAAGTGGCAATGGTAAAAATAATATTAGTATATCTTATATTTATTTAATCTGATAGTAAATAAATATGGTGAGACCTGCTAGAAACAAGATACCATATTACACACTTTAGAGAAAATAAGAGTAATGAGATGAAAACCTCACTCTCAATGAGCTAAACTACCAAACAAACCACGTTGTCTCTCAAGTGTAGACTTGAATTTTGCAAAGGACCTTGATTGTTTTTAGCCAATTCATTCATTCAAGTGCAGAAAGAGTATCTTCTACTTTACAGACACTCTTCTAGGTGCTGAGTATGTACTGGAAGGTAGTCATAGTGCTTTTTAAAAAAATTTATTTATTAAATAAATGTTTTATTGTGAATTGTGTGATAGTCTACATGGGAGAACATTAGTCCTACATCCATTCTATCATACATCATTTCATTGGCATAGTTATCATCCCAGCCATGCATCCTCACCCAACCAAAGGGTGTACCCTGCAAGCCTGCCCCACCCCCAACCCCCACATCCTCAGCCTCTTTCCCTCTCTGGATCCCAAGTCCCCAGTCACTCCATCTGTTCACGTCGTCTTCTCTGCCTCCATCTCAGGCCTCACTGCTTCTCTGGGTAGGATCCCACTCTCTGCTCTTCTCCATTGATGGTCCCAGGGCCCTCTGTTCCTAGACTGAAAAGTTAATCACTCCCCTCCTGGCTACAAAATGTCCACCTTTAGATTTCTAACCCTCACAATCTGTCCTGATAACAATTATTCACTATTGCATCACAAGAGACCCATCTGTATTTCATTTCATCAGCCCTTCCTGGACAGGCTGGACACTATTCACTGGAGACTCTACCTTCCTCCACGTCCTTTGAATCTACCTTCCCTCTTGAAAGCTTGTAAGCCAGTCACTTCTTACCTTTGTATCCCTCCCCCCATTTTGGGTAGCCAATGTCCGAGTTGCCCTTCCCTGTCTACTCTTTGTGTGGAGGGGGTGGGAATAGTTCTTGCAGCAGGGATTTGTTTCCTCTTTTGAGCTACTGTATTTATAGGTATAGGTCATGTTTATCTAATTGTATCAGATGACACTTTTTTCCTCTTCTTTCTTCTTCAGGTTGACCTCTGTTCATCCAGTCATTGAAGCCAGGTCAAATGGGTATCATCTGCAAATGTGGGTGTTCTTGCCTCTGTCTACCCTCTTTTTATCAGCTGGCTGCCCCGCTCTCCAATCTAGTAGTCTGTGGCTGTGTAATTGACTCTGTGCCCATGAGTCCCCAGGTCTTGCCTCGCTGCAGGCTGACCAGGTTTCCACCCGGGTTCACAGTAATTTGCTGAACCATGTATGGCTTAGCTCTCCACTTCATTGATGTTCTTCAGTCACTTCCCCTTATGCCTGACATGTGTGGTCACCAATCAAAGAGTATATTTCCCTTGAGTCTTAGTCTTAGAAGAGGATTTACACTGAGAGGACCCAACCACTTGCCTTGATGTCTACTGGAAAAACTACCTGCATGTTCTTGTGGTAATAGTCAGACTGCCCTTATTGTTTTGTATCTTTCCTGTATGTCCTACTTTCAAGAAGTATCTTCTGGTTTTCTAGCTGTTCCAGGCTTGTCTGCTTGTCCTTTCAAGTGGAAAATTTCCTGTCTCTGAAGGTCTGGATGTGGTTCAGGCTTCCACCTATACTCCCTTGTAATGCAGAGGCTCCTCAGGAAACCTCCTTCACTGGACACACTGTATCACTATTTTAGGTATTCCAATCAGTTATAGGAAGAAGATGGATTTACAAGCTTAACATGGTGATATTTCTGGCTATTCCTTTCTCTCCCCCTCCAGTGTCTGTTTTATAAAATAATGCAATGAAAACCATGATTCAAAAGACAGCCAAAAGAGGCGGGGCTTGATGGCAGCTAAGGTGAAGGTGTAGTGAAGGTCGCCATCAGCAATAACTCAGAATTTCAGGCAAAAAAGAGGCAGGACAGAGCTCCAAAACTCAGACCCACAGAGATAGGAATAGTTTAAAGGTTTGAAGGCTTATAGCCTGTGGAATTTGGAGTTGAAGTGAAAAAATTGTGTACTTTTGAACCTGCTGGCCAGGCTTAGAGGCCTGAGTTGACATCCTGGGTGAGACCAAGCAGCAGGATGAAATAGGGGCCTCAGAGACACCACGGAAACACATCAAGGGAATCTTGGGAAAAAAAGGTGCACAATATACTTTGCCAATTTTGCGTGGTTCTGATTTCATTTTTTTCTTTGGTGTTGGGTAATTGGTACACTCACTGTTTGCCCACCTCCATTCGGGTGAATAGAGGTAGGGGCTTAGCTGAGTGGCCACGACCCACCCTCACCGCTGGTGATTTCTTCTGCCAGGAACCTGCACACTCAGTCCAAGCTGAGATGTGGACGTGCATCCCATTTGGTCTTCGTTTTTTCACTGGTTTGAGAGGAGTCCCAGTGTAGTGCTGTGGTTAAGGTGCCACACTGCAAAGACTTTTGAACTGCAAGGTCGGTGGTTCAAGCTCCTCGGAAACCCTATACAGGGTTGCTACGGCTTGGAATTGACTCGACAGCAACTAACAACAAGGAGAGGAGGGCAGAAGTGACTGAAAGACAGTTAGGACATTAAAGACATACTTATATTAAGGTACAGATTTTTTCTTCTTCTTCTTCCTCTTTTGCTTCTCCGCCCCCCTCTCCCTTTTTTGTGATTAGAGACTGCTGTATTCAGTCCTGTTTTTGCTGGTGCTGCATTATTTTCTTCTAGTTTTATTTTACACACACACACACACACACACACACACACACATATATATATATAATTTTTTTCCCCTCTTTTTCATCTCGCCCCCTCCCTTTTTTGTGATTAGAGACTGCTATATTCAATCTTGTTTTTGCTGGTGCTGCATTATTTT
>NW_006408854.1:2504727-2508204 GCF_000296735.1 Chrysochloris asiatica
CTTGTGGGTCTCTAAGTTGGTCGACCCTGCCTCTATTTTTTTTAGAATACTTAATTGTGCTCATGTGGAATCTATACACAGACTAACAGTCAGTTATTAGACAAACCAAAGGAATACTGCGTGATTTAAAATCAGAAAGTAAGTGTTAAGATTGTATCCATTCACCACACTTGTTCATTCTTTATGTTGAGCAATAATACTAGAAACTCGGCTATATGAAGAAGAATGCAGCATCAGGATTGGAGGAAGACTCATTAACAACTTGTGATTTGTTGACAACATGACCAAGCTTGATGAAAGCAAAGAGGACTTGAAACACTTACTGACTGAGAAAGATCAAAGGTCACAGCTTTTCATATGGATTGTATCTCAACATAAAGAAAACAAAAAATACAACTGGACATATATTCAACATTAAGATAAGTGGAGTAAAGACTGAAGTTCTTAAGGATTTAATTTTTCTTGGATCAATAATCAATGCTCAAGAAAGAAGTAGTTAAGAAGTCAAATAATGTATTACACTGGGTAAAATCTGCTGCAAAAAAGCTCTTTAAAGTGTTAAAGAACAGAGATATCATTTAGAAGACTAAGGTATGCTCCACTTAAGCCATGGTGTTTTGATGGCCTCATATGCATGTGAAAACTAAATAATGAACAAGGAAAATCACAGAAATATTGATCCATTTGAATTATAGTGTTGGAAAAGAATTCTGAATATACCATGAGTTGCTATAAAAATAGGCAAATCTCCCTAGGAAGAAGTAGAGTCAGAATCATTCTTAGAATGAGGATTGTGAGATTGTTTCACATACTTTGGGCATGTTATCAGGAGAGATTGGTCCTGAAAGAAGGACTTCATGATTTGTGAAGCAGAGGGTCAGTGAAAAAGAGGAAGACCCTCAAACAGATGAGTTGACACAGAGACTCCAATGTTGGGCTCAAACAGCAACAACTGTGAGGATGATGAAGGACTGGGCAGAGTTCTGTTCTGCTATACATACATTTGCTTTGAGTTGGAACCAAATCTATAACGCTGAATAACAACAATCAAACTCAATCTATGCTTATAGATCCTGGCTTATACCTTCATTATGCAAATATGATCAAAGGTAATATTTTGAACTATTACATGAGGGTGAATGAGGAAAAAATTCACTTCTGGAAATGTCATGAAACATACAAGGTTTATGCATGGGTGTACTATAGCAGAACTCTTTAACATAATTTTGTCATATTTGCCTATTATGTGTGTGTGTTACTTACATGGCATGCTGTTTATTAAATAATGTGGCAATTCCACACCTTGTACTTCACCAAGGACTGAACTAACTTTTCTTTGTAGCCTGAATTACATTCTAATCATATGATTATTTGCATCATTTTTTATTAATATACTGTATGTTCCAATGGAAGATAACTTCACTGTACCTTAATTACCTACCTAGTGAATGAAATTTGTTGTTGTTAGGTGACGCCAAGTCAGTTCTGGTGCATAATGACCCTATATGTACAACAGAGCAAAACACTTGTTCAGTCCTGCTTCATTCTCACAATCATTGATCGAAAACTTCAGTCTTCAATTAAAAACAAAAGAAAACAAAAATCTTCATTACTAGACCAATAAGCAACAATATGATAAACAAATAAAAGACTGAAATTTTCAAGGATTTCTGTTACTTTGATCCTCAGTCAATGTCTGTAGAAACAGCAGTCAAGAAATCAAATGATGTACTACATTTGGCAAATGTGCTGCAGAACCTCTTTAAATGATAAAAAGCTAAAATGCTAAAAGTGAAGTTGACACATGGCTTGACCAAAGCCATGGTGTTTTCAATTACCTCATATGGATGTGAAAGCTGAAGAAGGAAGACCACAGAAGAAGTAATTCCTTTGAATTATGGTTTGAGCACAGACTATTGAATGTATTGTGAACTGTCAGAAGAATGTTCAAAATCTGTGTTAGAAGAAGTCTTGCCAGAGTGCTCCTTAGAAGTGAGGACAGCAAGACTTAGTCTCATATCTTTGGACAAAGAAGAAACAGTTCCTGGAGAAGGACATTAAGCTTCATCAGTGAAAAAGAGGAAAACCCTCAATAATGTGTATAGGCACAATGGATACTACAATAAACCCAAATGTGGCAGTGATTGTTTAAACAATGCAGATCTGTGATTGTTCCATTCTGCTGAACATGGGGTCACTATAACTTTGAACTGACTCAATGGCACATAACAGTAAACCCAACATGTGCCATTCACAATGATGGCACATACTGAGGGATTATATATCTTTGATGGATATATTTATAAAGGAAGGAAGGAAGGAGTGGATCTGTGAAACTATGAAAATCTTCAGTCAAATTATAACCTGATTAACAGTGACTTACACATCCAAGAAAAGTGAAAATATAATAATTAAGCAGAATAACAATTTATTTTTTCCTGTTTAAATGACTAAAGTGTACCCAGAAGTAAAGCATTTCTTCATTAGAGTACTTTGCTTAAAGGATTTATTTTTATTTGATTACTGAGGTGTGGACTACTTTGTATCATTAAAAGTCCCATGACTTTTCTTAATGTGTCAGGTTCAATATGCTACCCAAATTCTGGTAATTATGTGTTTCCTTCTTAGAATTTCCAAAGAGTATGAATTATAAAGATAATTCTTTTCTTTCCCTTGTTGGTAATTATGACCATTTATTGTAATCCCCAATGCAGCTGGTGGAAAATATCAACTTGGACTACAGCCATAGCTGCTATGTTCTTTGGCTCAACAAACCCCCATAAGGTAGTGTAGGACTTATTTGACTTAGGAGATTTTAAACAATAGGGTAGACAAGTGAACTTTTTGAAGGCTCAAAAGATAAAGAATAAAAGACGAGGGGAAAAATCAAAACTTTATATATCTTTTTAGCTAATCCTTTCAAACTGCCATTTATCTCTGTGCTGGTGTTAGAGATAACCTTACATGGGCAACATCATTTATTTTAATTATAACCCAATCTTATGAAGTAGGTACGATTATTGCTTCAAATTTTAAAAATGAAGTAACTGTGATTGACTGAATTTAAGCAACTTACTCAAGGTGGTCCAACTGTCATTAGAATTCATGTTCTTCCTCCTTTTATACTGTTCACAAAATATTACATATTATTTATAGATAATATACAAAATAAAAGGAGCTCTGGTAGCTTAGTAGTTATGAATTGGGCTGCTAACCTCAGGGTCAGCAGTTAGAAACTACCAGCTATTACGCGGGGGAAAGCTGAGGCTTTCTGCTCCCATAAAGATTTACAGCCTCAGAAACCTTGTACAGGGTCACTATGAGTCCATGGCACACAACAACAACAAATAAAAAATAAATTTATTGTTTTTAGGTGTCATCGAGTTGGTACTGACTCATAGTGAGCTTATACACAACAGAACCAAACACTGCCTGATCCTGGGCCAACCTCACTACTGTTGCCACGCTTGGGTCCAT
>NW_006408854.1:2508679-2510218 GCF_000296735.1 Chrysochloris asiatica
TGCCTAATGCAATACGTCGTTTGATTTCTTGACTGCTTCTTCCATGAGTGTTGACTAGAACAAAATTTATAAAAATAAATAATAATACCATTGTCAGAATCAACTAAGAGTAGTATTTTGATAAATACTTTTGTAGTGTTAATTTTCATCATATATGTAGCTTGTAAAATGTTAAACATATTGTATATATTATTTTATAATTTGCTTTCAATTTTTAAATTTAGTTTTATTCCACAGATTTGTACTGCATCACTTTTAGTAATCATATGCCACTCTGATTTATTAATAAATTATAATATATTAACATATTCTTTGATTATTAGACATCATAAATATTTATACATAAACATTTGAGTACAATCCTGATTATTTTTGGACTATATTTTTTGAGCTATAATTTATGACTTAATGGTAAAAGTTCTTACTCTTTAAGATTAGTTTTAATACAATTTTATAATAAATATAAATTGTTAAAGTTTATAATTTTATATAATTTACATTGTCCATCTATATATTTTATAGAACAAAACAGTTTTCTCTGAAATCATAGAGTCCTTGTTTTTTTTTTGTACCTGGTGCTGAGTAGACCACTGACTCAAGGACACCTCATGCACACTGGAATCAAGTCTCCCTTCAACCCAAGATTAGTTTCAGAATAGATCATTATGACCATAGGGTTTTCATTGGTTGTAGATCGCTAGGTCTTTCTTCCACATCTTAGTCTGGAAGCTTTTCTGTTATCTTCTTAGCAATGCAACAATCTGAGTCTCTAAACAGAAGTTATGAAAAACATTTGGAAACTCAGGGAAGGTTTTTATGTTTTTTGTTTTTTGTTTTTTTTTTTAACATTTTTGGTGTGGTTTGGGTGAAAGTTTACCAAGCAAATTATTTTTCCTTTTAACAATTGATACACATCATGCTTTTTGACATTAGTTGCAATCCTTTTTGTATCAGCACTCTTCTCACATTCTTTCTGAGTTCTGTTTCCATTTGCTCATCTTTCCTGCCATTTCCTGACTTCTGAATTTTGGTTTTAGGCAAATGGTGACATTTTGATTTGAAGCTGAAGAAAATGAAAACAAGTCCATGAGAGCCGAAATATGACCTTGAATATATCCCACCTGAATTTAGGGATCATCTGAAGAACAGATTTGATACATTAAACACTAAAGACTGAAGATCAGAAAAGCTGTGGGATGACATCAAGAACATCAAACATTAAGAAAGCAAAAAATAATTGAGAAGACAAGAAAGAAGGAAAAGATCAAAACGGATGTCAGAAGAGACACTGAAACTTGGTCTCTGGTGTATAAGAAATGAGTAAGTCCAAGACCTGAACAGAAAATTTCAAAGATCTGCTCGAGAAGATGAAGCCAAATATTACAACAAAATGTGCAAAGATCTGGAATCAGAAAACCAAAGAGGAAGAACATGCTCAGCTTTTCTCAAGTTTGAGAATTGAAGAAAAAAATTCAAGCTTCAACGTTTGTTATTGAAAGATTCTCTGGTCAAATTATTGAATGATGCAGAAAGCATCAA
>NW_006408854.1:2512693-2514071 GCF_000296735.1 Chrysochloris asiatica
TCAAGCTACCCTTTGCAATCTTCTGTTCAGCTTTTTCACTTTCTCATTTTTCCATTCATCTTACCATCCTGATGTAGTGCTGTAAGATAAGCACAGGACTTCAAATTCTATTTGAATCACAGGTCAGTGGTCCAAACTCACCAGTGTCTCCCAGAAACCCTATACTGGGTTGTGATGAGTCAGAGACAACTCAATGGAACTTAACAACAACAACAATAATGCTGGAATGCATGTTTCAGAGCCTCTTCTAACATCTATTTAGGCATTTTCTTTATTTCCTGTCTTTTTTTTTTTTAACTTTTATTATAAATTGAGTGAAGGTTTATAGACAAGATAATCAGTTTTACATTATATAAATCATACACTTTGTTTCATATCAATGATTTCAATTCTCTGGATACAGCAATAGTTATACCACTTCCTCCCTATGATTCCTGTTTCCATTCCACTTTTTTCCCATTTCTGGCGAACTTTGTTGTTGTTAGGTGGCATTGAGTTGGTATCAACTCATAGCAACCCTATGTACAACAGAACGAAATACTTCCCGGTCCTGGGCCAACCTCACAATTATTGCCATGCTTGAGCCCATTGATGTTGTCACTTTGACAATCCATCTTGCTGGGGGATATAAGTTGCCCTTTTGATTTTGAATGGTTGACCATTCCATGGTGATCATATAGTGCTAGTGTTTTTTTCCTCACTATATACCCATTGGGAGTCCTGCTGAGGCACTGTTAAGGTGCTGGACTGCAAGGTAGTTTTGAACCTCTAAGCAGCAGTTCAAGCTCACCAGTTGCTCCTTAGAAACCCTATTCAGGGACTCTATGAGTTGGAACATACTTAATGGCACTTAACAACAACAACAACAACAACATATACTTATCTACTGCTTGGCTGAAAATTGGACCACGAGAGTTCATTCCTTTCTAGACCTGAAGGTTAGTTGACAGCCATTCAAGGAGTTAAACTCTAAACAGCATAGACCCCAGAAGTCAACCGTCAAGATATATTATAATTGAACTTCAAAGCCAAAGACATGGAAAAAATCTTGAAAGCAGCTTGGGAAAAGCAAAATTTAACTTATAAAGAAAAATTAATAAAATTAAACTCTAATTTCTCAACAGAACAATGCAGACCAAAAGACAATGGAATGACATACATAAAACTCTGAAATAAAGTAAATGCTACCAAAGATTATCTACCCAGCAAAATTGCCCATCTAATCTGGTGGTGAAACTAGGACATTTCCAGACAAAAAAAAAGATCTATTTTGTTTGTTTGTCCCTGTAGTGTTTACCTGAATTCTTCCTTGTTTTTCTCAACCTCTTTGTCAATCATTTGAAGGTACTTACATGTCATTCTCTTGAAATGTTTCTCA
>NW_006408854.1:2514745-2526815 GCF_000296735.1 Chrysochloris asiatica
GCTTTGTAGTCTGGTGCATTAACCCACAGAGCCACACTAGGACTACCAATTAAGGAGAGGAGTGAGTAAAAGAGAACTAAACCAGAGAGTACTCAAGAAAAACAAAGAGAGAAAAAAGAAGAAGAAAGCAGCAGCATCTGGAAAAGAGAAGTAGAAAAAGAGAAAACAAAATGTAAGTGGATATTGAAAGGATACAAAACAAGGTAGGGTAAAGACAGGAGGATGGGAAAGAAAGAATAAACAAATAAAGAACAAGGAAATGAAAAACTCAGGATAGTTGTCAGAGAATATTCTGGGGTCTCCTGCCAGCCAAAGGCGTCACATGACCAAAGAATGTGACTGTTACACTCTCAGCCCTAGACAGAGTTCCTGTTGGGCTGCCCATTGTCTGTTCTGGACTCATAATCTGGAAGTAGTTTGTGTAGACCTCAAAGCAGCTGGGGGATCAGGGTATTTCCCTCCCAGAAGGTAGCAGAGGGCAGAGGTCCTGCTTGTCTACAGATTGGCCAGAACCAGCTTTACAAGTCTGGAGCAGACCACACCTGATTCCAGGTGCCAGGGTTGGTGCTGATAGCTCTCCACTCCTTTTGATGCTTCCCAGTGGCCTGCGTAACAGAAATTTCACTGGGAAAGTTCAAGATCTTCGATAATGTCTGGCTGACCGACGTATCACCTTTCTCCTTGCCCCCACATCTATTCTGCTGTTTCTCCTGGTTAATTAGTCCCAGCCCATAGCTGGCCAGGGCTGGTTGTGTCAGGGCTTCCAAGGTGTACAGAAACTTTATGTAGATAAGAAATTGTTGCAAAAAAACGCAAGATGAGGTAAGAGTGCACAAAGACCAAATAAAGGTTTCATTCTAACATATATTTGGAAAAATCATTTCATTTTTCTTTCTATTATCTAAGGAACTCTGGTAGTGTAGTGGTTACAAGTTGAACTGCTAACCTCAAGGTCAGCAGTTCAGAACTACCAACTGTTCTGTGGAAGAAAGATGAGGCTTTCTGCTCTTGGAAAGATTTACAGCCTCAGAAACCCTATACAATGTTGCTATGAGTCAGAATGGACTTCATGGCACCTAGCCAACCAACCAACTTTCTATTATATAGTATTGTATAGTCTGAAAGTATAAGCTATTTGAATTTTTGGAAGACAACAACAAAGTATTGTACTTCTGTAGCAAATCAAAACTCTTCCTGCAGAGACATTGGTTGCTATTATTCTTATGCATTTTAAGAGTGTTTTGTAGTAAATTTTTCAGAACTATTTTGTCCAAAAAGATTTTAAATACAAATTAGCAACTGAAATATTATGTTGCTTTATTTATTTGATTGTAAAGTTAAATTCAAATGCAAAATGTGTTTATCATTATTGAAAAACAATTCATTATTACTCTTATTATTATCAATTGTTTCAATAGTTTTAGTTATGCAGTTTTAAAAATTGTGTTATGTGTATATATAAAACATAAGACTTTCAATTTTAACCATTTTTAATGTTTACAATACAGTATCCTGGTGTGGGCCTGGGGGTTAATGGACTGGACTGCAAAGTCTGTTTGAACCACAAGGTCGGTGGTTCAAGCTCACCATCCACTATCTGGAAACCCTATACAGGGTCACTGTGAGTCGGAACCAACTGGACGACATTTAACAAAAACAACATCATCAGTTAATTCACAAGATTGTACAACTATTGCCACTATTTATTTTCTGAAAGTTTTTATCACCACAAACTAAAACTCTAGACCCATTAAAACAATAACTACTCCTCCCTGCCACCATTGTTGTTGTTAAGTTCAGTTGAGTTGGTCCTGACTCATAGGGACCCTGTATAGGGTTTCTGAGGAGTTTTTGGTGAGTTTGAATGCCACATATTTGCTTTTTTTCTCAGTGTATTTGCCTCTTTTAGATTATTCATATAAGTGGCATCATACAGTTTTTGTCCTTGTATGTTAAGGGTCATCAGTGCCATAGCCTGTATAAACTTCATTCTTATTTGGCATTGTGGGTTAATGCACTGGACTGCAAAGTCAGTTTGAACCACAAGGTCAGTGGTCCAAACTCACCAGTTGCTCCTCGGAAACCATTTACAGGGTCACTATGGGTCAGAACCAACTCGATGGCACTTAACAACAATAACAATAATGAGTAGGAGTCCTGGTGTGGCACTGTGGGTTAATGCATTAGACTGCAAAGTAACTTTGAAGCACAAGGTCAGCGGTTCAAGCTCACCAGCTGCTCGTAGGAAACCCTATACAGTGTCACTATAGGTCAGAACCAACTCAATGACATTTAACAACAATAACAATCAAAATAATGAATAAGGAAGAATGTAGAATAATTGATACGTTTGAATGATGGCATTGGAGAAGAAAAAGAAAGGTACCATGGACTACCAGCGGTCCAACCAAATTTGTCTTGGGAAGTACTGTCAGAATGTTTCTTAGAGGTTAAGATGGCAAGGCTTTGTCTCTCAGATTGGACATTTTATCAGGAGGGACCAGTCCCTGGAGAAGGTAAAGGGAGGGCTAGCCAAAAAAGGGAAGGCCCCCAATAAGATGAATTGACAAAGTGACCGCAAAATGGGTCATATACAACAGTTGTGAGGACAGTGTAGGACTAGGCAGTGATTTGTTCTGTTGTGCACAGGTCCACTGTGGTTGTTGGTGGCTATGTGTCATGGAGTCAGTTCCAACTCATAGCGACTTTGTATAGGGTTTCTGAGGCTGCTAATCTTTATGGGAGCAGAAAGTCTCATCTTTCTCCCACAGAACAGCTGGTAGTTTCGAACTGCTGACCATGAGGTTAACAGACTGACTCGCAACCATTATACTACCAGAGTTCCTTGGGTCACTATGAGTAGGAACTTATTTGAAAGCACCTAAAACAACAGCAATAGTCTGCAGTGGTGACAAAGGTGCAATGAAATAAGCACTTTAAATGATAGCTAGTAAGAATGTAGAGTACTGGTGTGGCACTGCAAGGTCAGTGGTTCAGACCCACCAGCTGCTCCTCAGAAACCATATACAGTGTCACCACGGCAACATTTAAAAACAGCAACTACTGTAAGAATGTGAGGTATGCAATAAAGATATGAGGGACCAAATGAAACAGACACACAGGGAAGTCCTGGAACCCTCAACTTCAGAGGAAAGATTAAACAAATGGATTGAGTGCTTGCTGAGAGGAGAAATTGAGCTGGGATGGTAAGAGGAGACTGGCTGGTGAACAGTTGGCCAGATGTGCTGCGACAATCTTTTAACTTTTGTGAGAACCTTTGGTGATAAAACATGGCCTTCCAGAGTATATTCACACAGGCAAGAGGAAAGCCCAGCTGCAACTGTATTCTGTGTCGCTCCACCAACTAGCCAAGAGCCAACATAAACTTCTACACCACCCGATCAATGATAGACAGCAGTCGACACCAGCCAAACCCACCCTAAAATGAGGTGCAAGAATGGCAAATGGAGAACAATGCACATGCTTCCATTTTCTAACTATACCCACAGGAGACAGCTGATGAGAGCCTAAGAATACTTCCACATTCAATCATCAGTTAAAAACAAATATGAGAATGCCACAATGTCCCAGATAATGGACAGTTTTAGCTCACATGAAAAGACAATAGAGAATGGCTCAAACAGATGACCAATATGCAGATTCAGAAAACATTTCTGAAGAAGAAAAAGTAACAGAAATAAACGAAAAAGAATTCAAAAGAATGATATTTAGGTACCTTCAAAGGATTGACAGAAAGATCGAGAGAAGCAAGGAGAACACAGAAAAAACTTTAGAAGAATTCAGGAAAACAACAGAAGAACAAGCAGACAAAATAAATACAAATTTTGAAACAACACAAAACCAGTAATCATAAGTCCAGAAGACTAATTCTAAGATTTCAGAAATAGACAATACATTTAAAGGGTAAAGGAGCATATTTGAAGTAATGGAATACCAAACTAGTGAGTTTAAAGATAAATCTTTCAATAGTAATATGGTAGAAAAGCAATAAAAAATAATGAAGAAATCCAAAGAAAACCTAAAAACTATATAGGACACTATGAAATGGAATAGCTTATAGGTCATTGGGATTCCAGAACAGGAAGAGACCATAAAAAGTGCAGAGGAAATTGTCAGAGTTGTTGGAAGGATAGTTCCCTAACATCATCATGAAAGATGAGAAGATACGCATAAAAGAAACCGAAGGAACTTTAAACAGGATAGATCTCAAAAGAAAATCACCAAGATATCATAATCAACCTTTTCAAAACCAGATACAAGGAGCTCAGGAAAGCTAAAAAGTTACCTATAAAGGAGAACCAATTAGACTTAACTTTGATTTCTCAGCAGAAACCATGCAGGCAAGAAGGCAATAGGATGACATATACAAAACTCTGAAAGAAAATAATTGCCAACCAAGATTCATATACCCAGCAAAGAGGTCCCTCAAATACAATAGTGAAATTGGGACATTTCTAGATAAACAGAAATTAAAGGGTATTATTTGGGCTGAGAACTAACAACAATAGGCAACCTGAGATTAACATGCATGACAAAACCAGCCCAAAACTCACTCCAGATATTGTTGTTGTCATTATGTGCTGTTGAATCAGCTCAGACTCAGAGTGACCTTATGCACAACAGAATTAAACACCAATCCTGCACCATCCTCACAGCCATTGTTAAGCTTGAACCCATTGCTGCTGTCTCTGTGCCAATCCATCTTGTTGCTGTATTCCTCTTTTTCACTGACCATCCACTTTACTTAGCATGATGTCCTATCCAAGGACTGATCCTTCTGACAACACGTCTGAAGTATGAGAGATTAAATCTGGCCATCCGGCTTCTAAGGAGCATTCTGACTGTATTTCTTTCAATACAGATTGGTTTGTTCTTCTAGCACTCAATGGTACTTTTAATATTCTTCAACATCATAACTCAAATGCATTAATACTTAATTTTTCACTGTCCAACTTTCACATCCATATGAAGTTACTGAAAATACCATGGCTTGGGTCAGGTATACCTTAGTTATCAAACTGAAATCTGTGTTTTTGAATACTTTAAAGAGGTCTTGTGCAGCAGATTTGCCAATGCAATATGACATTTGCTTGACTGCTGCTTCCATTAGTGTTAATAGTGGATAGTGGATCCAAGTAAAATGAAGTCTTTGACAACTTTAAACTTTTCTCCACTTAGTATGGTATTATTTATTGGTCCAGTGGTGGGTAATTTTGTTTTCTTTACATTGAGGTGCAACCCATACTGAAGGCTGTGGTCTTTGATCTTCATCAGTATTATAAGTCCTCTTCACATTCAGCAAACAAGGTTGTACCAGCTGCATATTGCAGGTTGTTATAGGAGTCTTCCTTTAATCATGTTACCACGTTCTTTATATAATTCAGCTTTTTGGATTATTTGCTCAGAATACAGATTGAATAAGTATGGTGAAAGACTACAACCTGGCACACAACTTTCCTGATTTTAAACCAGTCAGTGTCTCCTTGTTCTATTCGAACGACTGCTTTTTAGTCTACATATAAGTGCCTCATGAGCACAATGAAGTGTTCCAGAATACTCATTCTCAGCAAAGTTGTCCATAGCTAGTTAGTAGAATGTTTTTGCATAGTCAGCAAACTACAATAAACATCTTTCTGGTATGCTCTGCTTTTAGCCAACATCCATTTGACATCAGCAATGATATCCCTTGTTTCATATCCTCATCTAAATCTGGCTGGAATCTCTGGCAGTTCCCTTTCAATTTACTATTGCAGCTGTTTTTGAATTATCTTTAGCTAAATTTTACTTGTATGTGGTATTAATGATATTGTCAGATGATTTCTGCATTCCACTGGGTCAGTTAATTGGCCACATTTCTGGGCATAGATGATTTAGTGACTCCAGTGCTGCATAAGTTATAGAAGTGTTTAAAGTAAAACAGACGTATACGACTGAAAATAGGGAATCAGAAATAGCAATTTATAATGAAGTCAACTAAACAGCAAAAAGAGGGAATAGTGTAGATACAAAACTTCAAAATGTCAAAGAAGTCACATAAATTTTAAGTAAAACAGAGTGTTTGAAATGGGGGAAATTAATAAAATGCAGTGTCACCTCAAATAAAATGAATACACCTTCACATAAAAATATAAAAAGAGTACTTAAAACACTGACAAATATGAATGACTACAGCCTTCACTATGGACTGCAACTCAGTGTAAAGAGAACAAAAATTTTCACAACTAGACCAATTAGCGTCATGACAAATGGGGATATGATTGAAGTTGCCAAAGATTTTACTTTGCCTGGATCAATAATCAACACTCATGTAAGCATCAGTTAAGAAATCAAACAATGAAATGCATTAGGCAAATCTGCTGTACATGCCTCTTTAAAACATGCAATAGCAAAGATATCAGTTTGAGGACTAAGGTGCACATGACCCAAATCAAGGTATTTTCAATTGCTTCATATGCATGTGAAAATTGAACAATGAATAAGGAAGACCAAAGAAGAATTGGTGCATTTGCATTATGGTGTTGGACAAAAATAATGAAAGTACCATGAAATGCCAGAGGAACAAACAAATCTGTCTTGGAAAAAGTACAGCCAGAAGTCTCTTTAGAAGCCAGAATGGCAAGAATTCATCTCTCATACTTCAGATGTATTTTCAGGAAGGGCCAGTCCCTGGAGAGAGACATCATGCTTGGTAAAGTGGAGGATCAGCATAAAAGAGGAAGACCCCATAATGAGATGGTGGCATAGTGTCAGTAGCAATGTGCTCAAGCATAATAACATTTGTGAAGCTGGCGCAGCACTGGGAAGTATTTTGTTCCATTGTGCATAGGGTCATTATGAATTGGAACCACTAGACAGCATCTAACAACACATTTCTTATCGGTATCCCTGTGGCTCTGTAGTATAAGCACTGGATTTCTAATAACAAGTTTGATGGTTGGAGCCCAATAGCTGCCCTGGTGGTATAAAATTGAAGTTTTCTGTTCCTGCAAACATTTACAGTCTCACAAACATACTGGGTCACTATGAATCTGAACTGACTTATCAGCACCTAACAACAAACTTCTCATCAGGAGTCCTGCTGGTGTAGTGGTTAAAGCACTTGATAGCTAACCAAATGTCAGTGTTTTGAACTCACCAGTTCCCTATGGGAAAAAGCTATTGCAGTTGCTTATTTAAGGATTTATAGCCTTGGGAACTCAATGGGTGATTTTCTATTACATAGGGCCACTGTGAGTTGGAACCAACTCGATGGCAGTGGGTTTAGGCTTTAACTGCTTCTTATCTATGCTTTAGAATCAGCCTTATCAATTTTGTCTCATAGAACTAATTCTTTAAATGAGCACAAATTTCAATGCAAACATTCTTTACTAATTTAGATCAACTGTTGTTTAATTTAAAGTTGACTTCAGGGATAATTTCAATTTAAAGTTTAAAAATTTCCTCTGACCAGTATATTGGGGATCTTCTAGTCTCAAAGGGTTGCTGTTGTTGTTCTTGTTAAGCACCATGGAGTCAGTTCCAACTCACAGTGACCCCACACAGGGTTTCCTAGGCTATAAATCTTTATGGGAGCAGAACGCCTCATCTTTCTCCCACGGAACAGCTGGTAGTTTCAAACGGCTGACCTTGAGGTTAGCAACCCGACTCGTAATCAGCTCTCAAAGGGTACATCTGGTAAATCTGGATTCCCTTCTTAATTAAGATTCATCTATTTGATCCTTGATCAAAACATTCAATAATGGTAGCCAGGTATCATCCAGTTCTTCTGGTCTCGTGGTTAAGGAGGCAGTAATTCCTACAGGCAGTTTGCTTCTCTCATTCCTGGATTTCTTTTTTCTTCAGTTGCTCCAAGTCAAATAGACACCCATAGTTGTATCTTGTATAGTAACTTAGAAGCTTTTAAGACTGCAGGCATTACTCACTGAACTAGGTGTGGAACAGTATTAGACCTTCTATTCATATGTTGATGTACAATTGGGTTGTGTCCACCTTTTCACTATTGTGAACAATGTTGCTATAAGTGTTGATGTGCAAGTATCTGTGTGAGTTTATTTTCAAATGTTTTGGGTATATACCTACCCCAGAGTTGAATTTCTGAGTCATATGGTGATTCTATTTTAAACACATGATGGACTCCTAACTTGTTTTCCTCAGTGACAGAACTCTTTCACATTCCTACCAGGTATACAACTTAAATTTTTTATATTATTTATTTTGAAAGGAAGATGCCTTAGCATAGGCTTTTTCTCAATGCCACAGATTATTAATTGCATTGGTAACATGTTTTTCCATGGAAATAAATGCAGTTTTAGTAAAATTCTTCTTTAGTGCATATTCTTAGGTCTGAGACCAAACCTTTGAATGAGAATATATAGACAAATATCACAGGTGATTTTAAAGCTTGAAAAGCAGTGTTTTGAAAGCAATAAATATGGAATAGTAATCTTATTTCTGAATTTACTTACATAAAATAGTTCCTGAGCATCCAATCTGAGAGGCACAAATACAGTAAGTGAGTGGTATATGAAAATTAATAAGAAATGGTCTCTTCTTTCAAGAGCATATAGCCTAGTTAGGAAAATAAGATGTTTGAATAAACGAAACAATGACAATACCCAGCAGTACATTTTGCTATAAAGTGAAGTCAAACCCAAGCTCTATGGGTAAGAATAAAACTCTTAGGTATTCTGATGGGGGATCTAGGAGAGGGTAAAGTGAGATTTAAAGAAATAGAGGAGATTTGAGTCGATGCCAAAATGTGAATGAGATTATACTGAGGGAAAATGTTCTGGGGCTAGAGAGAGACATTCCAGGAAAAGGAAATAGTAAGATTCAAGGTAGAAAAGTGTATTTGGGGAGCAGGATTACAGCCAGCTTGGCTGGTGCTCAAGGATCAGCTAGGGAGACAGGAAGGCATTTTGGAATTCAGCAAACAAGAGGGAATCATAGAAAGTTTCTGATAAGAGTGAATCAAGGCAGGGTTATAGGAAATGCAAAGTAGAAGGTACCTGTCAGGATTGATTA
Source organism: Chrysochloris asiatica (assembly GCF_000296735.1). Taxonomy (NCBI): domain Eukaryota; kingdom Metazoa; phylum Chordata; class Mammalia; order Afrosoricida; family Chrysochloridae; genus Chrysochloris; species Chrysochloris asiatica. Next base: position 2,523,791 of record NW_006408854.1, read on the forward strand.
GAAGAGGAGGTGGGTCATAATTATAGAACCAAGTGTTAGGTATACACCAAATTAAAGTTCAAGCAATGGGAAAAAGAAGAAGCAGAAATTGTGAAAAAAGTGCTGAAGGTAAAACAGATCCAACTTGGTATTTAATTAGATATGGAGTGGGTGGATGAGGAATACAGCAAGTTGACTCATGTTTAGAGCCTGAGACATAAGTGTATCCTTAACAAATAAGTAACACAGCAGAAACAGGTTCTTGGAAGTTTAATTTTAGATATTTTGTGCTGTAGGTGCTTCTAAGCTATCTAAATTTAACACCTTTTCTGGTTTTATCTATTCCATCTTCAGAAAGAGTAATACTCTTCACCAATCACCTATATTATTATTTTCCCGGTGGGACAATTGTATTCTCTGAGATGGTTCTTTAACTCCTTAAATAAGCAATTTCAAATCTTTTTTTGCACATTGTTGGAGACTGTTGTTGTTGTTGTCAGGTGCCATTGAGTCAGAACCCACTCATAGCGACTCCATGCACAGCAGAACGAAACAATGTCCGATCCTGGGCCAACCTCACTACCGCTGCCACACTTGACGCCATCAATGATGCCACCTGGCTGTTCCATCTTGTTGGGGGTCTTTCTATTTTTCTCTGATCCTCCACCTTACCCAGCATGACATCCTTCTCCAGCGATAGTTTTCTCTGGACAATGTGTCCAAAGTAGGAGAGACGACGCTTAGCCATCTTGGCCTCCAAGCAACACTCTGGTTGCACTTCTTCCAAAACAGATCTTTTAGCAGGACATTGTAGAATCTGCAAAATCAGTCAGCAATTTTTCTTGCTCATAATGATTATTTCTCCCATTAGAATGTTAAATGGGCCACTATAGTGGTATTCTTTACTAGGTTTTGCCAAAGATGTCTTCTATATTCCACCATTCACAAAAGTGAGTGACTTTCATGTTGCTGTGATGCTAGAAACTATGCCATTGGTATTTTAAATACCAGCAGGGTCACCCACGGTGGACAGGTTTCAGCTGAACTTCCAGACTAAGACAGACTAGGAAGAAGGAGAGACAGACTACTTCTTCATGTCTAGTCACTGAAAACCTCCATTGTCAGACATCATGCCAGAGATAAAACATATGAAGAGCAAGAAAACATTGACACAAGTATCAAAAAATGAGCCCCTCAAGTTGGAAGCTACTCAAAATACAACTGGGGAAGAGCTGCCTCCTCAAAGTAGAGTTGACCAAAGTGATATGAATGTAGTAAAGTTTTAGAGACCTTCATTTGCTGAAATGAAGAGAAGCCACTGCAAATATTCATTAATAATCAGAACATGGAATGTACAAAGTATGAAGTTGGAAAATTGGAAGTTTTCAAAACTGAAATGAATACAAAAAAAATTGATATTGTTGTTGCTAAATGCTGTCAAGCTGGTTCCAACTCAAAGTGACCCTTTATAGGGTTTTTGAAGAACAGGTCACTGGTTTGACCTGCCAATATTAGTGAGCTGAAATTGACTGGTATTGTTCATTTTGCATCTGATCAATCATATAGTTTTCTACTCTGGGAATTACAAGTTGAAGATAATGTCATATTCATCATCAAAAAGCATATTTCAAGACCTATCTTTGAAGTATAATGCTGTCTTTGAAAGGATAAGGAAGACCAGATAATACCACAATTATTCAAAATTATGTATCAACTACTAAAGCTAGTTATGAAATTGAAGATGTCTACTAATGTCTTCCCACCACTCATCTGTCAGATTGTCATACTGTGGTGGCTTGTGAGTTGCTGTGATTCTGAAAGCTATGCCACCAGTATTTTAAATACTAGCAGGGTCACCCATGTTGGACAGGTTTCAGTTGAGCTTCCAGATGAAGACAGACTAGGAAGAAGGAGTGATGAACTACTTCAGAATATTTAGTCACTGAAAACCTTATGAATAGTATATTAGATATAGTGCCAGAAAATGAGCCTCTCAAGTTGGAAGACAATCAAAATGCCATTGGGGAAGAGCAGCCTCCTCAAAGTAGAGTTGACCATGATAATGCAAATGGAGGAAAGCCCATGAGAGAAAAGCCAGCAGGACCTTCATTTGCTGATGGGGCACAACTCAAAATGAAGAGAAACAGCTGTAAACATCCATTGAAAATCAGAACATGGAATGTACGAAGTATAAATCTTGGAAAACTGGAAGTTGTCAAAATGAAATGGAATGCATAAACATCAATATCTTAGGCATTAGTGAGCTGAAGTGGACTGGTATTGGCTATTTTGGATTTGACAACCACTTGGTTTACTATGCTGGAAATGACAAATTGAAGAGGAATGATGTTGCATTCATTGTCAAAAAGAACATATCCTGGTCAGTCATAAGGTAAAATGCTGTCTGTGATAGGAAAATATACATGCACCTACAGGAAAACCCAGTTAATACCACTATTATTCAAATGTATGCACAAACCACTAAAGCCAGTAAGGATGAAATAGAAGAGTTCTACCAACTTTTTCAATCTGAAATTGATCAAACATGCAATCAAAATGTATTGATCATTACTGGTGATTGAAATGCAAAGGTTGAGAGCAAAGAGGAAGGATCAGTAGTTGGAATATATGGCGTTGGTGATAGAAATGGTGCTGGAGATCACATAATAGAATTCTGCAAAACCAAATATTTGTTCATTTAAAATACCTTCTTTAGACAGCATAAGAGACGACCATACACATGGACCTCACCAGATGGAATACATAGAAATCAAATTGACTACATCTGTGGAAAAAGATGATGGAAAAGCTCCATATCATCAGTCAAAACAAGGCCAGGAGCAGACTGTGTAACAGATCATCAATTGCTCATATGCATGACCTTGAATATATCCCACCTGGATTTAAAGATCATCTGAAGAACAGATTTGATACATTAAACACTAAAGACTGAAGACCAGAAGAGTTGTGGGATGACATCAAGAACATCATACGTGAAGAAAGCAAAAAAGTCATTAAGAAGACAAGAAAGAAGGAAAAGGTCAAA
>NW_006408854.1:2528501-2538282 GCF_000296735.1 Chrysochloris asiatica
TGCAGGATCAGGCAGTGTTTTGTTCTGTTGTGCATAGGGTCGCTATGAGTCGGTACCGACTCAATAACACCTAAGAACAACAACAACTAACTTCTTCAGTCTGAAATGTATCACATTTGCAATAAGTACGCATTCATAATTACTGGTGATTGGACTGCAAAAGTTGGAAACAAAGAGAATCAGTAGCTGGAAAATATGGCCTTGGTGATAGAAATGAAGCTGGAGATCGCATGGTAGAATTTTGCAAGACCAAGGACTTATTCATTGCAAATACCTTTATTAAACAACATAAAATGTGACTATGCACATGAATGTCATCTAATTGAATACAAAGGATAAAATTGACTACAACTATGGGAAGAGATGGTGGAACATCTCCATATCATCAGGTAAAACAAGACCAGAGGCAGAATGTGGAACAACTCATAAATTGCTCATATGCAAGTTCAGGCTGAAACTGAAGAAAATTAAAACAAGTCCATGAGAGCTAAAATATGACCTTGAGTGTATCCCATCTGAAATTAGAGATCATCTGAAGAACAGATTTGATGCATTAGACACAGTAACTGAAGACCAGAAGACTGTGGATGATGTCAAGAACATCCTACAGAAAGAAAGCAAAAGGTCCTTAAAAAGATGGGAAAAAAAGAAAAGATAAAAGTGTATGTAAGAAGAGATTCTAAAACTTGCTCTTGAATGTAGAGACGCTAAAGAAAATGTAAGAAATGAGGAAGTAAAAGAGCTGAATAGAAATTTTCAAAGGACTGTTTGAGAAAGCATAGTAAAATATTATAATGAAATGTGTAAAAACCTGGAGCTATAAAACCAAAAGGGAAGAATATGTTCAGCATTTCTCAAAATAAATGAAATGAAGAAAAAATTCAAACCTTTGTTTTGCAGTATTAAAGGATTTATGGACAAAATATTGAATGATGCTTAAAGCATTAAAAGAGATGGAAGGGATACACAGAGTTATTGTTCAAAAAGAATAGTCAATGATCAAACATTACAAGTTATTGTTCAAAAAGAATAGTCAATGATCAAGAACTGATGGTACTGTTAAAAGAAGTCCAAGCAACACTGAATGCTGCAGGAATTGATGGAATACAAATAGAAATCTTTCAACAAACTGATGTAGTTTTGGAAGTGCTCACTTATCTGTGCCAACAAATTTGGAAGGAAGTGATCTGACCAACCAATTGGAAGAGATCCATATTTGTACTCATTCCAAAGAGATGTGATTCAACAGAATGTGAAAATAATGTGTAATCATGCAAATAAAACTTTGCTGAAGATGATTTTTAAAAAATGGTTGTAATAATACATTGTCAGGGAGCTACCAGAAATTCAAGCTGGATTCAGAAGAGGATGTGAAACTAGGGATATCATTGCTGAAATTAGAAAATCTTGGCTGAAAGCAGAGAATATCAGATGTTTACTTTTGCTGTATTGACTATGCAAGGACTTTTGACTGTGTGGATGATACAAACTCTGGGTAACATTGTAAATAACGGGTATTCCAGAACACTTAATTGTGTTCATGAGGAACCTGTACATAGACCAAGAGGTAGTTGTTATAACAGGACACAGGGATATTGAATGGTTTAAAATCAGCAAAGGTATGCAACAGAGTTTCATCCTTTCACCATACTTATTCAAGCAGTATGCTGAACAAATAATCCTAGAAGCTGGATTATATGAAGAAAAAAATGGCATCAGGAATGGAGGAAGTCTCATTAATAACCTTCAATATGCAGAGGATACAACCTTGCTTGTTAGAAGTGAAGAAGACTTAAAATATGGATGAAGATAAAAGACAACAGCCTTTTGGATTACACCTCACTGTAAAGAAAATCAATATCCTCACAACTGGATCAATAAATATCATCATGATAAATGGGGAAAATATTGAAATTGTCAAAGACTTAATTTTGCTTAGATCACCATTGGCAATCATGGAATCAGCAGTCAGGAAGTCAAATGATGTATATTGCATTAGGCAACTCTGCTGAAAAATACTTCTTTAAAGTGTTCAAAAGCCAACATATCAGTTTGAGGACTAAAGTGTGCCTGACTCATATTTTCAATCACTTCATATATGAAAATTGGACAATGAAAAGGAAGACTGTAGAAAAATTGATGCTTTTGAATTATGAGGTTGGAATATTGAACATACTATCGACCACCAGAAGAACAGACCAGTTAGTCTTGAACGAAGTACAGCTAGAATGCTCTTTAGAAGTCAGGATACTGAGGCTTTGTCTCTCATTTGTTGGACATGTTATTGTTGTTGTTGTTGTTGTTAGGTGCCATTGAGTAAGCACCGACTCATAGTGATGCACAACAGAACTAACCACTGCATGGTCCTGGGTCAACCTCACAAGCGTTGCTACACCTGAGCCCATTGCTGCCACAGCTGTGCCAATCCATCTCATTGGGGGTCTTCCTCTTTTTCTCTGACCCTCAACTTTACCAAACATGATATCCTTCTCTAGTGACTTGTCTCTCCTGATAATATGTCCAAAGTTTGAGAGACGAAGTTTGGCCATCCTGGCTACCAAGGATACTCTATATGTACTTCTTCCAACACAGATCATTTGATCATTTGGCATTTTTATGTTCATGGTACTTTTAATAATCTTCAACACCACAACTCAAATATATCAATTCTTCTACGGTCTTCCTTATTCACTGTCCAACTTTCACATGCATATGAGGTTATAGAAAATACCATATCAGGCTCACTTTAGTCCTCATACTGCCATTTCTGTTCTTGAACACTTTAAAGAGGTCTTGTGCAGCAGATTTGCCTAATACAATACATCATTTGATTTCTTGCCTGCTGCTTCCATGAGTGTTGATGATTGATCTGAGAAAAATGAAGTCTTTGAAAATTTCAATCTTACCTTAATTTATATGAATGTTGTTTATTGTCCAGTATCAAGGAATTTTGTTTTTGTTACATTGAGGTGCAACCCATACTGAAGGCTTTGGGTCTTTGATCTTCATCAGTAAGTATTTTAAGTCTTCTTTGCTTTCCACAAGCAAGGTTGTATCATCTGCATATCACAGGTTGTTAATGATATTAAAGTTATTGATATTCCTCCAATCTTAACTCCAATTCACTTGTCTGTCAATGTGTCATACTGTGGTGGCTTGTGTGTTGCTGTGATTCTGGAAGCTATGCCATGGGTATACTAGCAGGATCACCAATAATGGACAGGTTTCAGCTAAGCTTCTAGATGAAGACAGACTAGGAAGAAGCAGATATAGACTTCTTATGAATATTTAGTTACTGAAAACCTTTTGAAAGTGGTGGAACACTGTCAACACCAGAATATTGAATACTGAAAAATGAAAAATGATGAAGAGCACCAAAATATTGTCAGATACAGTGCCAGAAGATGAGTGTCTCAGGTGGCAAGGCAATCAAAATGCAACTGGGGGAAGAACTGTCTCCTCAAAATAGAGTTGACTGTGATGACATGAATGGAGTAAAGCCTTTAAGACCTTCATTTGCTGGTGGAACACAACCCAAAATGAAGAGAAACAGCTGTAAATATCCATTAATATTTGGAACATGGAATGAACAAAGTATGAACATAAGACAAATTGAAATTGTCAAAAATGAAACAGAACATGTAAATGGATATGTTTATTAGAAGGGACTAATTCCTAGAGAAGGACATCATGCTTGGCAAAGTGGAGGGTCAGTGAAATAGAGGAAGTCTCCCAAGGAGTTGTAGAGACACAGTGACAACAGAAATGGATACAAACTTTAAATTTTTGAGGACTGTATAGGACTGGGTAGTATTGAGTTCTGTTGTGCATGGGGTCACTATAAGACAGGAATGACTTGACAGCACTTAAATAATAACAGAAACAACAGCAGATGTTAAATATGGAAGAAATGTTTAGGTTAGGTTGTTGTTAAGTGCCATTGAGGTTGAGTCCTTTCTGACTCCTAATAACTCTGTACAGGGTTTCCAAAGCTGCAAATCTTTTCATGAGTAAAAAGACTCATCTTTCCCTTGTGGAGAGACTAGTATGCTCATACTGCTGATTTTGAGGTTTTCGGTCTAGTGCTTATCCTACAGAGCTGGCTGGTAATTGGATAATAGGGCACAAGATCATAGTCATTCTTAAATACACATATATTCAAGTGTATTTTTGGCTGCCATATAAATCAGTTTTTTTCCCACTTATTTTCACATAGATAAACAAATTTTATAATGAGTTTGTCTCTTCTGTATATGATGACTTTATATCTTCCATCTCCTTCATAATAACATATATACTAGTCAATGGAAGAAGAAAGTCCACTGTTTCACTTAAATTTATTTTCAAGCACTGTGGGAATTAAGTTAGTTCTGTTATTAGGTGACATCAACTTGGTTCTGACCCATGTACAACAAAACAAAACATTGCTCAGCTCTGTGCCATCTTCATAATAGTTGTTACGTGTAAGTCCCTTACTGCAGCCACTGTGTCAGCTCATCTTATTGGGAGATCTTCCTCTGTCACTGATTCTCCACTTTACCAAGCATGACATCCTTCTTCAGTGACTGGTGCCTCCTGATGACTGGTCCACAGTATGTGAGACAAAGTCTCGCCATCCCTTCTTCCAAGGAATATCCTGCTGTACTTCCAAAACAGATTAGTTTGATCTTCTGACATTTCATGGTATATTAAGTAGTCTTCTCCAACACTATATTTTGAATGCATTGATTCCTCATATGTCTTTCTTTTTAAGTGTCCATCTTTTGCACACATATGAGGTAATTATAAAAAAAATATATCATGGCTTGGGTCTGGCTCAACTTTGTTTTTAAAGTAGAATCTTTTTTTTTTTTTTAACGTTTTTATTGTGAATTGAGTGATACTTTACATGGAAGAACATCAGTTTTACACTCGTCCTATCGTAGTTTGTTTCATTGCAATGATTTCAATCCCCTCCATGTATCATCATTCAAAAGTATTTGCTTCTATTCCCTCTGTTTTTCTTTTCGCATTTGGATGTACACCAAAACACTCAGGTATATACCATCATTCAAACAACCAAAGGACATACCCCGGCCACCAGCACGCAGTCCCTCTCCCTCCATGAGTCTAGAGTCCTTAGCTGCTCCATCTCTCCACATTATCATCTCTGCCTCCATCTCGGGAGTCACCACTTCTCTAGATAGGGTCACACACTCTGCTCCTGCTCTTCACCCTTCATGGTCCCAGGGTCCTCTTTTCCTAGACTGTAAGATCAACCACTCCCCACTTTTTGCTACAAAACTTCTATCTTTCCAGTTGCGACAATCACAATTAGTCATGAGAACAGTTACTCACTATCAAATCATAAGAATCTCATCCCCATCTCCTTTCACCAGACCCATCTAGACAGGATGAAAACTACTCAGCGGAGATTCTACCTTCCCCTGCACACTCTGAAACTAAACTCCCTCTAGAAAACTTGTAATCCAGTCACTTCATGCCTTTATAGTCCCCCCATTTTAAGTAGCCAATGTCTATGTTGCCCATCCCTATCAAACCTGTGTACAGAGGGGATGGGAATGATCCTTGCTGTGAAGATTCCTTCCCTCTTGGTTGGTCTTTTAAGCTACTATATCCATTAGTACAAGTCAAATTCATAAATTGTAACAATTTATACTTGTTTTCTTTATCATTTTTTTTTTTTTTTTATCCTCCTCTAGTCGAGTTCTGATCCTCCAGCCATTTAAGCTAGGTCAAATGGGTAATATCTGCAAGTTTGGGCATTCTTGTGCATCAGGGCTCACTTCACATCAGCTGGACACTTCACTTTCAACTCTAGTCCTTTGTGGCTATGTCCTTGTCCATGGATTCAGGAGTCCCCAGGTCTCACCATGCTTGCCATATTCCATGTCTGTGGAAGTTTATGTAATGGGGTTGGACTCAGGCCATATCTTCACTGCTGTAAAGCAACATTTTTTTATGTGTCATTCTTTAAGTGAAGTTGATAAATAATCATCTCTATCTATAGAGCAGACCATTATACAAACAATAAAACTTTTTCATTTGAATTAAATGGAGGAAAAGAGGAAATAATGTCCTAATTCAGCAGGAGCTATTTTTGTTTTGCAAGCTAACACACTTCCAATTTAGGGAATGATGATAGATCAAGGGGCAGGGAAGAGGTCAGTGAAAGACTCATGTAATGTATTTCTCTTTTTTTTCTGCAGACATATGAATAGATTAGAAGCTGGTTTATACAGGATGTTTAGGTACAGGTTAGCTTGATTTGAGACAAATCTATAACAACAGATTCTTTTACCTCCTCTGGCTGGAGCTTCAGTCTCTGTGTGCCAAGTTTTTTCTGACTGCTTCTCCTCTAACACAAATTCTCTCCCAAAACCCCTAATCTGACCTTTGACCTGACTATTTCCCGTCATGATTGTGGAAAAAACAGATGAACCTGGTGTTTTCTGGGCATGGGTACTGCATTTTGGGGCACTATTTTTCCTCTTTGTCATCTCTGCTCTAATTACTCTCTGTGGGTGAAACTTAACTTTAATTATAGCAATGACTGAGAAGGTGAACTTTTCAGTTCCATAATTTTATGAGCATTAGAAGATTCTCAATCTCTTCACTTATTGTTTATTTTTCATTTCGCCTTATGAGAATCCTCTAGTTGATTGATTAATCATCTAAATACTGACATATGATTGTGGGCAACTTGCTTTAAAATATCAGGCTTGCTTTTCTGTCTAAAAGTAGGCATACGTGTTAAGTGCCATCAAGTCAGTTCTGACTCATAACGATCCTGTGATCATAGCTCTGAAAAGATAGGTAAAGTCTGAGGGTTAAATGAGATCATGTGTAGTGCCTAGAATATTTCTTTGTTGAAATAATCAGTGTAGTTCAATTTACCATGATTGTTGTGATGTGGTCTAAGTTCACTGTGGTTGTTGAGTGCCATCAAGTTTGTTCCAACTCATTTCAAGAAGCAGCTGATAGGTTCTAACCATCAACCTTGCAGTTAGCAGTCCATTGCTTTTTCCACTGCACCACCCCAGAACTCCCTCCATTTGATGGCAATTCTGAATTTCAATGTTTTGAGAATAGTTTTAAAAATTACATGTGATTATTTAAATATTTTAATATTAATTTAATAATAATAATCTGCATGCACAGTGATGTTGTTGTTGATGGTGGTGTCCTGTCAACCAGCTCCAACTCATAGAAATCCCATATAGGCTATAAATAGTTATGTGCACAGAAAGCCTACTCCTTCTACTATGGATAATTGATTGTTGGATTTGAACTGCTGACCTTGCAAGGCACAGTGTTAAGCACTTAATTTTACCTGTTTGTCACTATAGTATTAGGCTGCCACTTGTCTGTCAGTTTCTTATACTGTAGTAACTTGCATGTTGCTGTGATTCTGAAAGTTATGCTATATTTTAATTACCGTCAGGGTAAACCCATGGTAACAGGTTTCAGCTGACCTTCCAGACTAAGACTAACTAGGAAGATGGAGAGAAAACTTCTGAATATTTAGTCACTAAAAATCTTCTGAATAGCAGTGGAACACTGTCTGATAGCAACAGAATATGGAATACTAAAACATGATGAAGAGCACCAGAATATCATTAGATATAGTGCCAAAAAATATGGAAGATAATTTCTTGGCCAACTGATTTGAAAAGATCCATATTTGTGCCCATTCCAAAGAGAGCTGATCCAGTGAAATGCATAAGTCATTGGATGATATCATTAATATCGCACTAAAGTACAATTTTGTTTAAGATAATTAAAAAATGGCAGCAACAGTATATTGTCAGAGAACTACCAGTGGTTCACGCTGGATTCACAGAAGGAGGTAGAAAAAAGGATATTGTTACTGATGTCAGATGGATCCTAGCTGAAAGCAGAGAATACCAGAAAGATGTTTACCTGTGCTTTATTAACTATGCAAAGACTTTTGATTTGGGGGATCATGATCAACTATTGACAACTTTGCAGAGATTGAGTATCTGGAATACTTAATTTGGCTCATGAGGAACATGTACATAGACCTAGAGCAGTCAAACAGAACAAGGGGAAACTGAATGTTTCCAATTTAGGAAAGGTATGCACCATGGCTGTATTCATATTCAATCTGTATGCTGGCACATAATCCTAGAGACTGAATTATATGATGAAGGCTGTGGCATCAGGATTGGAGGAAGACTCATTAATAACCTGTTATATGCAGATGATATAACCCTGCTTGTTGAAAGCAAAGAAGACTTAAAATGCTTGGTAAAGTGAAGAAGGGTCAGTACTCACTCGATGGCACCTAACAATATCAACAACATAGATCAGCAGGCTGTTGTTGTTAGGTATCATCCACTTGATTCTAACTCATAGTGACCCTGTGCACGACGGAAACATTGCCCAGTTCTGCACCATCCCCACGATCATTGTTACTTTTGAGCCCATTGTTGCTGCCACTGTGTTAATCCATCTGGTTGAGGGTTTTACTCTTTTTCACTTATTTTCTACTTTACTAAGCATGATGTCTGTTTCCAGGGATTGGTCCTTCCTGGCAAGATATACAAAGTAAAAAAGACTAAGTCTCACCATCCTTTTTTTTAAGGAGCTTTCTGACGGTACTTTTCACAACACAGGTACAATTGTTCTCTGGCAGTCCATGGTACTTTCAGTGTTCTTTGCAAACATCATAACTCAGATGCTTCAAATCTTCTTCAGTTTCTCTTTTCCATGGTCCAAATTTCACATGCATATGAAGTGATTGAAAATACCATGACTTGGGTTAGGAGCACCTTAGTCCTCAAAGTGACATTTTTGCTCCTTAACACTTTAAAAAAAGTTCTTTTGAAGCTGTTTTGCCTAGTGCCATACGTTGTTTGATTTCTTGACTACTGCTTCTATGAATGCCGATTATGGATCCAAACAAAATAAAGTCTTTGACAACATCAATCTTTTCTCCATTTAATATGATGCTATTTATTGGCCCAATTGTGAGGAATTTTGTTTTCTTTATATTGAGGTGCAATCCATAATGAAGGCTATGATTTTTTATCTCTATCAGTAAGTATTTCAATTCCACTTCACTTTAAGTAAGCAAGGTTGTTGTCATCTGCGTATTACAGATTGTTAATGAGTCTTCAATCTTGATGTTAGGTTCTTCTTCATAGAATCTAGCTTCTTGGATGATTTGCTCAGCATGCAGATTGAGTAAGTATGGTGAGAGGATGTTGTTGTTGTTGAGTACTGTGGAATCCATTTTCATCCATAGTGACCCTGCATAGGGTTTCTGAACAGTGGCTGGTGAGCTTGAGGCACCAATCTTGTGGTTCAAACCAACTTTACAGTCCAGCACATTAACCCACAGTGCCATCCCACGATACAACTCTGGAATACACTTTTCCTCATTTAAAGCCATTCAGTATCCTCTTGTTCTATTGTAATGACTGCCTCTTGTTCTACATACATGTTCCTCATGAGCACAATAAGTATTCTGGAATTCCCATTCTCTGCAAAATTGTACAGTCAGTAAAGCACAAGTAAACATCTTGCAGGTACTTTGCTTTTAGCCAAGATCCATCTAATAGCAGCAATGATATGCCTCATTCCACATCCTCTTCTGAATCTGGCTTGAATTTCTGGCAGCTGCACTGTTGATGTACTGCTGCAGTTATTTTTGAATTATCCTCAGCAACTGAGAGATTTAAAATTAAGAAAGGTGTGCGACAGGGTTGTATTCTTTCACCATACTTATTCAACCTGTATGCTGAGCAAATAATCC
>NW_006408854.1:2538848-2540470 GCF_000296735.1 Chrysochloris asiatica
GTTAGAAGAAGTGCAGTCAGAGTGCTCCTTGGAGGCCAAGATGGCCAAACTTCGTCTCTCATACTTTGGACATATTGTCAAGAGGGACCAGTCACTGGAGAAGGATATCATGTTTGGTAAGGTAGAGGGCCAAAGAAGAAGAGGAAGACCCCCAGTGATATGGATTGGCAAAGTGGCAGCATCAATAGGCTCGAGCGTGGCAACAATAGTGAGGTTGGTGAGTCGGTACTGACTTGATGGCACCTAACAACAACAGCAACGTTTTACTTACATGTGATATTAATGATACTGTTCAGTGACTTCTGTAGAATGGGAATACATATGGATCTCTTCCAAATAGTTGGTCAGATAGATGTTTTCCTAGCATTTCTCTACATATTTGAGGGAGTGCATCCAGCGTTGTATCAGTTTGTTGAAAGATTTCTATTTGTGTTCTGTCAATTCCTCCAGTCTTGTTTCTTGCCAATGTCTTCAGTGTAACTTTGACTTCTTTCTTTGAAAATATCGGTTCTTGATCATATACTACCTCTTGAAATGTTTGAACATCGATCAATTCTTTTTGGTATAGTGATCAATTCTGCACATTCCTTCCATCTTCTTTTGATGTTTCCTGAGTCATTCAGTATTTTGCCCAAAGATTCTTTCAATTTTGCAACCTGAAGTTTTTTCCTTCAATTCTTTCATCTTGAGAAATGCTGAGCATGTTCTTCCATTTTAATTTTCTAACTCTAGGTCTTTGCATATTTCATTCTAGTACTTGACTTTGTTTTCTTGAGTTTAATTTTGAATTTTTTTTTTTTTTTTGGTAAGTTTTTATTGTGAACTGAGTGATAGTTTACATGGGAGAACATCAGCTTTACACCATTGTCTCATTGCAATGATTACAATTTCCTCCATGCATCATCATTCAAAAGTATTTGCTTCCATTCCCTGTTTTGTTTTGTTGAGGGGTGGGATGTGCACAGAATATATAATAATTTATTAGGAATATAATCAGAAATATGCAATAATTTAAGCAATCAAGCCTGCTTCCTGGCTGCCAGAACCCAGTCCCTCTCTTTCCATGAGTCCAGAGTCCTCAGCTGCTCCCTTTCTCCGTGTCCTCATCTCTGCCTCCATCTCTGGAGTCGCTGCTTCTCTGGATAGGATCCCGCATTCCACTTGTGCTCTTCTCCCTTGATGTCCCTAGGATACTCTGGATTTAGCTGTTTTTCTTCCTCATTTCTTCTAGACATTTAGCTTCTCTACAGTTTCTCTACAGTTTCTGTACTGTAAGATGAAAGACTCCCCCATTTCTTTACAAAACTTCTACCTTTACAGTTGTGACAGTCACAATTAGTCATGATAACAATTACTCACTATTGAATCATAAAAAGTTTATCCTCATCTTTTTTCACCAGACCCTCCTAGACAAGATGAAAACTATTCAGTAAGGACTCTACCTTAAATGAAACTCTTAAATGAAACTCCCTTTTGAAACCTTGTAAGCCAGTCACTTTGTGCCTTTATTGCCCCCTAATTTTAGGTATTTGAAATAAACAAATCATTTGTCTTGCAGAAATCTATCATTCGTTCTCCAGCATCATTTCTATCACCAAGTCCAAATTTTCCAACTACTGGTC
>NW_006408854.1:2543731-2550929 GCF_000296735.1 Chrysochloris asiatica
GGACCCTTTGAAATTTCTTGATTTAGCTGTTTTTCTTCCTCATTTCTTCTAGACTTTTAGCTTCTCTACACTCAACAGCTAATTTCAGTCTCTTCTGACATTCATTTTATTCTTTCTTTCTTTTTTCTTTATTTTTCTCTCTTTCTTTCTTTATATTTTTCTTCCTTCACTCCTCCCTCCCTCTATCCCTTGTCTTTTTAATATCCTTTTGCTTTCTTCATGTATGATGTTCTTGATGTCATCCCAGAAGTCATCTGGTCTTGGTAATTAGGATTTAATATGGCAGTTTTAGTCTTGAGATGGTCACTAAATTCAAGTGGGATATACTTTAGGTCATGTTTTGGTTCTCATGGATTTGTTTTAATTTTCTTTAACTTAGCTCTGAACTTGTATATCAGAAATTGTGAGTGGTTCTATTGTCCTTACACTTACTCAGTTTGTTCTGAAGTTGGTCCCTGACCTTGTTTTGGATGTTGATGTTGGCTTCTTTGCTGTCTCTTCTTTCAGATGTGGTCAATTCTTGTGCAATACTCCTAGTAAGTTTTTTATATTTTTATATTGGTGAAAAAAAGTTCTCTGCAATTTCATTGGTCTTGCAAAATTCTTTCATGTGATATCCAGCTTAGTTTCTATCAACAACTCATATTTTTCAACTATCAATCCTTCTTTGTTTCCAATCATGGCATTCCAATCACTAGCAATTATCAATACATCTTTATTGCATGTTTGATCAAGTTTGATCTGAAAAAGTTGCTAGAATTCTTCAATTTCATGATCATTGGCTCTAATGATTTGGTGCATAAATTTGGTATGTTCTATTATCTTTATTTTACAAAGCTTGAAGTAAAATAACTTACCTTATGGAAGCATGTCATCTGTGACACTGAGGCATGTACTCTTTATCTACACTATACTGCCGCTCTATGACTGCATTATAAAAATGCTGGTGTCATAGTTTGTAAGTATAATTTACAAACATGAGCACAATTTGAGTCCTTCAAGGATGCCAGACTGTAGTTTTGACATGGTATAAATAAAAAAATCCCAGAATTCTTCAGGAACGGGTTTAAGAGACTGAAATAGCACCTTCAGAAGTGTATAGATTTAGGTGGAGTCAGATATGTAGAGAAAAAATAGCTCACATTTTATTATTTTTGTTTAATAAAAGCTCCTGTGATTTTGTAGCAATAATTTTTTACTAACTTTTGTATGTGGTTTGTAATTCCATACTCTTCAATTTGCATATCTCTTCTGGGAGTTTCCATGTGTGTACATGACTGCATTTTTGCTCAAAATGCATTGATTTGCATAAAGATGTTCTGATGTCTGTCCTCAGGATTGTAATCACGCTTTGAACTTTATTACAATAAAGGGGAAATTGATGCTACTCTTAAAATTTTCCATTTTCAGAAAGAGTTATTGTTTAAGAATTATTAAGATTAATAATCTTCTTTTAAATATTTAATTCATATTTCTGAAATTTAAACGTGTTTTAAAATCAATGTAAAGAATGGCAAACATAATGAGTGGTTCAATTGGCCTTACACTTACTCAGAATTTCAAATTAGAAGTAAAGGTGCATTTAAAATACATGACTGTGTAGAACCTTCTGTTCTATTCTTTTTCATGTGTGTTCTGTGAGTGAAGTACATGGTTAGACATTTTAGCCTTTTTGCCCAACTCAATGAAGAGCTAATAAAGTAACATTATGTAAAGTGCATTTAACTCCTCAAGAGAGAAATGCTGTATTAATACCTGCCTCACAGTGATGTTCTTAGACTTAATGATACAAAGGTTGTAAATTGCCTTGGTACTCCCAGTAACATCTTGATGAAGCATCATTTTGTTTTATTGCAAGGAGCTCTAAGTTACACAGAATGCAAGTTAAGGGGGAAATAATGTCCTAGTGTTTATTTTACAATCAGAAGTACATAAAATAAAGAGATAACATTTTGTTCCAATTGTAAGTGGCAGAGTTGATCTTTTTTTTTTTTTTTTTTTTTTTTTTCATTTTCTCTTTCAGTTTCTTTAGGGAGTAAGGGATAATTTATAATGCAGAGTTTAATGGAGCAGTTCTCATTAAAGTATATAATGATAGAAATAGCTATCATGATACTAAAAGATCTTTAAGGGCATTATCAGTCAATTATTTAAAAATAAAATTCCAGTTTTAAAAGAGTCAACTTCCCTTTTTTTGTATGATTACTATTAAGTTTGGCATTTTTGAGACATGTCTTAAATCAATACCTGTAATACTTACAAACATCAGTAGGGAGAATAGTATTGTAAACACATATTCTTGCTGTAGGGTACATTTTAAATGTCTAAACACTAATCAATATAGAGAAATTAAGTATTGACTAAAATAGCTTTATAATAAGTAATTATTGGTTTGCTCTTTTAGAAATTAGACATTTTCACTTTGGGAATAAAGAGCAAATTTACTGTCATGAAATTAAAGTGTTTTTGACCTTTTTGTACAACTTTCTTCTCTCTATGAAATGATTAGGTTTAAATATGATTGCACAGCTGTATTATGTTGCAAGCATCAATTTTTAATTATTATAAGGTCAATGTTAGAACAAATGTGATTAGTATAGTACCTCAGTGCACTTATTTACTTTCTACTCAAAAACCACCCTATGTTTACCAAAACCAACCCTGAAGTTCTCTCCGCTGAGATGGCTAATTATATTTGTACCAAAATCTTTATTTTTTTCTCCATTTTCATTTCTATATGTTATTTTGTTGATAAATTCAGTTTTTTTCAAGATATAATTTGCTTGATTTATGTCTTCCCTTTATAGAGGGACATTTATTTTTCTAAGAGTCTATTTCTCTTATGTGTATAGCTTCATAATTATCCTGCCTTTGGATAATGTGGATATTTTCTCCATGTAATGTTACTGAGGACTGATTTATATGGAGGTCATCTAAAAAGAAAGCGACAGGTTTATATGATTTTATGTCTGCAGAGATTTACCATTTGTCTGTAGAGGTTTCCTTTGTTCCTCATTTTTTTCTACTGCTCTATGTGACTTTGGATCTAGCTCTAAATTAATATATACTCACTGATCTAAAACTAGAGAACAATATACCATTTTCACAGTATTCACTAAAAGCCCAAAGATTCTCAGCATTAATAGTAATTCAGATTTTAATACAAAAGTATTATTTTTATCTTAAGTAGTTCTTCAGATTTCATTTCCTTTTGTTGTTATTATCTGCATTTTAAAAGCAGTATTAGCATAACCAACCAACAAAAAAATGTTGCATAAGATTTCTTATACACTATTACATGCAAGTCAGGCAGAACATCTTCTTAGTTTGTAGGGGTCACTCGGCATCTTATAGAAGATGGACCATCACTTTGCTGTGATATGTAGAAAGAAGGCTGATGGGGAAGTGCCTTCATAGGAGTAGTCAGCAGGTGGCCAATAAAGAAGATAAGTGATTGCTTGATATGTTAGCCAGTCAGTTGCATATAAGAATTTACTGCTATGTTAGATGGTACAGTTTCCTCTCCTATCTTTTGAGCCTTCTATGGTTGTTATGTTTGTTGTTGTTGTTAAGTGCTGTCAAGTCAGTTCTAACTTATAGTGACCCCATAAAGGATTTCCAAGGAGCAGCTGATGAGCTTGAATCCTCTAGCTTGCAGTTCAAACTGACCTTCAGTCCAGCGAATTAACCCACAGTGCCACACCACATATTGTGGTGCTGTAGGACTTCATTCTTCTTGGATCAGCCATCAACGGAAGCAGCAGTCAAGAGATCAAATGATGTATTGCATTAGGCAAATCTGCTGCACAAGACCTTTTTAAGGAATTGAAGAGCAAAGATGTCAGCTTGAGAACTAAGTTGCACCTGACCCAAGCCATGGTATTTTCAATAACCTCATATGCATGCGAAAGCTGGGCAGTGAATAAGGAAGACCGTAGAAGGATTGATGATTTTGGGTTATGGTGTTGGAGGAGAATATTGAAAGTTCCATGGGCTGCCAAAGAGCCAATAGATCTGTTTTGGGAGAAGTGCAGCCAGAATGCTCCTTAGAGGCCAAGATGGCCAAACTTTGTCTCTCATACTTTGGACATATTGTCAGGACGGACCAGTCACTGGAGAAGGACATTATGTTTGGTAAGGTGGAAGGTCAGTGAAAAAGTGGAAGACCCCAGCAAGATGGATTGGCCATGTGGCAACATTGATGGACTCAAGTGTGGCAATAATAGTGAGATTGGCCTAGGATCAGGCAGTGTTTCGTTCTGCTGTGCATAACTTTGCTATGAGTTGGTACTGACTCAATGGCACCTAACAACAACAACAATCTTTATTATTTATTTTCTTCTGGTGACTAGTCTGACTTTGGTTGTCTTTTTTTCTAATTTTTGGACATGTTATATTAATGTGTTGATTTTGTTTCTTTTATTTTGGATGTGTGCATTTATTGCTATAAATTGACTTCTAAGGACTGCTTTTGCTATGTGCCAAATGTTTTGATATGTTGTGTTTTTGTTCACATTTGTGTCAAAGGATTTTTTATTTTAGTTTTCATTTGTTTAATTACTCAGTAGCTTTTCAGCAGGGTGTTAGTCATGTATTTGATGTTATTTCCTAGATCTTCCTATTATTGATTTCTAATTTTATAGCATTGTGATCTGAAAAGATGATTTGTAGTATTTCAATGTTTTTAAATTTATTGATGTTTCTTTTGTAGCCTAACATATGGTCTACTCTGGAGAATGTTCCGTGTGCATTAGAAAAGAATGTGTATTGTGCTGTTGTTGGGTTGAGTACTCTGTATAAGTCTAGGAAGTCAAGTTGGTTGGTTTTGTTGCTTAGTTCTTCCATGTCTTTGTTGAGTTTCTTTCTAGTTGTCTGTCATTTATTGAAAGTTGTAAATTAAAATCTTCTGTGGTGTCATAGCATAAGCACTTAACCTCAAGGTTGGTTTGAACCACAAGGTCAGAGGTTCAAACTCACCAGTTGCTCCTCAGAAACCCTATACAGGGTCACTATGAGTCAGAATTATTTGACAACACTTAACAACAACAACAACAACAATTATTATTGTAGAGTTGCCTATTTTGTTCTTCAATTCTATTAGAGTTTAATTTATGTATTTTGAGGCTGTTTCAATAGTATCATAGATATTTATTATGCTCATGTCTTCTTGACCCAGTGACCCTTTACTCATGAGATAATATTGTTCTTTTCCTCTTCTGTTAGTTTTTGTCTTAAATTCTATTTTATAACAAATTACTATTACCATTCTTGCTCATTTTTGATTGCCATTAACTTGACACACACACACACACACACACACATATATGTCTGTGGTGTTCTTTGAGTTTTAATCTATTTTGTCTTGTATGTAAGGCATGTCTTTTGTAGACAGTATATTGAAGGATGCTATTTTTTTATACATTATGCTACTCTGTCTCTTGACTGATGCATTTAATCCACTGACATTCAGTGTAATTATCCATAGGTATAAATTGATTGCAGTCATTTTGCTGTGTGTTTTCTTGGTTCCACATC
This sequence comes from Chrysochloris asiatica, assembly GCF_000296735.1. NCBI lineage: Eukaryota > Metazoa > Chordata > Mammalia > Afrosoricida > Chrysochloridae > Chrysochloris > Chrysochloris asiatica. Next base: position 2,549,267 of record NW_006408854.1, read on the forward strand.
TTTTTCTGTGCTGAGTTCATTGTGTTTGTGTGTTTTCTTGTCAACTTCTTCACTGCTATTGTTTTAATATTAAAAAAAATCTTCATGGTTTTCCTTTTTCTTGATTTGATGTGAAAGTGTATTAAGTTTCTTTGAGGTTACCCTGTAGTTTATTAATTTATTCACCAGTTTAAAATAGTCTGCTTAATCATGAAATCTACTTGCACTCTTCACCATTTAGAAGTTCTGTAGCTATACTTTTGCCTCTTTTTGCTCTGTAGATGTCTTCATTCTATATTGATATTTTTGATTCTCTATTTTCAGTCCTGTAGGGTTTTTTTTATTTGTTTGTTTGTTTGTTTTTAGATACTTCTAAATCAGGATTGAATTGGGGCGGTGTTGCGTGTATGTCAATATCCATTTGTTGTCTGCTGGTTTTGGTTCTCTTTTCAAAGAACTCGTTTTGTATTTTTTTGAAAGTTGGTCAGGTTTTTATAAATTCCTTTAATTTTTGTTTATCTGAAAATGTTCTAATTTTGTCATAGTGTTTGAGGGGCAATTTTGCTGGGTACATGTCATTCTTGGTTGGTAACTTTTTTCTGTCAGAGTTTTGTGCATATCTTCCCCATTGTGTATTTGCTTACATGGTTTCTGCTGAGAGACCAAAACTTAATCTTTCTTATTAGTTCTCCTTTGTAGATAACTTCATGTTTTCCTGTTTTCAGGATTTTTTCTTTGTTTTTTATTTTGCAAAGTTTATGATTTTCTTTTGGGGTTTCGTTTAGCTTCTTAAATTGTTATCTTATCTTTCATGATGTTAGGAAATTTTCCTTCCCAAAGCTCTCTGACTATCTTTTCTGTGGTTTTCTTTGTCTCTTCCTATTCTAGAATTCCAATAATCTGTAACTTATTCCTTTTCATGTTGTCCCACCTATACCTTAGCCTTTCTTCAGATTTTTCCATATTTTTTTCTGATTGTTCTAGCTTACTACTATTGAGAAATTTACTTTCAACTTCACTAATTCTGACTTCCATTGATTCAAATCTACTCCTTTGCCCTTTCAATGTGTTGTCCATTTCTGATATTTTATTATTAACATTATGGATTTCTATTTGAAGGCATAATATTATCTCCAATCCTTTATCTATTTTGATTGTTCCTGTAGTGCTTTCCTGGATTCTTCCTTGTATTTCTGTATCTTTTTCAATCCTTTTACTGTTGTTATTGTTAAGTACTATTGAGTCAATTCCAACTCACAATGACCATGTATAGGGCTTCTAAGGAGCAGCTTGTGGATTTCAAATCCCAAGTCCAGTGCTGATCCTGCAGAACCACACCAACGATCCTTTGGAGTACCTAAGCACCATTTGTTTGAACTTTTTTTCAGGTAGTTCCCATGCCTTTTGTTCATCAAAAATGTTTTCTTTCTCACTCTGCCTCTTGGTCCATTTTTTGTGCCATTCTGTCTTGTTTCTTTATGTAAACAGAATTTCCTTCCTGCTTTTGAGACAGTGTGTTGGCATTGTATTTATATTAAATTGATGCTTGTATGTTGATGTATTATTAGGAATTCACCAACTACTTCAAGGTGGGTGTGATCAGGATATGCGTTTGTATACTCTTCTCTGTTTGCTGTTTATGTGGTTCAGTTTAGGATGAATGAGACTGATGTTGATTGTTGTC
>NW_006408854.1:2553049-2565468 GCF_000296735.1 Chrysochloris asiatica
AAACTACCAGCTGTTTTGTGGAAGAATGTGAGAATTTTTGCTCCCACAAAGATTTACAGCCTCAGAAGTTTTATTCAGGGTCTCTATGAGTCCATGACACACCACTAAGTAAATAAAGAAGGATAATAAAGTAAATAAAAAGAAAGAAGGATGCATCAGCATTTGGGAAAGGAAAGCAGTAAAAAAAGAAGGTAAAATGGAAGGGGGATATAAAGTAGAGAAGACAAGAGAGACAATGGTGATGGAAAAAGAACAAAGAAACAAAATCAATGAAAGGAAAAAACAACAGGGCAGGTGCCAGACCCAGAGAGGACAGAATTCTGGGGCCTCCTGCCAGTCATGGACCTTATATGGTAGGTGGGTAAGATATGAGAAGGTTCAGCTCCTTTTTCTATTGAAAGCAAGCACTTGGTTGACTAGGGCTAACTCTACACATTTTGAGCAGGGGCCCCTGAACAGGGTCAGTGTGGAGGCTCCCCTCTCCTTTAATGTGGCCACAATCATGACTTTCACCTCCATGCAGTTCTGATCACTGAGAGAGCAGAGCTTTCCTTCTAGTGTAAACAGGTGGAAGTCAGTCTCACCACTGGTCACCAGGCCAGTGTGGAGAGCAAGAAAAAAATAGTACCTTTGTCTCTGAAAACTACAGTTATGTTTCTGCAATGCTGATAACTTGTCTTGTCTGTGAAGCCATTCACAAAATCTGAACACCTATGTCCATCTGTTCGCTGGCTCATATCACCAAACTCTCCTTTTTCTGATGTGTCTACTCAGCTCTCTCTGCTAGTAAGCATTAAATCCAGTTCTCTATCTTTTCATCAGAATTTTAGGACTATCTTTGTATATGCTTCATTTGGTTATCTCTGTGGGTTAATGCACTGGACTGCAAAGTGGATTTGAACTGAAAGGTCGGAGGTTCAAGCTCACCAACCACTTCTAGGAAACTCTATAAAAAGCCTCTATGGGTCGGAACTGACTCAACAGCACTTAACAACAACAACATCTTTGTTGTAGAAGGTCTGTCTGTGCAACTTTTTTGCCCAATCTGCCATCTGCCCACCTATCTAAAACTCATTTTTTGATGAAAATATGGGAGCCCAAGAAAATTATTTGATTAAAATTCTTTACTTTCAACATTGGTAATATTACCATAATAATTTTTTATTACAATCTCTGAGTACTAGTTATCTATTTAATTTTATGATGCCTGTCACTGGTATACCTAACTGCTAGGAAATGATATGGTAATACAGTTATCATTAGTGCTTACTGATGTGTGAATTAAATGTTGGTATAAAAGATACTTCTTACAGTCATGTAAATATTAATTAAATTGTTAAGTATAAAAAAACACTTCTTTTGAGCAACTTTTAATTTCAGTAGTTAAAATAAATATGCTACTCATCAGGATATTCTACTTCATGTATTTTGGGGTAGGTGAAAAATAACTTTGACAGGTTCTCATAGAGACTTCAAATAGGTATCTGTTTTCCTAATTAAGTATTTTGACACAAACTTTGAATACAGTAAGCTAATACCAAAAGATCATTTACAGAAAGATTATAAGTCAACAGGGTGATGAATAAAAGCCAGTACAAGTTTCCAGTGTTTTAAGACAGAAAGAGAAAAGTGATCAGACTTCTATATTCCATGCTGGTTTATTGTTGTTGATAAGTAGCATACATTTTCTTCATCCCTTGGGAGGAGGTGTCACCAGCATGAAGACAGGACTTAAAACTATGATAATGAAACCAGTTTGGAAAGTTGGAACTGTTTAGTCTAAAGGGGCAAAAGGGTTTAGTACATGATGGATGTACTAAACCAAAAGCCAAAACAAAAACAAATTCACTGCCATGGAATCACTTGCAACATATAGTGACCCTAAAGCACAGCATAGAACTGCTCCTTGGGATTTGTGAAAATGTAATCTTTACAGGAGCAGACAGTCTCATCTTTCTTCTGCAGAGCAGATGATGGGTTTAAACCCTGACATTATGGTTAGCAGGCCAGCACCTTGCCTACAATGCCACCAGGGCTCCTTGAGGCATGTACTAGTACTCTTTAATTTTTATTGTTTTCTGAAAAATACAGTTTAGTTAATTCATGTTTTTGCTGTTCTAGTTAAACTGGCAGTTCAAACCTACCAGCTGTGCCTGAAAACCCTATACAGGTTCACTATGCTTTGAAATCGACTCCAAGGCATTTAAGTTTGTAAATATTTTGATTTTTCATCACTGCTTTTGTCCACTATTCAATATTATCCTTATGTTTGTCAAGGATCATACTGATAAATGAGCTATCTTTTATTCCAAACAGAACTATGAAGAGATTCTCCATTAAAACAATCCATTCCATATGAAATACAGTAATGACGTTAAGTTGTATTGCTGTACTTTGAATTATATGACAATGACTTTTGCACTAGGGCTCTCTGGCTTACCTATCACTCAGTGTGATTCTGGTTGGCTTGCCAATTTATGAAAACATGTATAATAAAATCAAGTGGAGACTAAACGTTTGGGGAAAAAACTCTTAAGTTTATATCATGCCTCCCCCCAATATAACAATATTATAGAAAACGGAAAGATAATTTGGCATTCAAGGACATGCAAAGAATCTTTATTGAAACTATTCAGTTAACCAGTTGATCTGGTTTCTAGGTATCTTGAAATTAAGACACAATCGTTTAAGCTACAGATCAATTTTCAAGAGAAAAATTGAAGTTGTCAAGGACTCCATTCTTCTTGGATCAACTATCAACACTCATGGAAGCAGCAGTCAAGAGATCAGATGACATATTGCATTAGCCAAATCTGCTGCACAGGAACTTTTTAAAGTGTTGAAGGGTTAAGATGTCAGCTTGAGGACTAAGGTGTGCCTGACCCAAGCCATGATATTTTCAATAACCTCATATGGATACAAAAGCAGGACAGTGAATAAGGAAGATCGTAGAATAATTGATGCCATTGAATTATGGTGTTGGAGGTGAATACTGAAAGTTCCATGGGCTGCCAAAAGAACCAATAGATCTGTTTTGGAAGAAGTGCAGCCAGAGTGCTCCTTAGAGGCCAAGATGGCCAAATTTTGTCTCTCATACGTTGTACATATTGTCAGGAGAGAACAGTCGTTAGAGAAGGATAACATGCTTGGTAAGATGGAGGGTCAGAGAAAAAGAGGAAGTACCCCAACGAGATCGATTGGCCAGGTGGCAGCATCGATGGACACACATGTCAGCAGTAGTGAGGTTGGCCCAGGATCAGACATTGTTTCGTTCTGCTGTGCTATGAGCCGGTGCCAACTCGATGGCACTTAACAACAACAACAACAAATTTTCAAGAAAGAACATATAGTCAAATTGATGTACTATTCTTCCTATTTATACTGTCGCTCAAAAGATTAGTGTTGGTTCTCAATCATAGAATCTTCCATATTCTTTACTTACCAGAGAAAATTTTTTAAAAAATTATGAATTTGAAGACATAGGTTATTTCATTAGTTGTTACTAATGTCCTGGTGTGGCACTGTAGGATAAGCACCAGATGTAGGGTCAGTTTGAACTGCAAGGCCAGTGGTTTAAAGTCACCTGCTGCTCCTTGGAAACCCTATACAAGGTCTCCATGAGCCTAAACGATCTCAAAGGCACTTAACAACAACAATGACTTTCAGTTAATGCAGAGTCAGTTGGCTGAGGAAATGCATTGTGTGAAATGTAAACAGAGGATGATTTATCAGTTGGTAGACTGGGTTTTCCTGTCCTTGCCTCTAGTCAGTATTCTATTTATTTTTGCTATTATTTGTTATTTAACCACCTTTACGTTGTTGTTGTTGTTAAGTGCCATCAAGTCGGTTCAGACCCACTGTGACTCTGAACAGGGTTTCCGAGGCTGTAAATCTTTACGGTAGCAGAAAGCCTCATCTTTCTCCCGTAGAGCAGCTGGTAGTTTCGAACTGCTGACCTTGAGCTTCACAGCCCGATTCGTAACCACTATGCTACCAAAGCTCATTCTAAGAAAATCTAATTAATGGGATACTTGTTATGCTTTGTTTGGTTTTGTATTGTCAATTAGTGCTTGTCATGGATTGAATAATGTCTCCCAGGATTAAGGGTAAATCCTGGTGTGGCACTGTAGGATAAGCACTGGACTGCTAACCTTACGGTTGGTAATTCAAACCCACCAGCAGCTCCTCGGAAACCCTATTCAGTGTGGATATGAGTCAGAACCAACTCAACGGCACTTAACAACAACAGCTCCTTAATCCCTCCATGATCCTGATCCAATGTACTGGAGAATCCCAAGGGTGTAACAGGTAACACCTTTTATTGTCAAGAAAGAAAAAGAGAGAAGGGCAGAGAAAGAGGAAGCTATTACCACCAAGAAAGAAGAGCCAGAAGTGGAGTGCATTCTTTGAACCTGAGGTTCCTGAGCTGTGAAATGTCTAGCTCCAAGGAACCATTGAAGTTTTGATCCCTGAAGATCTCCAAGATATACTGGGCTAATTGATGCTGAAAGGAGACAAGGATCTTTCCCCATGGCCCACAAAGAAAGACAGACTTGCTTAAGACCAGGGCCCTGAATTTGGGCTTGTAGCCTCCTAAACTGTGAGGGAATAAATTTTGGTTGTTGAAACCATCCTTACGGCATTTCTGTTATTTTTTGTCCAGTGTAGTAACTGAAGTACTGGTGTGGTGTTATTGGATAAGCACTGGATTACTAACTTCAAGGTCAGTGGTTCAAATCCACCAGTCACTCCTTGGAAACCCTATATAAGTCCGCTGTGGAACCTACTCAATGACATTTATCAACAGCAACAATGGAGCTACAACTTGAATTGTTTCATTCTGTTGTGCATAAGGTTGCTGAATCAGAACTGATTCCATGGTGCCTAACACCAACAACCACATTAGAAGTATTTCAGAAAACTATAAAATATTAGGGATAAATTAATAAAGAAGAAAAACCTCACTTATATGAAAAAAAAAAGATTAAATCTATTGAAGTTCATTAGCAAATGTGAAACACATGATACACTCTAGAAGTATAGATTCAATTGAATAAAATGTCAAGTGTGGCGCTGGGGATTAATGTACCAGACTGCAAAGCCATTTGAACTGCAAGGTTGGTGGTTCAAGCTCACCAGCAACTCCTCGTAAACCCTATACAGGGTCGCTATGGGTCAGAACTGACTTGACGGCATTTAACAACAACAACAATACCAATTTAACACATACATTTAAAGTAGTTACAGCTATAATTTTGATGGAATTTTATTATTTTTTTTAATAAATTGAATAAAATGGTCCTCCAGGTGTGTCAGTTTATTGTACGATGGTGACTTACATGTTTCTGTGATTCTGGATGCTATGCAAGTGATGTTTCAAATACCAGCATGGTCACCCCTGATGAATAGGTTCCACTGGAGGCTCCAGAACAAGAGCAGACTAGGAAGAAGGAATAGGTGGTCTATTACTGAGGATTATCTCCTGAAAACCTTCTGAGTAGCATGAAACATTATGTGATCATAGTATAAAAAGATGAGGCCTTGAGATTGGAAGATACTAAAAATGTTACTGAGGAAGAACTGCTTTCTCAAAGTAGTAGTTGCTGTTGTTGTTAAGTGCCATTGAGTAAGTTCCAACCCATAGCGACCCTGTATAGGGTTTCAAGGAGCAACTGGTGAGATTGAACCACTGACCTGTGATTCAAATGACTTCTCAATCTAGCGCATTAGCCCACAGCGCCACACCAGGAGTCCAAGGGAGAGATCAGTAGTTAGAAAATAAGACCTTGGTGATAGAAATCATGTTAGTGATCACATGACAGAACTTTGCAAAAATAATGACTTATTCATTGCAAATACCTCTTTTAAACAACCTAAATGAACAATATAAACATGGACTAGTCAAATGTAATAAACATAGGTATCAAACTGATTACACCTTGGGAAGTGACAATGGGGGAGCTCAAAATCATCCACAATAGGGCCTATTGTGGAAAAGACTACCAATGGCTTATGTGCAAGTTCAGGTTGAAGCTGAAGAAAATTAAAACAAGTACAAGAGAACCAAAATATGACCTGGAGTATGTTCCACCTGAATTTCAAGAACACATTTACTGTATTGCACACTAATGACTGAAGACCAGAGAAGTTGTATGATGATATCAAGAGCATCGTGAAGAAAGAAAGCAAAAGATCATTAAAAAGAAAGGAAAGAAAGAAAATACCAAAGTGGATATCAGAAAAGACGCTTAATCTTGCTCTTGAACATAGAGTGGTTAAAGTCAAGGGTAAAAATGATCAAGTGGAGGAGCTGAACAAAAAAATTTCAAAGGGAAGCTCAAGAAGACAGTGTCAAGTTTTATAATGAAATATGCAAAGACCTGGAGTTAGGACCTAAAAGAGAACATGCTCAGCATTTCTCAAGCTGAAGGAACTAAAGAAATAATTCAAACCTTGACTTGCATTATTGAAGAATTTATGGGCAAATATTAAATGGCACAGAAATCATCAAAAGAAGAAGGAAAGAATACAGTCACTGTACCAAGAAGAATTGGTTGATGCTCAACAATTGGTAGCACATGATCAAGAATCAGTAGATTGAAGGAAGATATCTAAGTTGTACTGAAGACATTAGTAAAAAGCAAGGCTCCAGGATTTGATGGAATATTAATTGAAATGTTTCAACAAACTAGAAACACTCACTAGTGCATGCCAAACAATTTGAAAGACAACTCCTTCCAACAGAACAAGGGGACACTGAATGGTTTAAAATCAGGAAAGAGGTATTATAGGGTTGTATCCTTTCACCACACTTATTCAATTTGTATGCTGAGCAAATAATCAGAGAAACTGGACTGTATGAAGAAGAATGCAGCATCAGGATTGGTGCAAAGTTCATTAACAACCTACAATGTGCAGATAACACAACCTTGATGGCTGGAAGTGAAGAACACTTTAAGTACTTGTTCATGAAGATCAAAGAAACAGTGTTCAGTATGGATTACAACTCATTGTAAAGAAAATGAAATATTCACAATTGTACCAATAAACAGCATAGTGATAAATGGAGAAAAGATGAAGTTGTCAAGGATCTTGTTTTTTACTTGGATCTGCAATCAATGGTCACATTGACCCTACATAGGGATTCTAAGGAGTGACTGGTGGGATTGAACATTGACTTTGAGGTTAGCACTCCAGTGTTTGTCCTACAGTGCTACTAAATCCTATTATAAACCTATTATTAACATGTAATATGACATTGATATATTACCAGGGAGTTCAAGCCAGTATATAAAAAGGTCTTACTATATGTCAAAGGAAGTGTTTCAATTATGTGACTAAAATATTTTATTTAATAAGTAGTGTGAACACAGCACTATTGGAATGAAGTAAAAATGAGCTCCACATTCTTTTCATAATATGTTGTTATTGTTAAGTAACGTGGAGTCGGTTCCGACTCATAGTTACCCCAAGGCTATAAATCTTTACGGGAGTAGAATGCCTCGTCTTTCTCCCTCGGAACCTCTGGTAGTTTTGAACTGCTGACCTTGCGGTGGCAGCCTGACTCATAACCACTATGCTACCAGAGTTCCTTATAATATACAGGCTGTAAATACCAAGAAGAATACTCACAGAGTCTTAAATATTATGAACCTATTAAAATAAGTAACTAACTCTCTACAGTTGACTTGGAAAGATTTTCAAAAAGTAAAGGTAAACCATGATAAAAGATACCAATCCCTACTCATACACATCTGTGTGTGCACACAGTTAAAACTGCAGACGAGCAATATTGCATGATTTAACACTGGTTTCACTTGGTGGGGATATTCCCTATAGAAAGGGAGAATGGTAGAAGAGGTTAGCAAGCATATATAGAAAGAAGTAGTTCACTTTGTGTGGTTACGAATCAGGCTGCGAGCTGCAAGCTCAGCAGTTCGAAACTACCAGCTGTTCCGCTGGAGAAAGACGAGGCTTTCTGTTCCCGTAAAGATTTACAGCCTCGGAAACCCTGTACAGGGTCGCTAAGAGTCGGAACCGACTCCACGGCACATAACAACAACAACAGTTCACTTTGTATTATATAAATGTGTATCTGTGTGTGTAGATATGAAGACAGGACCATGAAGGGTGGTCATTAAAGTGTTAATGGTGTTGGTGGCAGATGAGGGAATTTCTAACCATTTTGATTTTTTATTATGCTTTTCTGTGTTGATTAAATTTATTTTTATTTGAGCGTTTATAATTATGTAAACATAACAACAACTGATGACGTTTTTTCTTACTGGCAGGCAATCAAATCTAAGGGGTAGAAAGAGGAACAGGCAAAGATTTTACATATGCATAAGAAGATACGAAGTTACTATGTAATGCAGCAACCCTGAGACATTTCATCTCCTTAAATATTATTTACATGCTAATAAAATTTTTAACTTGCTACAGAATATGAAGCTTTTACTTGTTTTTCACAGTGTTTGTACAGAAAGAGAAATTAGTTCTGACAAAGTGTGGAACATATGGCATAGTACCCGAAATATATACCAGAAGAATTAAACAGAGTGCTGAAGTCAATATATCAAAGGACTTTATAACTTTTTCCTCAAATCCCAGATCATCCCCTAATTGTGTAAAGTCTTATTCCACACATTAGTTCTGCTTTCTTGACTGACTCTTACCTGATACAGAGTTTGGTTTCTGGAATTAGAACTCTGATTAAAAAAAAAAAAAACAAAGCAAAACAACTAACTCACAAGATAATGACTTTGAGACTGCTGTCAGGGGGAATTTGGAGGGGTCTTAATGAGATTGTTAGTGTAAGATGGAAGAGCCCTGAATAGACTTATTAATAGCTTAAAGAACAGTGAGAGAACATTATTGAAAGCTCTAGAAAAAAGAGATTCTTACTATTAATTGTGGGAAGTATAGCAATACTATCATCTCTGGCAATGTGGAAAATAGAAAATGTCCCTAATAATACAATGATATTAGGTGCCGTCAGGCTGGTACATACCCAGAGTGACCTTATGCACAGCAGAACGAAATACTGCCTGATCCTGGGACAACCTCACTATCATTGCCACACTTGAACCTATTGATGCTACCACTTTGCCAATCCATCTAGCTTGGGGTCTTCCTCTTTATCTCTGACCCTCTACCCTCTACTAAGCATAATGTCTTTCTCCAGTGACTGGTCCCTCCTGAAAATATGTCCAAAGTATGAGAGACGAAGTTTGGCCATCCTGGCCTCCAAGGAGCACTCTGGTTGCACTTCTTCTAACACAGTTCTCTTGGCAGCCCATGGCACTTTCAATATTCTCCTCCAACACCATAACTCAAAAGCATCAATTCTTCTACGGTCTTCCTTATTCACTGTCCAGCTTTCACATGCATATGAGGTTATTGAAAATACCATGGCTTGGGTCAGGTGCACCTTAGTCTTCAAGTTGACATCTCTGCTCTTCAACACTTTAAAAAGATCTTGTGCAGCAGATTTACCCAATGCAATATGTCATTTGATTTCTTGATTGCTGCTTCCATGAGTGTTGATAGTTGATCCAAGAAGAATGAAATACTTGACAACTTCAATCTTTTCTCAGTTGATAAGAATGTTGTTTATTGGTCCAGTGTTGAGAATTTTTGTTTTCTTTACATTGAGATGCAATCCATACCGAAGTCTGTACTCTTCGATTTTCATCAGTAAATAGTTTGTCTTCTTCACTTTCAACAAGCAAGGTTGTATCATCTGCATACCGCAGGTTGTTAATGAGTCTTCCTCCAATCCTGATGCCACATTTTTCTTCATATAACTGAGCTTCTCAGATGATTTTCTCAGCATGCAGGTTGAATAAGTATGGAGAAAGAATACAACCCTGGCACACACCTTTTTAAAATTTAAAACATTCAGTGTTCCCATGTTCTGTTCTAACAACTGCCTCTTGGTCCAAGTACAGATTCCTCATGAGCACAATTAAGTTTTCTGGAATACTCATACTTCACAATGTTGTCCATAGCTTGTCATGATCCACGTTATCAAAAGCCTTTGCATAGTCAATAAAGTACAGGTAAACATCTTTCTGATATTCTCTGATTTCAGCTAAGATCCATTGGACATCAGCAATGATATCCCTCATTCCATGGCCTCTTCTGAACCTGGGCTGAATCCCTGGAAGTTCTCTGTCAATGTATGCTTGACAGATACATTACCTTTAGTAAAACAGATTTACAACCTGGTGATATGCTGTTGTTGCTGTTAAGTGCAGTTGAGTCAGTTCCCACTCATAGCAATCCTGTATAGAGTTTCCGAGGAGCAACTGGTGAGTTTCAATTGCCAACCATGGCCAGTGTTGATCCGGCAGCACCACATTGCCAAATAGTTTCTGTGATTAAAAGAAATGAGGAGACAAAGTAGAACCCAGGAAGGAACACTTTTAAGCAGAATTTATAGGAAATAGGAATTTTTTATGTACAAAAAGAGAAAATTTTCATATCTTCAGTATCTCCCAACCAAAGATCATTAAAGTCAGCAATGATATGAGGCCAAGGCTCAAATCTAGTGTGGACCCTAGGACTAAGATTTTAAAGGTGTGATTGTAAACTCCTTTGCGGTCATCTAAGAAAGACTTTAGTGCGTGCTTAACCAAGCTTCTAAGGATATTAATGAAAGACAAGCTTCTTCCTGTCTTAAGATCTTTGCCTTTGGTGTTTCCTCAGCCTCAGTTTCTCTGCTCCAACTCCGTTATGGCCTCCTGATCTCAGCTCAATGATCATAGACTTACAGACCATCTGCAGTTCTAGTGTGGAGCTATACAATAAAGCACTGGATCTCAAGGTTGATTTTAACCACAAGGTTGGCAGTTCAAACCCATCAGCTGCTCCTCAGAAACTCTATACAGGGTGGCTATGACTCAGAACCAACTTGACGGCACTTAACAACTACAACAGATTGTCTACTGAGTATATCTTCCAAAAGAACTCCAAACTCACTCCTGTCACTATTTCGTTTTTTTTCCTTCTGAAATAATCATTCTCATTTATTTATTTTTATTTAATGTATGTCTTTCTTTAATCTTGTCTGTCCTCTTCTCTCATTAGTATGTGAGTTCAAAGAAAGAAGAAAAATCCTTGTTGGGGTTTTATTTTATTGCTATATTACCTGGGGCATGGCAGAGTGCAGGACACATAAGTACTTGTATTGTATTTCTAGGGATGCTGTGACAATATTCCATAAATTGGGTGGCTTATAAGAAACTGAATTTACTATCTTACAGCTGTAGAAGGTAAACATCATCAGACATGTTGACTGTTTCTGAGGACTCTTAGAATCTTTTCTGTGTCTCTTTCAGCTCTGGCTTGCTATCTTCACATAATTATCATTATTTTGTCTCTTTGTATCTTAGCCTCTTTTATATTTTTAGGGCCCACCCTACTCCTGATGTGGTGCTGTAGGGTAATCTCTGGACTGCAAGGTCAGTTTGAATCACAAGGTTATTAGTTCAAACATACCAACCACTTCTCAGAAACCCTGTATAACATTGTTATGAGTTGGAATCGCCGTGACAGCACTTAACAACAACAACAATATCCCAGGGTGATATCATTTTAAACTAACTGATAACATCTTCAAAGACTCTATTTCAAAACAGGATCACATTCACAATGTATTATTACGATTTCACATATCTTTGGGGGACACATGTAACATTGTTTTTATGTGCCGTGGATTCGGTTCCTACTCAAAGCGACCCAGTACAGGGTTTCCGAGACTGTAAATCTTTACAGGAGCAGAAAGCTTCATCTTTCTCCTGTGGAACAGCTGGTTGTTTTGAACTGATGACCCTGAGGTTAGCAGCCCGATTCGTAACTACTCCACTACCAGAGTGTAACATTACTACAAACAATATTTAACAAATATTGGATGGTTAAATGAACGATTGAGCTCTCATATTCCTCTCTACTCCCACACCAGCATAGGGTGAGCCTTGGGAAGCCAGCTCCACCCAAGAGTTCCTGATTCTGCTGCAGTGCAGAAAAAAATAGATACCAGAGCAGGCACATGGTTTTCAAGGCTCTACAAAGAGAGCTGCTTGCCATAAATTCGTAAAAAATTTCTTCTTTATAAACCTGTCAGATTGTGGCTTCTTGAGCTTAACTACATCTTGTTTTCTCCTTCCACGCATATAAGAGTATTACGTTTCACTGTAAGTTGTAATTGACTAAGGTCAATGGGTTGGGAGTGCAAGCACAAGTGTAATGCAATTTAGGAAAAGGTCAAAATGGATGTCAGAAGAGACTCTGAAACTTGCTCTCCAGTGTAGAGAAGCTAAAGCAAATGGAAGAATTGAAGAGGTCCAAGACCTGAACAGAAAATTTCAAAGATCAGCTCGAGAAGTTAAAACCAAATACTATAATAAAATATGCAA
>NW_006408854.1:2566681-2570975 GCF_000296735.1 Chrysochloris asiatica
ATGGATGCGAAAGTTGGACAATGGATAAGGAAGATCATAGAAGAATTGATGCCTTTGAGTTGTGGTGTTGGAGGAGAATACTGAAAGTGCCATGGACTGCAAAAGAACCAATAGATCTGTTTTGGAAGAAGTGCAACGAGAGTGCTCCTTGGAGGCCAAGATGGCTAGGCTTCCTCTCTCATACTTTGGATACATTGTCCGGAGAGAACAGTCACTGGAGAAGGATGTCATGTTGGGCAAGGTGGGGGTCTTGGAAGACCCCCAATGAGATAGATCAGCCAGGTGACATCACTGATGGCGTTAAGTGTGATGGTGCTAGTGAGATTAGCCCAGGATCGGACATTGTTTCGTTTTGGTGTGCATGGGGTCGCTATGAGTTGCTTCCGACTCAATGGCACCTGACAACAACATTCACTGATGTGGGACCTTGTGGTTCTGTCTTCCCCTTCCATGATGTCTTAGGGGCTGCATGCTCCAGATGGTGCCACTATAGTATGGGAGATCTTCCATATGCCTGGCTTCCTGAGTGACTCTCTGATCTACATGGAATATGCAGCATTGGTTCCTGAGTCACTGGGTCCCTAAATGACTGTCTGTGGGGGGCACATAGCACAAATAAGAAATTATTGTGTTTAACCACTAATTATGATTAGTTGCCATTACACTATGACCAAACCCAAATGAGCAATATAGTTGAAAATTGGGAACTGAGGTTTATTTTTATTGGCTTATTTATTTCTCTAGTATAAGTGAGTTATTAATGTTTAAGGAATAACTTTAAACTGTCTTATATATTATTTTCTAAAAGAATAAAGAAACTCTTACAATATGTTTCTGAATTTAATGACTGGGAATACTTCATGTGTTCTGGTTTTTCTTGATTGTACTGAAAGAAAACTCAAGTAATGAGATACTCTGGTTGTAGTACTGCAGATGCCTTCATAATATGTGCATGGAGAAGGAAAAGCTCTAGATCTTCCATGGTTTTAATTCACAAAACTGTCTTTTATTTCCACTTAAAAGGAGCTTCAGCTACTATCACTTAACATATTTTTCAGCTTTCATTCTGTCATGGAGATTAGCATTTTTATTACCACAAATTATTCTTGTTTGCTAATTCCAAAGATGTCCAAAAGCAGGAACAGCCTCCTGAGCTGTTAGACTTTGGAAGGGAATAGTAAATCAACTGGTAGATAGGACTATATATCATATTAAACACAGAGAATTCACCACAAAATCATTACACTAAAAAGCGACAATTTTGATTGATTAAAATGGTATGGGCTGGATAGTGTTAAATCACTGTGAGTGATATGACATTATAATTTTACATACTATATTTCTGCCAAGACAATGAAGGTAAAAGGCATTGTCATCAGATGATAACAGACAATAAGAAGAATCCTGATGTTAGATTTATTACCTGGTTTAGATTTAGAAAGAAGTAATTCTTGTCCTGTTCCACTTATCAAATGACTGTAAATTCAGTGATGATGTAAAATTCTAATGCAGAGCCACTTATAGGCTTGACAAAGTGCCAGCTATAAAGTATTTATTGTTCTCAGTGGTTCTGCCTCACACACTTAAATATTTATCAGAAACATAAGCCATTCTGATAAATGGTTCTGAATTTTGTGCAAGAATTTTTTTTTAACATTTAGATTTTTTTTAAGAAACTACTTCTGTATTTTTTTATATTAATAATCTGAAGAGACAGTATATGAGTATTTTTTAAATTCTTTTTAACTTTTGATTTTAAGTGTGAAATTTTTATGATAGTGTTCTTAGTATAATAATGAGGAAGTCCTTGTTTCAGCCTACTGTAGAAGAAGTTTAGACGAGTTTTCTGAATTTGATCTGTATTTGTATACTAGTATGAAATTTGTTTACAATGGTCTAGATACAGTCCTAGAAAATTCATTGTGTCCCTACAAAGCTTAGGTGGTTGTTTTAATGCCACTCATCTCCTTATCCTGTTTCTGAAGAACATAGACCAATTGGAACAGGAAGCCCAGGCTTGGTACCACTATGGACTGGACCAACAACACCAGAGTCAAAGCAAAGCAGCCATTGGCTGGTCAGTCCTTTGGGGAAGGGTCCAGGAAGGGAGCATACCATAGAATGAGAAACATGGGAAATCAAGAGACGAGAATGGGTCTGGTTAGATCTTCTTATTAAGGCATTTGATTATAAGATAAACACAGATGGTACAGCAGCTCAGAAGTAGAAATAATCATATAAAGAAAGCAATTAGTAGACTCCATTACATTGTCAAACCCATTTTATGCCGAAGCCAAAGATTGAAAGAAAAACAGAGTCACTAAGCAATAGCAAGAAAAGTAGGAGTTACAGAAACAGAGATACATAACTACTTGAATCACTCAAAAATTGAAACCTACCACTAAGGAGAATTAAAAGTGGGTTAAATTGTTAGAGTAAAGTTGTTGAGATTGTTTCTGATATTATTCCTCAATTTCTGGATATTCTTGTAGCAAACTAACTTTCCTCGTACTAACTAGGTTTCTCACTCTTCTTTCCAACTTGAAAAAGTCTAACATAACTAGACAAATATAAGTAATTCCTAAGGTTACAGATCTATAAGATAGCTTTAAAGGAGTCCTGGTGGAGCAGGCTAGCCTCAAACTTTGGACTGATGACCTCAAGATTGGTGGTTCAAACCCACCAGTGGATTCATGGGAGAAAGTGAGACTGCCTACTTCAGTGAAGATTTACAGTTTTGGAAACGCTAAGGAGCAGTTCTACTCTGTACTATCGGTTTGCTATGAGTTGGGGTCAACTTGATGGCAGTGGATTTGGTTTTTTGGAAGATGATAACATTACAGTTCTACAAGGGAACTTAGTTCTCTTGCCAAATCATCGTCCTACAAATTTTTATTAAGAGAAAAGTCAATACCAGGCAAGCTAAACAACATAGGTAAGTCTCTGGCTTTGCTCTATTAGCTGACTGTGACTGTAATCTTAAGCTTTTAAAGACTATGAAGGTGTCTTAAGTATCAGTTTCTACTACTTCTGGCCTTGGTACCAAGTAAGAGTTCAATCAGTACTTTCTTAATGAATGAGTAATTGAAAAAATGGATGGCATTTGATAATTAGATTTCCTTATTGATGTTAAGTGCCATCAAGTTAGTTCCAACTCCTAGCAACCCTGTATAACATTTCCAAGGAGCAGTTGGTGGGTTTGAACTGATGACTTTGCAGCTCAAACTGACCTTGTGGTCCAGCATAAAACTTTGATGATTCAAATATCCCAATTAACCCACCTCAAACTATTTTGTCAACATATTCTTTCCTGAACAGCAGGCATACACACACATACAAACCCTTAAACATATTCAACCCTCAAACAAAGAAATTAGTAACCTAATTTCATTAGGAATGCAAACTGATTGAGGAACTTTTGTTTCCATCAAAATTGGCTCTGGAAAATTCATTGCACAAGACTGGCATTTGGGATTCACAAATTGTATGAGCAGTAGGGCAATGACAATATCCAACTGATTTACAGTTAGCTTGCTACTCTTGCTTAAACTCATGGATTCAAAGTAGAAAAGGTTTTTTATTCTGGAACAGTTTCTGATTCAAGGACAAGAACAGTTGGTATGGTACTAAGTTCTCTGACCCTCTAATAATTTATGTGCACTTTCAGTATAAGTCTCATTTTCTTGAATTTCAAAGGTTAAAGACAATTTTGAATAAATTAAAACTTACAAGAAGTCTTTGGGAAATACTGGAAGCCTATTGAGCAGACTGCTTCAGAACAGGAGAATAATTTGGGAAATTCCTGGATATTTCCCCAATTTTCAGTCAGTTTGTGCAAGAACAACAGTCAGAACTATGAAAGTCACATCTGCCACACAATTTTGTTTTAACAAATTTATTTCCCTTTGAGATCATGCTTCAAAGGCAGAACATAGTAAACGTTGTCCAAAGCAGCACATAGTAAAGAGAAGATGCTACTTCCAATTTTCATTTGGATTTTATTTGTTGCCCATGTTAGTAGATGCCATTGAGCCTGCTTTGATTCATACCAACACTGTAAACAGAACAAAATACTGCTTGGTCCTACGTCATCCACAATATGTTGTTATACTTGAGCAACCCATTGCTTTTGTCACTGTGTCAATCCATCTTGTTGGGGGTCTCTCTCTTTTCTACGGATTCTTCACTTTACCAAGCATAATGTCCTTCACCAGCAATTGGTCCCTCCTGAGTATTTAAATGTTCAAAGTATGAGAGAGGAAACCATCTTGGCTCCTAAGGAGCCTTCTGGCTT
>NW_006408854.1:2572475-2585640 GCF_000296735.1 Chrysochloris asiatica
GTGGCAAGAGGGGGGCTGCCTGCCCCCGCGTTCCACGGTTCAGTTCAGCGTGAGGTGAGCTGTTTGCCGGCAGGGCTGAGGAACGCTGCTCGGTTCAGTGGGAGGCAGGTTGCTCGCTTTCGCGCGTCTGGCAGGCCCATGGGACGCAGCTTGGGCAGGAGGGGAGCTGCTCGCCTGTGTGCGCGCGTGCCCGGTAGGCCCCGGGAACACGGTTGGATTGTGCTGGGGTGGGGGGTCCGCTGGCTGGTGGACATGGGTCAACTGGGCAGGGCAGAAGTGGCTCAGGCAGGCACAGTCCATGCCTGATGACGTCAGACAGTCGCCACTTCTCTTTTCCTGCAGGCTTTTTTTTTCCCCCTTTAAACTAACTTCCCTCTGTCCACTGTATGCGCAGAAATCCCACCTTGGGGTAGGAGTCACCAGTGGCTCTCCCTGCTTGAGTCTCCCCGCTACTGGAGGCTCTGCACGAGCTGGTTCCCGCCCTGCCCCCTCAAGCCTAAAGGAGCCAGGGCTGCAGCGGCCAATTTTAAGAAGCCTGTAATTCCTTGCACAGTGATTTCTCAAAGAAGCGGGTCTAAGGCTCTGGCGCACTGAGATTCACGTGGGCTGTGAGACTGTGGGTTCCTACCTGGGAGGTTTAACTCGTGAGTTGCCCACCCCTGATCCCAGAGCCCCCACTCACCCGCACTGCCTGGCTGCCCTGGCAAACCGGAAGTCCTGGCTTATTTCTTCCAATGCATATTTGTTTGTTATTCTGGTAATGGTATTTTCAATGTTCTTCTCCACCACCACAACTCAAATGCATGGATTTTTCTGTTTTTCCTTATTCATTGTCCAACTTTCATGTGCATATGAGGTTATTGAAAGTACCATGGCTTGGATCAGGCACACCTTAGTCCTCAAACTAATAGTTCGCTCTTGAACACAGTAAAGAGGTCTTGTGCAGCAGATTTGCCTAGAACAATGCGTCATTTGATTTATTGGCTGCTACTTCCATGAGGAAAAGATTGAAAGTTCCATGGGCTGCCAAAAGAACCAATAAATCGGTTTTGGACGAAGTGCAGCCAGAGTGCTCCTTAGGGGACAAGATGACCAAACTTCATCTCTTATGCTTTGGACTTATTGTCAGGAGGGACCAGTCACTGGAGAAGGATATCATGTTTGGTAATGTGGAGGGTCAGAGAAAAAGAGGAAGACCCCCAACGAGATGGATTGGCCAAGTGGCAGCATTGATGGACTCAAGCATGGCAACAATAATGAGGTTGACCCAGGATTGGGCAGTGTTTTGTTCTGCTGTGCATAAGGTGGCTATGAGTCGGTACCGACTCAATGGCATCTAACAACAATAACAACAACTTCCATGAGTGTTGATTGTGGATCTAGGCAATATTAGGTTTTCAACAACTTCAGTCTTTCTCTTATTTATCATGATGTCATTTATTGCTCCAATTGTGAGGATTTTTGTTTTCTTTGCATTAAGGTACAATTCATGTTGCTAGATGCCAATGAGTCAGTACTAACTCATAAGGACCCTATGCACATCAGAATGGAACACTTCCCAGTCCTTCACCAAATTGCTGCTGTGTTTGAGCCTACTGCTGCTGCCACTGTGCCAATTCATCTCATTAGGGTCTTCCTCTTTTTCTCAGATCCTCCACTTTACCAAGCATGATATCCTGCTCCAAGGACTGGTCCCTTCTGATAATATATGTGAAGTATAAGAAACAAAGTGTAGCTAATCTGGCTACCAAGGAACATTCTGGCTGTACTTCTTCCAGCACAGATCTGTTTGTAATTTTGGCAGTCCTTGGGACTCTTAATATTCTCCTCTAACACCATAACTCAGATCCATCAATTCTTTACAATTCATATTGAAAATACTATGATTTGGGGCAGGCACACCTTAGTCCTCAAAATGACATCCTTGCTCTTCAGCACTTTAAAGAGGTCTTCTGCAGAAATTTGCCTAATGAAATACGTTGTTTGATTTCTTGAATGCTACTTCCATAAGTATGTTGATGGCTGATTGGAGCAAAATGAAGCCTTTGACAATTTCACCATTTGTGTAGGTGTTGTTTATTGGTCCAGTGGTGAGAGTTTTTGTTTTCATTACATTTCATTACCCATATCAATATACTGATGTGGTCTTTGACCTTCATCAGTAAGTTTTTTTAGTTTGTTTGTTTGCTTTTTTAAGATTTTTCTTATGGGTTGAGTGAAAGTTACAGGGAAGATCATCAATTTTACATTCAACAAAATATACACTTTGTTTCATTATAATGATTATAATCCCCTCCATCAGTTAACAATATTTCTCTCTATTCGCTTTAGCTCTCTTTTTTTTAAACAAACAAAAAAATACTCAGGCTTATATAATAATATAATAATTTACACCACCAAAGGACACATTCTGCAAGTCTGCATTCTGGCCTCCATCTCTTAGTCCCTCTCGTCCCATGAATATAGAGTCCTCAGCTGCTCCCTCTCTCCATGTTCCCATCTCTGCCTCCATCTCTAGTATTGCTGTTTCTCTGGATAAGGTCTCACATTCTGCTTGTGCTTTTCTCCCTTGATGGTCTTAGGGTGCTTTGTTTCTGGACTGTAAGATTAACTAGTACCCCATTTGTGTTACAAAACTTCTACCTTTATAATTGTGACAGTCACAATTAGTCATGGTAACTATTACTCACTATTTAATCATAAGAATCTTATACCCCATCTCTTTTAACCAGATCCAGCTAGACAAGATGAAAACTATTCAGTGGAGACTGTTTCTTCTCCCACACACTCTTAAACTTAACTCCCCCTTGAAACCTTGTAAGCCAGTCACTTTGTGCCTTTATCACCCCCTCATTTTAGGTAGCCAATGTCTAAGTTGCTCATCCCTATCTACCTTGTATTCAGAGAGGATAGCATTGATACTTGATGTGAAGACTCCTTCCCTCTCTGTTGGTATTTAGAGTTACTACCTCCATGAGTATAGGTCAGGTTCATCAAATTGAAGCAATTTACCCTCGTTTCCTTTATCAGAAATTGTTTTGTTCTTTTTTTTTTAATCTTCCTCTAGTCAAGTTCTGATTATCAAGCCATCGGGGTTAGGTCAAATGGGTACTATCTGCAAGTTTGGGTGCTCTTGTGCACCTCCTCTCACTTCATATCAGCTGGATGCTTCACTCTCAGCTATAGTCCTCTGTGGCTATGTCCTTGTCCATATAGGCTAAAGTGTCCCCATTAGTAAGTATTTTGAGTCTTCTTTGCTCTCAGCAAGCAAGGTTGTATCATCTGCATATCACAGGTTGTTAATGAGTCTTCCTCCAATCTTTATGCCACATTTGTCTTCCTATAATCTAGTTTCAGCATACAGACCGAATAATGGCTTTGTCTTAATTATTGCTATAATAAAATATACACTGAAGGCTATAGTCTCTGATCTTTATCAGTAAGTGTTTTATGTCATTTTGACTTCCAGCAAGCAAAGGTGTATCATCTGCATATTATGGGTTATTAATGAGTCTTTCTTCAACCCTCATGCCATGTTCTTCTTTATATAATCCAGTTTCTTGGATTATTTGCTCATAATATAGATTAAATAAGTATGATAAAAGAATACAGCCATGGCACACACTTTTCTTGATTTTAAACCATTCAGGATCTTCTTTTTTTGTTGTTGTTCAAATGACTGCTTCTTGATCTATGTACTGGTTCTTCATGAACACAAAATAATGGAATGGCCATTCTTTGTAATGTTATACATAATGTGCCATGATCCACACAGGTTTTATTATAGGAATTATTCAAACAAATCCATAGTTTTGGGCAAGGGCGTCAGAATTGGTAAAGAAGGTTGGAATGTGGAGGCAAGTCTGACCTCTGACTCACAGCACTCAGTCTTGAGCTGACGAAGTCAATTCTTTTTGTGAGAGAGAAGGTCAGATGTGTCACTGCCTCCACACCATTATTCCATTCACTAACCAAAAAAACTGGTGACACATGCTCACTCAGGGAAAACTCAGAAAAATGTCTGGTGATCTACTTTTTAAAAAGTTTTTATTATGAATTGAATGATAGTTTACATGGGAGAACATCAGCTTTACATTCATCCTATCATATTTCATTTCATTGCAATGACTACAGTCCCCTCCATGTATCATCATTCAACAGCTTTTGCTTCCATTCTCTCTCTCTGTCTTTTTTTATTTTTTGTTTTTTGTTTTTGGATGTACACAGAAGCAATCAGGAATATGTAATCATTCAAAAAACCAAAGGGCATACCCTGCAAGCCTGACCCTTGGCCACCAGCACACAGCCCATCTTCCTCCTGAGTCTAGAATCCCCAGCTGTTCCATCTCTCCACATCATCATCTCTGCCTCCATCCCTGGTGTCACTGCTTCTCTGGATAGGGTCCTGCACTCCGCTCATCTCCCATGATGGTCCCAGGGTCCTCTACTCTTGGACTGCAAGATCAACCACTCTCTCTTATTGTTACAAAACCTTTACATTTGCAACAATCGCAATCAGTCCCGATACCAATTATTCACTATTGAACCACATTTTGAAAAATCAGTCACTGAAAAATCTGTGCAGCACAATTCTACGGTATTGGAAAAGAGTATTAAAAGTACCATGCACTTCTAGAAGAAAAAACAAATCTGTATTGGAAGAGGTACAACAAGAATGTTGGAAGCCAGGATGGCAAGACTTCATCTCTCATACTTAGGACATATTGTCACGAGGAACAAGTCCCTGGAGAAGGATATCATGCTAAGAAAAGTAGAAAGTTAGTGAAAAAGAGAAAGTCCTTCAATTAGATGGATTGGCACAGTGGCAGCAGCAATGGACTCAAGCTTACCAAGCAGTGTTTTGTTCTATTGTCACTGAGTCAGAATCAGCTTGACAGCACCTAATAACAATTTTGATTCAAGATCTGTAGTGGAGGGTTGTGTTCCTTTGGTTAAAAAGGCAGTTGTTTAATGTAAGTTTTAGGACAGGGGAATATATATATATATATATATATATATTCTGAACAATCACAAAACTGTTTTATTCCTTTTGACAGATGGTGTTGTTTGCATTCTATATAACATTCTATATAGTTGCTTTCCCCTAAATTTTCTTACAAAATAAATCCCAAAGAAAGCAAATTCTAGAAAACTTTGATGTTCATACTTGTGTGAAATGAAATACAAAAATTAATAAAGGTTTAATGAAAATCCAGTAAATAGGTGAACTTTATATCATATGCTGAATACAAATACGTTTCACTTGTTGAATGGGTTTTCTGAATAGGATTGTCCTTCAAGTGGCTCAATATTACCAACATTTGAAAAGGAAGTTTTATGCACTTTGGAGGAGAGAAATAATATCATCTTAATATTCACATAATTCTTTATGAGCCAGACCTTTGTTTTATAAATGAGTTCTGAAGGACTCAGGAAACTTTGACTACCCTAACTTCATAGAAGTCCAAAATTTAAAAATGGTTCTTTCTTGTCTCATAAATTTTCATTCTGCATTTTAGCCAAGTCTGTTTGATCAAGGGCTGCTCATGTGCCTTGAGAGACTCACTTACAGGGAAATGTTCAGAAGTGCCGTCGAGTTGGTTCAGATCCATAGCAACCCTGTATAGGTTTTCTGAGGAGCAGCTGATGAGTTTTAACCATTGACCTTGGGGTTCAAAATGACTGCGTAGTTCAGAAACATTAACCCACTGTTACAGACCTGCTGCTGGTGTGCCATATCGGATAAGCCCTGGACTGCAAGGTCCATTTGAACCACCAGGTCAGTGGTTCAAAATTACTAGCCACTTCTCAGAAAATCTTTACAGGGTGGCTATGAGTTATAACCGACTTGACATCACTTTAACAACAACAACAATACGGGTCCCTCAGGCAGCACTACAAGGACAATTTTGTTGTTGTTGTTAAGTCCATCCAGTCAGTTTTGATCCATAGGGACCCTGTACAGAATTTCCAAGGAGCAGCTGGTGAGGCTCAACCACCCACCTTGCAGTTCAGACAAGTTTGTAGTTGGCTCATTAACCCACAGCGCCACACCAGGAAACCACAGGGACAAAGAGGATTGATAAATACTGACATTCTTACTAAAAAAATGTGTCCCCCTATTGTATGACACTTAATTGTGGATACATGACATTTATTAATAGTTACTTTTTACAAATTGAATTGTTTGGGGGCTTCATTTCATTTATATTTGCTTGGTCACGTATCTATTTTATTCCTCTATCTAGTCCTGGTGTAGCGCTGTATGATAAGTATTGGACTGCAAGTTCTATTTGAACCACAAGGTCAGCAGTTCAAACACACAGATGATCTTCAGAAACCCTGTACAGGGTCACTGTGAGTCAGAATCAACTCATCAGCACTTAACAACAACATCCAGCCACACAGAAAATTAGGTTTCCCTTTAATTATTTTGACACAAATTGTTCTGTGCTATTGGTTACAGTTTTTTATAATTTATCAACCATCTCATTATTTCCATTCTGTTTGTTCTGTTTCCATTGGTCTATCTTCCCTTGCCTTCTCATCTTTGCTCTTGGTCAAATGTTAAGCATTTGGTTTCATGCAGTTGATTGTTTAAGAAAGCACGTTATTCATGGGTGATATTGTTTATTTTACAAGCCAATTTATTATTTAGGTGAAAGATGACCAACTGAACTAGCTTGGAATTATAGCCCAAAGGTTTTCTTAGGGCGCTAGTTTTGGGGGTTCTTCCTCTAGTCTTTATTGGTCCAATAAGCTTCCAGTAGTGAGATTGGCCCAGGATTGGGCAATGTTTCATGCTGCTGTGCATAAGGCACCTAACAACAACAAGAAGCCTTCTGGTTTTTCATTAGAGAAAACTGTGGGCTATTAATCCCATAGACTCATTTATTCTTGGAACCTTTCATAACCTTCTTTCTCTTTTGCTCTGTTTTATTGGAGACAAATTGTTGTATCTTAAAAAGACACTCACAAGCTTTTAAGACCACAGATTGTTACTCATCATCAAGGATGTAGAGCATTATCTTTGTGAACTATGTTATACCATTTGACTAAAGTTTCCAAGACAAAGCTGTTTTGGAAGAAGTATATATTGAATACTACTTAGAATTGAGGCTAGCGAGACTTCCTCTCATGCTTTGAGCACATTGTTAGGCAGGACTAGTCTCTGTAGCAGGACATCATGCTTGGAATTGTGGAGAGTCAGTGAAAGAGGAAGACCCTAGCAAGATAGACTGACACAGTGGCAGCAACAATGGGCTCAAGCATAATAATTGTGAGTGTGGTACAGGACTGGGCAATGTTTCATTCATCATAGAGTCGCTATGAGTCAGAACTGACTTGACCTCATCTCACAACAATAATGTATAAAGATTGTGAGCATCTTTTCATTTATTTTCTGGCCACATGAATGTACTCATGGGGAAATATTTGTTTAGATACTTTGCCATATATATATATATATATATATGTTGTTGTTGTCAGGTGCCATCGAGTCGGAACCAACTCATAGCGACCCCATGCACAGCAGAACGAAACAATGCTCGATCCTGGGCCAACCTCACTACCGCTGCCACCCCTGAGTCCATCAATGATGCCACCTGGCCGATCCATCTCGTTGGAGGTCTTCCTCTTTTTCTCTGACCCTCCACCCTACCCAGCATGACATCCTTCTCCAACGATTGTTTCCTCCGGACTACATGTCCAAAGTAGGAGAGACGAAGCTTAGCCATCCTGGCCTCCAAGGAGCACTCTGGCTGCACTTCTTCCAAAACAGATCTATTGGTTCTTTTGGCAGTCCATGGCACCCTCAGTATTCTCCTCCAACACCACAACTCAAAGGCATCAATTCTTCTACGATCCTCTTTATTCACTGTCCAGCTTTCGCATCCATATGAGGCTATTGAAAACACAATGGCCTGGGTCAGGCGCACCCTAGTCCTCAAGCTGACATCTCTGCTCTTCAATACTTTAAAAAGTTCCTGTGCAGCAGATTTGCCCAGTGCAATACGTCGTCTGATCTCTTGACTGCTACTTCCGCGAGTGTTGATAGTTGATCCAAGAAGAATGAAGTCCTTGACAACTTCAATCCTTTCTCCATTGATAAGAATGTTGTTTATTGGTCCAGTGGTGAGGATTTTTGTTTTCTTGACATTGAGATGCAATCCATATCGAAGGCTGTGCTCTTTAATCTTCATAAGTAAATGTTTCAAGTCCTCTTCACTTTCAGCGATCAAGGTCGTATCATCTGCATATCGCAGGTTGTTAATGAGTCTTCCTCCAATCCTGATGCCACGTTTTTCTTCATAGAACCCAGCTTCTCGTATTATTTGCTCAGCATACAGGTTGAATAAGTATGGTGAAAGAATACAACCCTGTCTCACACCTTTCCCAATTTTAAAACTTTCAGTGTTCCCATGTTCTGTTCGAACAACTGCTTCTTGGTCTAGGTACAGATTTCTTAGAAGTACAATTAAGTGTTCTGGAATACTCATACTTCTCAAAAAAAAACACAAAACATATATATATATATGTTTGGTTTTTTTTTTTTAATTTGTCTTTTGTTAAGTTGTCAAAGTTTTTATATATTTACAAATTAGACCCTTATCAGATATGTTGTTACCAAATATTTTTTTCTAGTCTAGTTTCTATTTTTACTTTCTTGGTAAAGTTTTTTGGTGTAATTTCTAAGGAGGTTCTATTTATCTAATTTATCTTCTGCCACATGCACATTTTTAGTTTTATATAATACACTAATTATGCTGAATATTAGGTCCCTCAAGTTTGATCCAAAGTTCTTTAATGGTTATCTTCCAGAAATTTAGAGTTTTAACTTTTTAACATTTAAGTCTTTGAGCCATTTTGAGTTCGTTTTCGTAAATGGTGTGAAGTATAGATCTAGTTTCATTTTTCAGCATATGGCTGTTCAGTTTTGCCAGCATCATTTGTTAGAGACGGTTTCTTCCACATTGAATGGACTTTAATCCTTAGTCAAATAACAGCTGGCTGTAGATGGATAGATTTACTTCTGGGTTCTTAAGTTTATTCCACTGATCAAAGTGTCTTTCACTGCACCACTCCCAGGCAGTTTTACCTACTCTGACTTTATAAGTTTTGAGATTGGAAAATGTGACATGGCATAGTTGGTGTTTTGTTTTGTTTTTCAGTATTGCTCCAGCTATTCAGGGCTTCCTTTCTTTCCATATAATGATGGAGGTCAGTTTTCCCATTTCCTCAAAGAATGTTTTTGGATTTGGATTGGAATTGCATTGTATGTATAGATTGCTTTTGTTAATATTAATATTTTCACTACATTAAGTCTTCTAATTCATGAGCATGGAAAGCTCTCCCATTTATGCAGATCTTTGGTTTCTTGCAGTAGTGCTTTATAGTTTCCTTAAATAAATATTTTACAACTCTGATTAGGTTTATTCCTGGGTATTTTATCTTTTGGGGGATTATTGTAAATGACATTGTTTTCTTGATTTCCTTTTCCAAATCCTCCATGTTAGTGTAGAGGAACTCAACTGATTTTTGTGTGTTGAAATTGTACCAACCAGTTTTCTGAATTCCATTAGTTCTAATAATTTTTTTGTGTTAAAAATATCTGTGAGATTTTCTATGTTTAGGATCATCACATCATATGCAAATAGAGAGAGCTTTACCTCTTTGCCAATTTGAAGTCTTTAATCTCCTTTGCTGCCTCACTGCTCCAGTTAGGATGTCCAGTACAATATTGTATAAGTGGTGACAGAATTTCATTCCCATTCTCCATGATAAGGCTCTCAATATTTCTCCACTGAGAAAAATGTTGATTACTGGTTTTACAAATATGACCTTAATTATGTTGAGGAATTTTCACTTTATTCTTATTTCCGTTGAGGAGCTTCCACTTTATTCCTATTTTGCTAAGAGTTTTTGTTTCCAGGAAAGCACATTGAATTTTATCAACAACTTTTTTCTGCGTGAATTAGTATAATCATTAGATTAATTTCCATTGCTTTATTTATGTATGGAATTATGCTGACTGATTTTCTAATGTCAAATTTCAAGGGCTTTTCTTCAAGGTGGCTCTGGATGAATTTGAACTACTCACCTTTTGTTAAAAAAAATGTGGTGGGTGCATATGATAAGAACTGGACTGTGAACCCCAAGGTCCATGGTGTGAATCTTCCAGCTGCTCTGTCAGAGAAAGATGAGGCTTTCTGCTCCTGAGAAGATTTAAAGTCTTGGAACCCCTATAGAGGGTTGCTCTGAATTGACATGATGGCATTTAACAACCACCATCACCACCTTTTGGTAACTAGTTGGAAACTTCACTGGTTGAGCCACCCAGGGACTCTGAGATAAGTTTAGCATAACATAACTGAGCTGGAGTGGAAGTGCAAGGAGGAAGCTGCTGCTCTGAGTTAATTAATTTAGAACCCTAAGTGTCTTACTGTATTTCCTTCAAGATAGATAGAAAACATGACTAAGTCACACTTCAGTGACACAGTCGACAGACTAAAATCTATTCTACACAAAATGTGTTACAAGACGCTAAATATAATGTAATGCTATCTGTGTTTTCACTAAATCTATAAGTTTTATTGAAGACATTTGTGACTCCAAGTGTAGAAAAATATGTCTATTTTTCTATAAATTGTTAGAAGTCCGTATGCCATAGTTATATTATTCAGATCCAATATATATTTTCTTGCTCAACTGAAGACATGTTTATCCTTTGATATAAGCACCACAACCACATAAACATTATAATCAAAACTCTGATTTGTGAGTTTGTCAATTTTTCTTAATTACAGAAATTGGCTAATAGTAATGTTTTAGCCATGGCAAAACCTAACATTCTCTTTTTTCACAGAAAACAATAACAACAACAACAACAACTTTCTAAAAATGGTGGCATGCCTATAAAGTTTTCACAAACATAAAATAAATGTGCTTTTATTAATATCGTTCTATAGAAAAAAGTTATGATTTTCAAAATGCATGTTTTGAAAGATCTTACCTATGATTGACTAAGTAATTTCTCTTTTTATTGTGGTAAGTCAGAAAGTATTGTTGCTAGGATTCCAGTTCATACATGCATAGGTTTATTCCAAACAAAACATCTTAAATATGTCTCTGAGATATTGGCTGTCTATAAATTCTCACAATAAGATTAATACACTTGTCTTAATCTCATCAAAGTGCCTTCAAAAACCAGTCTAAGGTCTAATTAAAACTGCGGTTACAAGGGGATCTGCTGGGGCAGTTAAATTTAAGGCAGACAGTTCAGCTCAGAAGGTTATGCTGACTGTTGTTTGGGGGTTCCAAAGAGGTAATCTTGATAGATTTTCTCGAAGGACACACAATGATCATAGGAACGTATTGTGACAAATTTTTAAGAAAGTGGAAAACTGTATTGTTGTTACAAAGGCCAAGAAAGTTCCACAGAACATTACTATTTTTTTTCCCCCATTACAACAGTGTACCTTGTAGGATAGTAAGGGCTATCATATGAGAATTTTGATAGGAAACCTTACCCCATGCACTCTCTAGCCCTGATCTTTCCCCTTTAGATTTTTTTTTTCTTCCACAAACTCAAAGAACACTTAAAATGAACACAATTTGAATCACCTGAAGCTGTCAAAACTGCCATCTTGATGTGGTGTAAATTGAAGATCACAAAAATTTTTCAGAGAAGGATTAGAGAGATAAAAACACTGCTTTCAGAAGTGTATAGTTCTGGATGGAGG
The DNA here is from genome assembly GCF_000296735.1 of Chrysochloris asiatica. Taxonomy (NCBI): domain Eukaryota; kingdom Metazoa; phylum Chordata; class Mammalia; order Afrosoricida; family Chrysochloridae; genus Chrysochloris; species Chrysochloris asiatica. Next base: position 2,584,217 of record NW_006408854.1, read on the forward strand.
ATATGTTGAGAAATAATAGCTTCACATTCTGATATTATTGTTTAACTAAGGCTTTTATGGTTTTGTAACAATTATTTTTTACTTACTCTCATACACAACACACACACACACACACACGTGTGTGTGTATATATATATATAGTTAAATGCCATCAAGTCAGTTCCAACTTAAAACAACCCTGTATAGGATTTTGGCAGGTGGATTTGAACCTCTGACTTTGTGATTAACAATTCAGTACTCATCCTCTCTGTCTTTATAATACCAAATGGCCACCACTCATCTGTCAGTTTGTCATACTGTGGTGGCTTGTGAGTTGCTGTGATTCTGAAAGCTATGCCACCAGTATTTTAAATACCAGCAGGGTCACCCATGGTGGACAGGTTTCAGATGAGCTACCAGACAAAGACAGACTAGGAAGAAAGAATGACGAACTACTCCTGAATATCTAGTCACTGAAAACCTTATGAATAGCAGAGAAACACTGTCAGATACAGGGCCAGAAAATGAGCCCCTCAGGTTGGAAGGCACTCAAAATGCGACTGGGGAAGATCTGCCTCTTCAAAGTAGAGTTCACCGTGATGACGCGAATGGAGTAAAGCCTGTGGGAGAAAAGCCTTCATTTGCTGATGTGGCACAACTCAAAATAAAGAGAAACAGCTGTAAAAAATACATAGAAAATCGGAGCATGGAATGTATGCAGTATGAATCTGGGACAATTGGAAGTTGTCAAAAATGAAATGGAACACATAAACATCAATATCTTAGGCATTATTGAGTTGATATGGACTGGTATTGGCCATTTTGAATCTGACAACCACATGGTTTACTGTGTCAGGAATGACAAATTGAAGAGTTATGGTATTGCATTCATTGTCAAAAAGAACATATCCAGATCATTCATGAGGGGCAATGCTGTCTGTGATAGGATAATATCCATATGCCTACAGGGAAGCCGAGTTAATACCACTATTATTCAAATTTACACACCAACCACTAACGCCAGTAAGGATGAAATAAAAGAATTCTACCAACTTATTCAATGTGAAATTGGTCAAACATGCAATCAAGATGTATTGATCATTACTGGTGATTGGAATTCAAAGGTTGGAAGCAAAGAGGAAGGATCAGTAGTTGGAAAATATGGTGTTGGTGATAGAAATGATGCTGGAGATCGCATGATAGAATTTTGCAAAACCAAAGATTTGTTCATTTCAAATACTTTTAGACAGCATAAGACACGACTATACACATGGACCACACCGGATGGAATGCATAGAAATCAAACTGACTACATCTGCAGACAGAGGCTAGGAAAAAGTTCCATATCATCAGTGAAAACAACGCCAGCAGCAGACTGTGGCACAGACCATCAATTACCCATATGCAAATTCAAACTGAAGCAGAAGAAAATGAAAACAAGCCCA
>NW_006408854.1:2586418-2597018 GCF_000296735.1 Chrysochloris asiatica
TGTTGTTGTTAAGTGCCTTTGAGTTGGTTTTCTCTCATAGTAGCCCTGTGTAGGGTTTCCAAGGAGTGGCTGGTAAGTGTGAGCTGCCCACTTTGCCATTCATACGGATCTTGTAGTTCTGTGCTTATCCTACAGTATCACACCAGGAGTCTGTATTATATATAGATATATGTATGACTCAATGACACTTAACAACAATAACATATATACATCAATATATGTACAAATAGCAAACATTTGCCATTTTAACAGATTTATGCATTATGCTACATTAGTGTTACAGACATGTTAGTAATAATCTATTAGAACTCTTTTACTGTTGTAACAATTTTCCACAAATTAGTGACTTAAAACAACAGAAATTTATTGTACTATAGTTCTGGAGAGCCGAAGTCTTACTTGTGCTCAGCTAAAATCAAGACATTGATAAGGATACACCATTTTTTGGATTCTGGGGAAGGATCAGTTGTGGATTTTCTTATTTTATGGTTTAATCTTTTTCAGTTTCTAAAGATGCCTACATTCCTTAACTTGTGGACCTTTGTTCAGCTGAAAAATTTGTAAAGTGTGTCAAGTATTTCTCAGATTACATTAGGCATTGCTCTGGCCTTCTCTTCTGCTTCCTTATTCCACATTTAATAACAAAGGAGCCCTGGTGGAACTGTGGGCTAGGCATTGCACTACTAACCACAAGGTTGGTGTTTGAAACCCTTCAGAAAAATGAGGCTGTCTGCTTCAATAAACATTTACAGTCTCAGAAATGCTAAGGAGTCATTTCACTCTGTCCTATACAGGGTAAGTATGAGTTGAATCCACTAGATGGCAGTGGGCTTGATTTTTATGATTTGTGATTATATAAAGGTCCTTGCTGTCAGGCTCTATTATGTTGGTTCTGATTGATAGCAAACCAATGCACAACAGAACAAAACAGTGTCTGGTCCTGTGCCGTCCTCATGATTGTTATAAGCTTGAGTCCATTGCTTCTGCCACTGTGCCAATCCATCTCGTTGGGGGTCTTCCTCTTTTTCACTGACCCTCCATTCTACCCAGCATGATGTCATTCTCCAGGAACTAGTCCCTCCTGATAATATGTCCAAAGTATGAGAGGTGAGGTTTGGCCATCCTGGCTTCTAAGGAGTATTCTGGCTGTACTTCTTTTAATAGAGATTTGTTGGTTCTTCTAGAAGTCCAGGATACTTTTAATATTCTTCTCCAACACCATAACACAAATGCATCAATTCCTCTGTGGATTTTCTTACTCAGTGTCTGACTTTCACATATGTATGATGCTATTGAAAATACCATGGCTTGGGTCAGGTGTATTTGTGTTAGCTTCATGCTGTGTATGATAAATTATTTACCAATTTCATTTGGTTATCAGAAATCAATTTATTTTATTATCAAGTTTATTTGTTACTTGGCCTCTCATTAAAAACTGGAATTTTCAGTAATTCTCACTTGGACATAAAGCTCCATGGCTTTATCCCTTGCTTTGGTTGTTCTACTGAAATCAGAAATGTCAAGTCCTAATTCCACTATCAGGATCATCAAGCCTCCTCTTATACCCCCCTACCCCCATTGCAACCTGCTTCTTCCTGAAGTAATTGTTAAAAGGAGTGTCCTCTAAGTGGAGCAACTAGAAAGTGACACCAGGGTATATAGTTGCATTAGAAATTAAAGAATGCATTCCAGCCCCACCCCTGCAAGGTACAATCTCCACATAGCAGTCTTTCAGCTTTCACTTCCAATCTCTACAGCCTCTGCCTCATACGCTGAGCAGCCAAGCATGATCTGTGTCTTACAAAGTACCCTCAGGGCGAAGCCTAGCACTGAACACTGAGTCCTGGTCTGTTAGGATCAGTAGATGGAAATGCAAGACCATTCTCTTTTTGAGCAAAATTTAAGAATTTTTCAATTGTATTTTACAGGATTTCTAGCTATCTAAGATGATTCATTGAGAGTCAATAAGAGCAAAGACATTGGGAGCATCTTTTATATACTGCTTGAATTTTATGATTCTTTTCCTCACAAGCTGAATCAAGGGTAACTGCTCTTCAATCTGTGGAGACCCATGGATTCAGCTAGTCCAGAGAACCAAGAAAGCCACAGCCAGGATCTCCTGGAGAAAGAGTTTCTCTGTAACTTCATTAGGATGTGTCTTAGTTTCCCTGGAAACAGTAGAGTGAAGGCGCTGACATTTTATTAAGACACGTTTTTTCAAAGTGAGTTCATTCAAAATAGGATTTCTTTCCTATTAGTTTTCTTATTAGGAGCCCTGGTAGCATGGCGAATTAAGCATTATGATGACCACAAGGTCAGTCATTCAAATCCATCAGCAACTCCACAAGAAAAAGATGAGCTGTCTGCTGTTATAATGATTTATATTCTTGTAAACCTTAAGGTTTTAAAGTGTCGAAGAGCCAAGATGTCAGCTTGAGAACTAAGGTGCGCCTGACCTAAGACATGGTATTTTCAATAACCTCATATGCATGCGAAAGCTGGACAGTGAATAAGGAAGACCACAGAAGAGGATGCTTTTGAGTTATGGTGTTGGAGGAGAATATTGAAAGTGCCATGGGCTGCCAAAAGAACCAATAGATCCATTTTGGAAGAATGCAGCCAGAGTGCTCCTTGGAGGCTAAGACGCCAAACTGCATCTCTCATACTTCATACATATTGTCAGGAGGAACCAGTCGTTGTAAAGGATATCATGTTTGGTAAGGTGGAGGGACAGAGAAAGAGAGGCAGACCCCCAACGAGATGGATTGGCCAAGTGGCAGCATGGATGGACTCAAGCGTGGCAACAGTAGTGAGGATCAGGCAGTGTTTCATTCTGCTGTGCATAGGGTTGCTATGAATTGGTACCAACTTAATGGCACCTAACAACAACAACAAACCCTAAGGAGTATTGGTGTGGTAATGTAGAATAAGCATAGCACCACAAGGTCAGTTTGAACTTCAAGGCTGGCAGTTCAAATTCACCCGCCACTCCTCAGAAACCTTATACAGGTCACTATGAGTCAGAATCGACTTGGTGGCACTTAACAACAACAGCAACAAACCTTTAATAGAATTACTATAAGTTGGAATCAACTCAGTGGCAGTGGGCTTGGTTTTCTGGATTGGTGGAACAGTCATTAAGTGCTCAGCAGATAACTCAAATATTAGCAGTTCAAATGCACCAGCCTTTCTTCCAGAAAAAGATGTATCAGTCTGCTCCCATAAAGATTTGCAGCCTTGAAAACCCTATGGGACATTTATTCTTTATTCTTACTCTTTAAGGACTCTGTGAGTTGGAATGAACTTGATGGCAATAGGTTTAGTTGTTATTATTATTATTATTTTTAGTTTTATTAAGCTTCCTGGACATTTTGGGGAAGCATTCTATATGTCTTAATTCATAATCTCTCCTAAAACCCCAATATGAGGAAATATTTGGAGGCACACTATGTGTAAGAAAAAGTATTGGAAGTTTATAGAGGAATTTAGAAGTTTTAAACAGCAATTACAAGCCTCTTCTGGTCTGTAAATTTCCTTGGGTTGTTATTAAATGAAAAGTTGGGATGGATTTATAGCAGTTACTCAAGTGTCTTGGACCAAATAAAATGTGTCCTGTTATTAAATATTCTTGCATTAGCATATCTAACTCTCTAGGTAGGTGTATTTGCCAGTCTGGCATTTACAATCTTAATTACAATACCAACCAAAATAATTCAGGAAAACCTTATTTTGTGTGATAATGACAGAAAGCAAAGAATATGTAATAATGAGATCCTGAATATTTGCTCATGATTCTTTTCATTATATATAAATAAATCCATCTCAAATTACCTTGAGCAGAAAGGAAATGTGATGGTTTTTGCAGCTGAAATAGCTCACAGTCAAGGAGGAATTATGTGAGGAACCAGGACCTCTGATACTAGAAGGTCTCGGTACCTCTAGTTTCTCTTCCTATTTCATTTTTATCTTTTCTGTAACTTACTAACTTTATTTTGTTCATAAGTGCTTTCCAAATGATGAAGACATCAGCTGATTGCTCCTAAGTCCTCTATTACAGGTTAACCAATACCAACAGAGTGAGAGCTACTTTGTGAAAACCCAATTCTTGGAAAGGGCTTTGGTTTTCTTGAGGAATATTACTGCAACAAGCTGGGTCATGTCAAAGAGCAGAGAAAGGAGACATTTGAGGAAAGAGATATATTTGGAAATTCTTCATGAAAGGAGGTGCACCTCAGACAGGCATTCCAAACAAAGAGAATGAGTAAAGCATGATAAAGTTACACAGGTTGGCATACACAAGGAACATTTAGGACACAGTTACATATTTAACTGTGGAAGAAAGTTACTAAAACAAACTGACAGAATAAAAGTTACCAAATCAAAAGTTACCAAAACAAACACATGAAAACTTGCAACAAAACCTGCTTGATGGTGTTTTTCATGTGTCATCTAAACGAGTCTCCTCAAAACACTATAAGATAGGGATTGTTGTTGTTGTTGTTAGGTGCCATGGACTTGGTAACAACTCATAACAACCCTATGAACAATAGAATGAAACACTGCCCAGACCTGTGCCTACCTCACATTCATTGCTACTCGGGAGCCCATTGCTGCTGCCACTGTACCTGAAGGGAGAGAGATGAAGTCTGGCCATCTGGTTTCTAAGGTGCATTCTGGCTGTACTAATATCAACACAGACAGGTTTGTTCTTTTGATAGTCCACAGTACTTTTAATATTTTCCTCCAAACCCATAACTCAAATGTATTAATTCTTCTATGGTCTTCCTTACTCACTGTCCAACTTTCATATACATATGAGGTTATTGAAAATACCATGGCCTGAATCGGGTGCACATTAGTCCTCAAACTAGTAAACAGAGTAAATGATGTAATTGTCAGATTCAAAATAGACAATACCAGTCCATTTCAGCTCACTAATGCCTAGCATATCGACGTTTATACATCCCATTTCATTTTTTACAATTTCCCTAGATTCAGACTTCATACATTGCATTCTCTGATTATTAATGGATGTTTACAGCTCTTTCTCTTCATTTTCATTTGTGCTCCACCAGTAAGTTAAAGTCCTGAAGGCTTTACTCCATTCTTGTCATCATGGTCAACTCTATTTTGAGAGGGCAGCTCTTCCCTAGTCATATTTTGAGTGCCATCCAACCTGAAGGGCTCATCTTCTGGCACAATATCTGACGATATTCTGTGTCTCTTCATCATGTGTCAGTATTCAATAATCTGGTGCTGACAGTGTTCCACTGCTATTCATAAGATTCTCAGTACTGAAATATTTGTAATTAGTCTGTCTCTCCCTCTTCCTAATCTGTCTTGGTCTGGAAGGTCAGCTGAGACCTGTCTACTATGGGTGACCCTGCTGCTACTTAAAATATCTGTGGCATAGCTTCCAGAATCACAGCAACATGCAAGCACCACAGTACAAACAAGTGACAGAAGAGTGGTGGCAGGTAGGGATTCGTTCCATTTAATTGTCAGGAAGCTGAAACTAACATTGAATTATTAGGAATAAAGTCATTGTCCATTGTCTTCAAACTTCAGTCTTTTAACACCTATAAAATAGTGATACTGAGGATAGAAAGGGTGAGCTGAAACGAGGAAATTAGTCCTCAGATTTACTCAATTGCTCCGGAGGAGGGAGAAAGCAAAATGAGATTATCATTAGGCAGGTTTTGTAGATATATGTGTGTTTTGTTTTGTTTTTAATGGTGCACATGCTGTATACATGTTTTGAATCACCATGTTATAGATTCATAGCATGAAGTGTGAGTAAAGAATATTAAATTAAATAATATTAAACCTTAATTTTGTAGATTTTATTATTTTATGTAGGCAAGAGGGACAATCCAGTAATTGAGCTGCTAAAATCAAGCTTCATAAAGAACACACAGACGGGTAGAAACAAAATTATGTTAGGTTTTTGTGCACTTACATAGAGATTGGAGTTCTTCATTGAAATGACTTCTCATTTTCAAAGCAGCAAATTCTATTTTTATATTTTAATTGGAATAGATTAACTCATTTTACCACTTATGGCCACTAGATGTCAGTGGAAGACTAAAGTTAAATAACTTTTCCCTGCCTCCCCATAACAGATTTTCTTTTCAGTGAAAAAGTGGATTAAGAAATAAGAAAGAATATACTTATTATATATATATTTTAAATTTGGGTGGGAAGGAATTTTTTTAAGTGACTGCCTTTATATTAAATGTATCTTTTATTCTGTTATTTTACCTTTTGGAGAACATCATCTCACTAGCAGAAAATAAAGTAACTCCCAACAAATATTTAGAGTTAACATTTAAAAATGAATGTTGGTTTGAAAATGTATTTATTTTCTCAGAAGCAGGCACAGCTTTAGACCTAAACTTCTGGTTGTCCATTTGTGGTATTTTAAAATGTGGCTTTAATATAAAGAAAGCAGACAGAAGGCAGTGTCCTGTGTCTATTGCCCTCTACATTTATGAAAACAGTATATCTTCATAGGTGTTGGTACGATGTTCTTTTGATTTTATGGTCTTAGTGAAGTTAATAGAAAATTTCTGGGCAACATTTATGAAAGCCATTTTGTTCAAAGATCTCATTCTTTGTTTTAATACAGAGAATTTTATTGCTTAAATTATGTGATAAATATTTTCCAAAAGAAAAAAACGACATTTTTTCCCCTCCACTGCTGCTGTATATGAATTAGCAGGCAGGTTTCACTTAGGGTAAAACATTCAGTATTTTGAACTTTCGGTATCCCTTTTTAATATTTCAGGAGACTCAGATTGCTTTCTGATCATCTTCATTATAGTGGTTTAATTGCACTTCATTTCTGCCTCAACTCATGAATCCTTCTCTTTCCTTTCCTCTCCGGCGATTCTTTCTTTCTTAGCAGTTTTGGTTCCTGACAGATTCCATCGCAAACTGCCTCTCAACTGCATTCATTGCTCTTTGTGACCGTTCGTGGGAGCTGCTTTTGCTTTTCCTTAATTTTTTCGGCTTTTACATTTCGTATATTATGTGAGTTTTATTCCTTTCGTAACTACTTTATTTCATAACACCCTTTACAAGTTTTTTGTTTTTTGTTTTCCTTTGATAACAATCTTCGTTAGTTGCTTCATCCATACTCATGGCGACCTTACGTGTGCTAAGTAGAATGGTTCCATAGGGTTTTGGACACTGTGACTTTTCTAAAGCCTGTCTTTAGAGGCGTCTCTGAGTGGGCTTGAACCGCCGATCTTTCAGCTGGTGGTTGAGTGTTTAACTGTTTGCATCATCCAGCCACCTTGATAATAATAAAGAAGGTAAAAATAATAGCAGTATATTTTCCTCAGTTTTGAACTGTAGACTTTGTGGTTAGCATTCCAGTGTTTATCCTACAACACCACAACAGGACTATTATTTCTTGTGACGCCTTAACACCAAAGTACTTGGTTGAGTAACTGGTTTAGGTGATTATCTGCTAGCATTTACTACTTTATATTAAATGTTAATTTAGATCAATAATTACTTTTAATGAAAGACTAGGTATTTAGATTTATATGGCTATTCCTTTCCTCACAGTCCCCCAATTTTTCACTATTGGTGTGGTGCTGCAGGATAATGCACTGGACCTAAAGGTCGGTTTGGAATGCCAGGCCGACGGTTCAAACCCGTCATCCGCAACTCGGAAACCCTATCTATACAGGGTAGCTATGAGTATGAACCGAATCCACGACACTAACAACAACAACTCGATTGTATTTATTTTCTCTTTCCTTTAGATGGTTTCTTCCTTATAGTTTTGAATCTTAGGGATTACACAAGACATAAGAACAGGGTTTCTTATTGATTTCACATTTTCTCAGCATTCACTATTAAATAGTTTGCATTTATTGAGGTCTTTGTTTATTTATAAAAACAAACAAAGAAAACATAACTTTGTGCCAGAAGGCCATATTAAACACAGAGTCACTGTAAGTCAGAATTGACTCCACAGCATTTCACAACAACAGTATAAGGAGTCTTGGTGGGGTGTTGTAAAATAAGTTCTGGACTACGAACCACAAGGTCTGCAGTTAAACACACTAGTTGCTCCTAAAAACCCCCATACAGGGTCACTAGGAGTTGGAACTGACTCCATGGCACAAAACAACAATCACTATATATGGAGGCTGTATCAAACTGGGGAAGGAGCTCTGGTAGTGTAGTGGTTACGAATCAGGGTGTGAACCTTAAGGCTAGCAGTTTGTAATTACCAGCCACTTCGTGGGAGAAAGATGAGGCGTTCTGCTCCCGTAAACATTTACAGCCTCAGAAACCCTGTACACGGTCGCTATGGGTTGGAACTGACTTGATGGCACTTAACAACAATAATAAAACTGGGGGTTATGATTGAATTATGAAACATTTGTAAGGACACAGCATTTAGTTGCTGCCATATGTTTCATAAATTAATACAGGTGTCTGACAAGGTTGTATTCTTTCACCATACTTATTCAACCTGTATGCTGAGCAAATAATCCGAGAAGCTGGGTTATATGAAGAAAAACGTGGCATCAGCATTGGAGGAACACTCTTTAACAACCTGCGATATGCAGATGATACAACCTTGCTTGCTGAAAGTAAAGAGGACTTAAAATATTTACTGATGAAGTTAAAAACCCACAGCCTTCAGTATGGATTACATCTCAATGTAAAGAAAACAAAAATCCTCACCATGGACCAATAAACAACATACTTATCAACGGAGAAAAAAATGAAGTTGTTAAGGACTTCATTCTTCTTGGATCAACTATCAACACTCATGGAAGCAGCAGTCAAGAAATCAAATGATGTATTGCATAAGGCAAATCTGATGCAAAAGACCTTTTTTAAAGTGTTGAAAAGCAAAGATGTCAGCTTGAGGAGTAAGGTGCGCCTGATCCAACCATGGTATTTTCAATAACCTCATATGCATGTGAAAGCTGGACAGTGAATAAGGAAGACCATAGAAGAATTAGTGCTTTTGAGTTATGATGTTGGAGGAGAATATTGAAAGTGCCATGGGCTGCCAAAAGAACCAGTAGATCTGTTTTGGAAGAAGTGCAGCCAGAGTGCTCTTTGGAGGCCAAGATGGCCAAACTTAGTCTCTCATACTTCGGACATATTGTCAGGAGGGACCAGTCACTGGAGAAGGATATCATATTTGGTAAGGTGGAGGGACAGAGAAAGAGAGGAAGACCCCCAATGAGATGGATTGGCACAGTGGCAACAGTAATGGGCTCAAGTTTAACAAAGATTGTGAGGATAGCTCAGGACCCACAGTGTTTCTGTCATGCATAAAGTCACTATGAGTTGGTACGGATTCGATGGCACTTAACAACAGCAACAATGTTAAATTGAGTCCTGGTGTGGCGCTTGGGCTGATGTGTCAGACTGCAAAGTCCGTTTGAACTATAAAGTCCGTGGTTCAAGCTCACCAGTCGCTCCTTGGAAACCCTATACAGGGTCACTATGGGTTGGAACTGACTCGACAGCACTTAACAACAACAATGCTAAATTGCTGGACTGCAAAGTTGGTTGAACCACAAGGTCAGCAGTTCAAGCTCACCAGCCAGTCCTCAGAAACCCTATGCAATATAGTTAGAACTGACTCAATGGCACTTAATAACAAGAACAACGTTATATACTATGGGTAGATTTAGGGAGAACAAGTGTCAGAACTCAGAAACCTCTTTTCTGCCACATAAGGCTACACTATCTGATTTTCTCATCCTTGGACCCGACTTCTTTAAGTGTGGTCACTTCTGTCTTGTTGGTAGGGGCTACTAGTTTATGATCTAATCAGTCAGTCTGAAACTGGTTGTATATGAGGAGAAGACAGGTTTTGAATGTTTCATAAATTATCAAACATTCATTATATAGGATATACAGGACATGGTGGTGGTGGTGGTTATGTGCCATGGAGTAGGTTCTGACTCATAGCGACTCTGTACAGGGTTTTCGAGGCTGTAAATCTTTATGGGAGTAGAAAGCTGCATCTTTGGGAATCAATAATCAAATCCATCCTCACCACCACCACCATCACCATTGCCATTAAGTTTATTGTGATTCATAGCTACCCTTATAAAAGGTTCTCAAGACTGTAAATCTTTATGGAAAACGACAACCTCATCCTTTTCCTGCAGAGCAGTTGGTGGGTTTGAATCACCAATCTTGCAGTTAGCAGTCCCTTACTTCTCCTACAGCACCACCAACTCAGAGAACCTGTATAGGGCTTCTGAGACTTCAAATCATTGTAGCAGCATAAAGCCTCATTGCTCTTCCATGGAGTGGCTGGTGAGCTAGAACAACTGACCATGGTGTTCATAGTTCAGTGCTTACTATATGGAGCCACTGCACTCCCATCATCAGGGCATGGGTTATCAAACACTCCTTGTTGTTGTCAGGTGCCATCGAGTCGGAACCGATCCATAGCGACCGCATGCACAGCAGAACGAAACATTGTCCGATTCTGGGCCAACCCCACTACATCTGCCTGATCCATCTTGTTGGGGGTCTTCCTCTTTTTCTCTGACCCTCCATCTTACCCAGCATGACATCCTTCTCCAGCGACTGTTCTCTCCTG
>NW_006408854.1:2597797-2609928 GCF_000296735.1 Chrysochloris asiatica
CATTTCACTTTTAACTTCTTACAACTACACATTAAGATGCAATGAAAGTGATAATATAAATAACTTCACTGGTTTGAGTAGCAACATATTATTTGAGCTTTATTTAGTACTAAACCTTGTCCCCAGATGAGACAATAACACCTCTGCATTTATATTATTTCCTAGTGTCTCCCAAATGACTTTTTTCTTCAGTCTCTTTCTCTCATACTTCACCTCTCCCACCCCCTATTCCAGCTGGTAACATTCTATGAAACTTTGCAGGGTTAATACCTAGTTAGGTCTGTTTAAGCTGTTAGGACTTGAGAGGTCAATGTCAGGATAATTTTACTATGAACCTTTGATGAGTAGGGTAAAGCTGGGCACTTGCTGAACTTCTACCTTCTTACATTGCAGAATATTGTCAGATATGTTGTTGTTGTTGTTAAGTGCCGTGCCGTCAAGTCAATTCTGACCCATAGCGACCCTGTGTAGGGTTTCCAAGGAGCAGCTGGTGAGCTTGAACCACTGACCTTGCAGTTCAAACAACTTTGCAGTCTGGTGCATTAGCCCACAGTGCCACACCAGGACTCCAGTCAAGTCATTTGGGGCATTTAAAAACTGATTTAAAATTATTAGTGGATTAGACATAGCATCATTTTGATGCCCTGATGTTTTAAAATTCAGCATAGTCAACTAAAGGTGTTAAAGACTAGGTGAATTTTATCATCTTTATTTCTAACAGGCTGCACATAGCATTTAAAAATTTCTAACCAAGGGGGATACCCCACTAGTTTTTCTAATGTTATCATGTTATTGTTGTTTTTAAGTGCCTTCAAGTTTGTTCTGACTCATAGTGACCCTGTATAGAGTTTCCAAAGAGTGGCTGGTGAGTTTCAATCATTGACCTTGTGGTTCTAGCTGACCTTACAGTCCAGCACATTAACCCACAGTGCCACACCAGGACTCCAGTGTTATCCTACCGGGATATTATTTAGAATTGTTTGGCCTCATTAGGAATTTTTAGAAATGTTGTTGATATTTTATACTAACAAAACATTGTAAGCATTTCATTTTTATCTTTATTTTTTTAATGTAGCATAATTTATTGGAATACTTAAAATTTTTGTTGTTGTTGTTCAAGAAACATACATTATCCATGTCTCCAACTGTGAAGAGAGGACAGATCTGAAAACATTTTGGTGGCCCCAATCTAATAAAGCCCAGTTTCTTTCCAGCTGAAACATACCTAATCTTCCCCCCCACACACACACACAAAGGAAAATGTAGCATAAAACATTTTTTTTCCCACACTTTTTTCTGGCTAATTTAGACATGTAATTTGAGTGGTCAGTTTTCACTCTTGTTTGCAAGGTTAACTATAGGCCAGCACTATTTGTTTCTTTAATATTGATTTAACTGTGGCTGCTGTTGACATTTTTTAAGGTCTATTTCTTTTAATACTACATAATTTAAGGGGGAAATCAAGACTAATTAGTTGTTAATGAGCAATGTATATAATGAGAAACAAATGTAACATTAATGTCATATACAATGTATGTCTGTGTGGTTTAAAAGGTAGGAACACAACCATTATTCAAAATTAAAGAATAAAATCCTCATAATAATTACTAGCAGATGTGTTGTAACTTGTGTTCCAAGTCACAATTTCTTTGTCAGAACAATGTGCTGCAATGTTTGAGAGTATGCATTTGGTATTATTTTTTGAAGAGTTTATCTTTTTTTTTTTCAAAATTTGTTTTAATCCAACTGTCTAGTGTTTCTTTGATCCTTAAGAGACTGGAAAAGAGTTAAGCTAATTTTTTTTTTTTCTTTCTTTTCTTCCCAACCTTATTATTCCCTTCTCAACATGAGGCATTTGACACTCTCTGGTGTCAGATTTGGTTGTGGAAGCCCATCACTCTGCCTGTCACCATGCACTGTTGATGTGAGGAGCACCTTTGTTTCCAGCCCCAAGTTTATGTGTTTACTACGATTGTTGTTGCTGTTAAATGCTATCAAGTCATTTCCAGCTCACAGTGACCCTATATAGGGTTTCTGAGGAATGGCTGGTGGGTTTGAGTCACTGATCCTGTGTTTAACAGGCCAGTGCTTATCCACACAAGAACTCCATGTTGACTACTGTTGTTGTTGTTGTTGTTAAGTTGCCATCAAGTTGTTACTGACTCATAGCAAACGTATGCCTAATAGAAGGAAACACTGCCTTTTCCTGTGCCAACCTCACAATTGTTTCTACGCTTGAGCTCATTGCTGTTGCTACTGTGCCAATCCATATCATTGGTGGTCTTCCAATTTTCCTCTGACCCTCCATTTTACCAAGGGTGATGTCCTTCTCCAGGGTCTGGTCCCCCCGATAATATATCCAAAGTATAAGAGATGAAGTCTGACTATCCTGCCTTCTAAGGAGCATTCTGGCAGTACTTCTTACAATACAGATTAAATTCCACACAGTTACTGGGTTCCCAACATACAATCAATTGGTGAATTGGATTCAGTAGTCCTCAGCTTTGTGTGCACAGATCCTGTACCATTAAGCAGTGTCTTGGATACAACCAATGGAGTCTTGCTATTTCAGGGAACACTAAATTGAAAAAAGCCAAACAAAAGCAAAAAGAAAACACAAAACAATCAAACAAACAAACCCCTCCTCCCTGCAAGACAAAACCCAAACCCAAAACCAAACCATTTGGTGCCCAGTAAATTCCTACTCATGGTGACCCTGCATGTGCAATGCAGAACTGCTCCAAAGGGTGTGAAGGCTCTGGCCTTTCAGAAGCAGATCACCACAGTTTTCTTTTGAGGCATCTTTGGTTGGGTTCAAATTTCAACCTTTTCGTTAATAGCTGAGCACTTAACTCTTTGCACCAAGACGCTCAGATGAGGCAGTTGTTAAACATTGTCCTTTTAGAATTACATGGGCTAGCAGTAAAAAGTATCTGGGTTGTTGGTGGTAAGTAGAGATATGAGGATGAAGTCAAGGAAGGGAAAGCAGATCTTGAAAAGCTATAAATATCAGGAGGTGTGTGGTTTAAGAAAGCTGTTAAATAGTGTAAGGCTAAACTGATGTTTTTGTTGTTGTTAAGTACCATCAAGTCCATTCCAACTCATACTGATATTGTATAGGGTTTCCAAGAGCTGCTGGTGGGTTTGAACTGTCAACTTTGTGGTTCACAGTCAGCTCAGCAACAATCCTACAGCACCACACCAGAAGGTGATAGTGATAACATTTTCATAGTCTTGTTCATTCATTTATAATTATTTATTAATTGTCCTCTACTTGCCTGATATGGTGCTATAGGATAAACACTGTCAGTGGTTTAAACCCACCAGCTGCTCCTCAGAAACCCTATACAGGGTTGCTATGAGTCAGAACTGATTCGACAGCACTGAACAACAACAACAAATTGCAAGGCATTGTTGGAAAGGCAGGTGTTATTGCAGTGAATAAATGATACAGAGCACCTGTTCTTACCTAGGATGTAGTGGGTAATAATCACTAATGTTCTTGAAGCTTGCTATGCCTCAAGCACTCTTCTAACTACTTTACATGAAATCTGTAAATTCACTGAATCCTAATAATAGTCTTATAAGGCTGTACTAATTGAAAAACTGATAAGTTTTAAGTATGATATTACACATACTATCTTTATAGAAATATTTATAAGAAGAAACATTCAAGTTACTGGAATAATCAGATATCAATATAAATATAAGAAGCCTAAAAACTATGTATATTTCTTCATATAAGAGACATAAATCTCCAAGATAATATTGAATTTAATTCTGACAAAACACAGTTGTAGGGAAAGGTAAAGGCTAGACAGTATATGAGAAGGGTGTTCTACACAGGACTTCAAACTGGTTTGTTCTGGTTTGACCCCCCTAAAGAGAATTTGCATTTCCATCCCTGATATACTGAATCAGAATATACATTTTAACAAGATCCCTAGGTGACTTTTATGTATATATAGGAATCATCTGGGGATCAATAAGAATCACCTAGAGATTTTGTTAAAATATACTTTAATTTAGTATATTTGGGCTGGAGATCAAACTGGAATGAACTTGTTTAGAGTTTTAGTTATACATTTATGTAAGAGCCAGTTTCTAATAGGATCTTAATAAAACAGGTTTTTTTTCTAACTGTATAGTTCATGGCCCATTTGCATCAGAATCACCTGGATGTTGCTAACATATTGAGTTTGGGGACATTTCTGTAGACATAGGGCATCAGAATATCTGCAGGCAGCCTCAGGAATCTGCATTTTCCACCAAATCCCTAGGTAAATCTATTCACACTAAAGTTTGAGAACCACTGATATAGAGTGTTATTTTCACAGTCTAATATCTCAGATGGTTTCTCTCTATTTGAAATTCTCAATGAGTTATGTTGTCAGCTGGTGAACATCTGTCTAGAATTCTAATACAAGCAATAATAGCACATAATAACATACAATATCCATTAATGTTGAACAAGGGTGTCTGTTCTCTGGCATTATGAAATGTAGAATACTGCTTTTCTTTCTCTGTGTGTTAAGAACCAGTAGCATAAATCTCAATTTTTGTCTAAGTTTATCTTTGATTGTTATTTCATTTATCATATCCAGTGCTTTCGTTTCTTTTTTCCCCTGCTATTTTATTATGTCCCCAATCATCTTTCCAAACCATTAAAAAAATTATTTTGAATAAAAAAATGTATTTAGAAGGTTAAAGAGAATGAATTACGAATCCATTTTATGATCAGGGACATTAGAACTGTAAAGTATGTATATATTTTCTCTTGCTTTTATCAGTCAGATTAAGAGAGATTGGATGATGTTAAGATATCATTTCAACATCTCAGTCGTGTAATACACTAAAGCCTATTTCTTGCTTATGGCCCAAATCTAAAACCGTGGTTGCCGTGGTGCCATACTTCCCCAGTCACCAAGAAATCTAGGCTGAAAGAGACTCTGCTGCTTGCAGCTGCACCATCTGAAACATGTGGCCACTTTGACAAGGACAGATAGTTGGAGAGTCCCACGTGGACTTCCAAATGCTTTGGTCTGGAAGGTGGATAAATTTCCTCTTATAGCCCATGGACTTCACCTGGCCACACAAGGGGCCAGGAAAATGCAGGGTGCGCATGTTGTGGGCACTAGCTGTATTGCCATCTTTCTGGAACCTTTACATTTTTGTTTCAGTTCCACATTACTAGTCATGAGCAAAGCATATAGGGGTCAAGAAGATGGCACATTTACTAACAGACATTGTTCCTTATACAAGTCAAATCATTAAAAAAGAAAAAGAAAAAAAAAATTAGATGTCACTCTTGTTATGTGTCCTGTACAATACAAATAATGTATAAAATCAAGCAAAGAAAATCTAAAGAGAACTTAATGCTGTTGACTCATCCTGACTCTGTAGGATAGAGTAGAATTGCTCCACAGAGTTTCCAAGACTATAAATCTTTATAGAAGCAGACTGCTGTATCTTTCTATGGCAGAGCAATTGGTGGGTTCAAATTGCCACGTCTCATTTAACAGCTGAGAGTTTAAGCACTGTGTCACCACCACTCTTTACAAGAGCATTACTGAACGATGAATTCTTAAGATAATGTTTTTGGTCTAGGTATTATTATAAGGAGCTCTGGTAGCGTAGTGGTTACGAATCAGGCTGTGAACCTCAGGGACAGCAGTTCGAAACTACCAGCTGTTCTGCGGGAGAAAGAGGAGGCTTTCCGCTCCCGTAAAGATTTACAGTCTCAGAAACCCTGTACAGGGTCGCTATGAGTCGGAACCGACTCCACGGCACATAACAACAACAACAACAACAACAACAACAGGTATTATTATATGGACTTTGTATTATTGTATCTGTTTTTATAGAGGAAAAAAATTGAACTTTACATACTTCAAAGCATAGTGGAAAATTTTTCGAGAGTGAGCGAACAATGATTTAAATCCACATAATTTGCTTCCATATCTCACATTATTAATAGTCTATAAAAGTAGATGCTTAGTAAATTCGTGTTGAATATGTAAATGCATGTATAATAATAGAATTTAAAGCTCTCAGCATAAATGAAGGATTTCACCAGCATTTGAACTCATGGCTTATTCAACAGCAGGGAAAAACTCATATTCAATTGCTTATCTCTAATAAACATGTTGTGTTGTTGTTCAGTGCCGTCAAGCTGCTTCTGACTCATAGCGACCCTGTTTCCAATAAGCAGCGGTGGGTCTGAACTACTGATTTTTCAGTTCAAACTGACCATGCAGTCCAGTGCATACCCTATAGCACTACACCAGGACTTCATGATAAACATGTAGTTGTTGTTTGGTGTTGTTGAGTCAGTTCTGACTCATTGTTATCCTGCATAGGGTTCCTAAGGAGCGGCTAGTGTGTTTGAACCACCAAACTTATGGTCAGCAGTCCAGTTCTGATCCTACAGCACCACACTGTGACTCCATAATAAACATAGTGGATTTAAAGTGTCTGCTGTTGTCTAAACTTTCTAAAAGATATTCTGGTGATTGTGACTAAGATTCTTTGTAATATCACCTTGGGTAGTTGACCTGCTTTCAATTGCAGAGGCATGCTCTTTAGTGTGGCGCTGTGGGTAACTGTGACGGACTGCAAAGCCGTTTGAACTGCAAGGTTGGCGGTTCAAGCTCTCCAGCTGCTCCTCGTAAACCCTATACAGGGTCTCTATGGGTCGGAATCGACTCGAAGGCACTTAACAACAACAACAACAAAAGAGAAACAGAAAGATCAGCAACGTAACAATTTTAATAGAGTGTTAGTACTTTTACTCCTAAAAGTTATAAATTATAATGTGTTTGTTATCGGATCAATTGATTAAGTGTATATTGATTTTGGGAATTAGGCATTTCTCCCTTAATATACAATCTAGCAAAAATGATAATTTGAGAACTAGAAACCATATAATCACTGAGAGCTGAATACCGATCCATCAACTCTTCAACAATTGAAGCTATGTTTTTTCTTAGAATGTTCAAGAGGATAAATATATCGTGAGTGAAAAGATATTACAGAAAAAATACATTTTAGGATACAAAGGTAAAGTAAAACAATGTGCTAAACTGTAGTGTACTGAGACATTTATTGTAAGAGATGGTGATTTGAGAATCATGCACAGTTATAAAGAAGCTCTGGAGCGTAGTGGTTACAAATCAGGTCAATACTGCCAGATGTTCCGCGGAGGAAGATGAGGCTTTCTGTTCCGGTGAAGATTTACAGCCTCGGAAATGGTATACAGGGTCACTATGAGTCGGAACCGACTCCACGTCACATAACCACCACAACGGGAAAAAAATGAAACAGTTTTTAATTTGTTCTGTAGGAAAAAAATCAGTATTTTTGGAGCCTAAGTAAGAATAATTTTCTGGGAGTGAGACAGGTGAGTTTCATTTATAATGGGTCGGTGTGTTAAAGTAAAATTTATATACCAACTCAGGTTAGGATAAATGAAGGCAGAGTTAAATATGTTGAATGTTTCACTTCCTCTTTTTAAAATTTATACTTAGTTGTGATGCTTGTGTGGGCTATCATTACATCTGTTTTCATGTATTTCAAGTTCCCCTAATCCAAGAAACCTGAACACTTCAAAACACAAGGAACCATTACATCAAAGGCTTATTGTTACCTTTCTCTATCTGCCATACCCAAATTGGTGTCTGGTCTGATACTCCAAGTCTATTCTCCTATTTCAGCATTCTTAAAAGGACTAGAAAGTATGATCTCCAAAAGCTTAACACTGATCCAACAATTGTTTCCAAAGATTGAAACTCTATATTTTTTCTTATTGAGAATGTTCAAGGGAAAATAAAAAATCTTTTGAGAGAAAAGAAAGTTGTAGTGGTACTTTAATATTTCATAGAATTTCTCCGAAAGATACTGAAACATTAAGTTAAAGAGATTTTTGAGAACATAGAGCAACTTTTGGATTTAGAATTGACTTATTTTCTGTTTGCTGTTTTGTTGCCTCCAACTATTTTTTTTTCTCATTTTAAGTAGAGATGACTAAATATGACCATGACTTTCTACAAACATGAAGCTTTTCTAAAAAAAGTTTATTAAAAAAATTACCATGAAAGGATATGGCATAAACTTTAGCCTTCATCTAATAAAATGAGTGTCTAGAAATTATACATACAGGGACACAATTAGTGTATTTCATTTCCAATCAAAATATATTCTGGCAGTCTTTTAATCAAGTCATTTGGATATTCAACATTTAGAATGAAATATATTTTTTAAATTATATGAAATAGAATCTGCTATCATATTGAAAGTGATTTCACATCATGCTTTTCTTCTTTTCAATTTTCTGTTTTCTATATCCTTTGGTACCAAAAGGTACCAAGTCCTGGTGTGGCACTGTGGGGTAATGAATCATACTGCAACCTTGAACTGCAAGGTTGGTGGTTCAAACTCACCACCTTCTCCTTGGAAACCCTATACAGGTTCGCTATGGGTCGGAATCGACTTGATGGCATTTAACAACAACAACATAAAGGAAAAGTAACTGATTTCTTCTTACCTGTTTGCTTTTGTTTTTCTGAAATCAACTTTGTTAATGGTACACTATGTCACATTCTTTATGTCTATACATTTGTGTCCAAAAAAATACAAATGTTTCAAACATGTCTATGTTTATATAGACATTAAATTTTGTTAAACGTACTTTTTGTTTTACATTTTGCTTATTCTTGTAGATCTCCAGGTTAATAAAGATAAAAAATTACTTTTACTGACTGGCTTATATTGTATAGAATGGATGTACTATAATATAGTCATATTCTTGTAGACAATATTGCTTCCACTGAACGAAAAACCAAACCCACTGCTATGATGTTGATTCCAACTAGGTGAACCTATCTAAGATTTCTGAGACTGTAAATTTTTATGGGAGCATCTGGTGAGTTTGAACCACTGACTGTCTTGCCAGAGTTCCTTATTCCTTGCAACTATATCTCTATAGTTTAATGCTTTTATTACTGCCATGCATTTATACTTTCAAGAATATTTGAAATTTCAATTTTGATAGATATTTCTAGACTGTTGTTGTCGGGAAGTGCTGTTGAGTCAGTTCTGACTCATAGTGACCCTGTATCTGGTTTATGAAAAAAAATTGTATGTTTCAAATGCCCACCAATACACAGAAGCCCAGGTTTCTTTCTATTTTTTGACAGCACTTGTTGATATTTTTAACTTGTGGTAGGTTTAAAAAATAGTATCTTAGGCTTGTTTTCATTTCAATTTCCCTGAATATTAATGATCATATACCATTTCATTTGTTTATTGGTGGTGGTGGTGGTGATGTGCCGTGGAGTTGGTTCTGACTCATAGCGACCCTGTACAGGCTTTCCGAGGCTGTAAATCTTTACGGGAGCAGAAAGCCTCATCTTTCTCCCGTGGAACAGCTGGTAGTTTCGAACTGCTGACCTTGTGGTTCACAGCCTGATTGGTAACCACTATGCTACCAGAGCTCCTTTTCATTTGTTTATTAACAATCTGAATATCACATTTCTTTTTTCTCATTTCTATAGTGACAATTTTTTGTTTGGTTGGTTTAAATCAGTTTGTTAGAGCACAATGGATAACTTGGCAAACTCTTCCCATTGATACACTGGGAAGAAGATCCTCTGCTCTGAAATCTTTAGGGTCCAAGGATAGTCCTCTTATCACAGATGCTTGGAGCAATGTGGTTTTCTCATGCCGTTAACAATCATAAGTGGCAATTCTGAGGAGAAGCTCTCTCTCAATGCTCAATGGATTAGTGGGTTCCATTGACTTTTAAAGTCATATACTTTGGAAATCTAAGAAATTCACCGTCTCTGCCTGGGCCTTAGAAAAGGTATTTCTTCTCCTCTGTTGGTTGTGCCACTGCTCTACCACTCTGTCAGTCTGTCGTACTGTGGTGGCCTGTGTGTTGCTGTGATTCTGGAAGCTATGCCACAAATATTTTAAATACCAACAAGGTACACCCATAGTGAGCAGGTTTCAGTTAAGCTTCCAGATTAAGACAGACTAGGAAGAAGGAGAGGCAGACGACTTTTGAATGTTTAGCCATGAAAACCTTATGAATAGCGGCAGAACCTGTCAAATAGCACCAGAATGTTTAATATTGCAGTGATTATGAGGATGGCCGAAGACTGGACAGCGTTTTGTTCTGCTGTGTATGAGGTGGCTATGAGTTGGATTGTACCTACCAACAACAACTTGTTTGTCTGTCGAATAAAGCAGTCCTGGTCTTCGTCTCCTGGAGATGCAGGTACTCAAGGCCTCGTTATCTCCTATGCCTTTCAGCATGCTTGCAGTGGTTGCTAAATTACTCCATTGGGATCATACAAGGAAGATGTGTCAGGGATATTCGTTATGGTCAGATTTTCAATGATAGATTTTCTATCATTAAAAAAAACTATTTTCCTTATAAAGTTCTTCAGTTTGGGGTTGCTTAACCCTTTGAACTGTATATTTAACATCGCATAATGATTGTCAGTCAAAATTTGGGGGGAGAAATGGAAAATTCTAGTTATTTTGTTTAACTAGGCATCCATTTTATTATCCACAAAACAAACATAATTATTCTTATTTAAAAGTGCTATGGTAGAGTACTGGGTTATGTGTTGGGCTGCTAACTGCAAGTTAAGCCGTTCTAAGGCACCAGCAACTTACCTGGGAAAAGACGAATTGTTGTGGTTCCATAAAGATGTGCAATCTCAGAAATCCCATACAGGGTTGCTATGAGTCAGAACTGATGTGCGCACACAACCACTTATTTATGTTATTGTTATTGGTGAGTGTTGTTGAGTAGATTCCAACTCACAGCAACCTTGTGTTTCCAAGGAGTGATTAGTGGATTTGAATAGGGTTTCCAAGGAGAGGTTAGTAGGTTTGAATTGCCAACCTTGTGGTTAACAGTCAGTACTTATCCTACAGTGCCATACCAGGACTCCATTCTTATTTATGGTCTTTGTTTATTCAAATAGGAATTAAATAGAAAATGTTACTTTTCAGAGTGCTTAGAAGAACATCTGCACATTCTAAAAATCTAATCAATTAAAATTTTAAACGAATATTTGAGAGAGAAAAAAATACTACCAAATAGATTCTGACTTCCGGTGACCCTATGTGTTACAGAGTAAACCCACTCTAATGGGCTTTCTTGACTGTCACATTTATGGAAACAGATTATGGTGCCACTGGGTGAGTTGGAACCTTGAAACATAATGTTAGTAGACAACAAAAAAACATTTTGCATACCCAGGAGATATTTAATACTTTGGATTTTCCATTGTTGCTATTCTAAGTATCTCTCCATGTCACTCCTTTATATGTATCAATATTTTTTTAAAGTAGTTCATATCCTTCCCTAACATTTTATAATGAGTGACCAAGGTTCCTTCACAATATTATCTTGTACATATGCATTAAATATCAAGTGTGCATTGCTATGGTCTCTATGAAAATCAGTGTTTTACCTGATAGCTTAGTTTAAGAAAAGCCTAATCAGTGTTTTTTAACACAATTTACAATGAATTAATATTTGTTTAGCATAAATAATGAAAGAGCCAGAAAACTCACTAAAGGTTTCAGCTAAAGCTTGAGTTTAACGTAAAGTCTTAAGTAGTTTCAAACTCTACAAATAGCAGCTTCAACAACAAATCAAAGAATTATATTTATGTTCTTATATAAAAATATCATTACCAATTGAGCATTTTGGCAAAACCTACACACAAGGATAGCTGGTATATAATTGTTATTGATTCTTTATGTTTTTGGAAGAGATTAACAGTGTTCTTATATGATGCAATAAAACATTTGAAACATTCTATGTGGAACATACGAAAATGTTGAAATTTATTTTGATTAAATATTGATGTGTTTTATTTTGTTTCAGAAGTTTTGTTGTATTTCAATTGCATTTTCCATTGTGAAATCTATGTTAGAAGACCATCCATGATTCAGAAGTAATTGACCTTAGAGAATTCAGTAAAAAAAGCATTAATCATTCTTTCATCCAATGAGCATCTATTGAGCACTTTGTTGTTGTTGTTAGGTGCCCTCAAGTTGGTACCGACCCATAGTGACCTTATGCACAGCAGAACGAAACACTGCCTGATCCT
>NW_006408854.1:2611273-2615686 GCF_000296735.1 Chrysochloris asiatica
GCCTTCTTTCTTGTCTTCTCAATGACTTTTTGCTTTCTTTCTGTATGGTGTTCTTGATGTCATCCCACAACTCTTCTGGTCTTCAGCCTTTAGTGTTTAATGTATCAAATCTGTTCTTCAGATGATCTCTAAATTCAGGTGGGATATATTCAAGATCATATTTTGGCTTTCATTTTCTTCAGCTTTAGTTTGAATTTGCATGAGTAATTGATGGTCTGTTTCACAGTCAGCCCCTGGCCTTGTTTTCACTAATGATATGGAGCTTTTTCCTTGTCTCTTTCTGCAGATGTAGTCAGTTTGATTTCTATGTATTCCATCTGGTGAGGTCCATGTGTATAGGTCATCTCTTATGCTGTCTAAAGAAGGTATTTGAAATGAACAAATCATTGGTTTTGCAGAATTCTATCATGCATTTTCCAGCATCATTTCTATCACCAAGGCCATATTTCCAACTACTGATCCTTCCTCTTAGCTCCTAACCTTTGCATTACAATCACCAGTAATGATCAATACATCTTGATTGCATGTTTGATCAATTTCAGATTGAAGAATTTAGTTGAATTCTTCTATTTTATCCTCACCGGCTTTAGTGGTTGGTGTGTAAATTTGAATAATAGTGATATTAACTAGGCTTCCCTGTAGGCGTATGGATGTTATCCTATCACAGACAGCGTTGTTGATCACTTTCTGTGTAATAATACCTGTGCTAAGTTCTGAAGTTTTAATGACAGAAGACAGAAATTATTATGGTACTCATCAAGAAACAGTCTGCCAGAGGAGACAGATATTAATCAATAGTTAAAAAAACAAATGATTAAATTACGATCGTAATAAATTCTGGGAAGGAAAAATACAGCTAGAAAGAGAATCAAGTTGACCAGAGCTTGGTTTCTTTAATATTCAGATATTGAGCAAGATAATTTATAACAATCCTTTTAGAGAGATATCTATAAGTTTAGATGTGGCACTGGTAACTGCACAAAAAAGGGGTGAAAGTGAGAAGGAAATTAATGCATATCAAGGCTTTATAGTGTGTCTTGCACTGTAAATAAATTTCTTCAGTTAGTTTTCACAATTCTGAGCTGTTGTCATTTCCATTTTAAACTTGAAGAACCTGAGATACAGAGAAGTCAGGGCTGAGCTCAGGCCCTTCCAACTTCATCATGCTGTTTTCAGCTTCTTTATCCTTCTATTGGACTTATGGTGTGGCACTGTAGAATAAGCACTTGACTGCAAACCACAGGTAGGCAGTTCAAATCCACCAGCTTCTCCTCTGAAACCCTATACAGGCTCGTTATGTGTTGGAACCCTGTATAGGGTTTCTGAGGCTTTGAATCTTTGTGGGAGCAGAGACTCATCTTTCCCCTGTGAGGCAGCTGGTGGGTTCAAACCACCCACCTTGTGGTTCACAGACCAGTATTTATTTTGTGGAGCCACCATGTTTCCAAAACTTTTTGAATGCTTCCTAAATAAATTTTGCAAATTATCAACATACAAGTCAGAGTTCCCTATCTTTACTGGAGACTATCAAAGCAAATTTGGGTATCCAAAGTGACTGGAAAAAAGTTAACACTTTCAGGATTGTTTTAAATCGTTTTACTTGTAAAGTCTGTAGATGGTCAGGAAAATGAACATTTTAGATTCCAGGATTGTACAGAAACTATAGGAGTCTTAGTGTGGCACTGCAGGTTAATGGCCTGGACTTCAAGGTAGATTTGGACCACAAGGTCAGCGGTTCAAGCTCATCAGTCATTCCTTGGAAACCCTATACAGCTTCGCTGTGACTCAATGGTACTTAACAACAACAACAATAGCAAGTATGGCTTCCTTGATATTCTTTAGGGGGGAAAAAAAAAAACCAATTCCATGAATATTATTTATGTGCTTTTATGAAACATAGGAATTTCAAGTTGGAATTAACATAGTTGGTTATAAAACAAAATTTAAAAAGATTTCAGTCAAACAGCCATATGATGTTGAACTATAAGGTGGATTAGCTATCTATCTATCTATCTATCTATCTATCTATCTATCTATCTATCTATCTATCTACAGTACAAAGCTTGTGATTTGTATTATATCCTTTATAAATATAAAGATAATTCACAAAGTAGAAAGATTGACAGAAGTACAGGAAAGGAAAAGGAAACTACTTTCAGGTTCAGAATACTGAATGCATAATTCAACAGTTATAAAGAATGAATTTATGGTTAGCTGATCAGTTAACATTTGTGGCTTCCTGTGGTTACACAATACAGCTAATTCCATTCTCCTTCATGAGCCGCAAACAGCATTCATTTGCCAATGTGAGAATTAAGCTGACACAGTCAGTAAATGGGACTAAAAACCAACTAATAAAAGTGGAAGTTTGTGAATATTAGCGTACTAGTGTCAATTTCAGTCTTTACACAAAATGCAAAGACTGCTTCCCAGAAATCTCTATTTCATTGGTATTCACTTGGTATTGGACATTAGTTATTTACTTATAAAATATGGTTCATTACCAAGGTCTGTGAGTGCAGTTACATTAATTATTCATTTTAAGATTCTGAAACACATTGGAGGTTCTGAAAGGTAATTTCTAGCTACTGATGGGAAATGTTCCACATGAGAGCCCATCAGGAAGGTTTCAGGAAATGGGTCATGGATTTGGAAGGTAAGAACCAATCAGGCACTTTTATAATTTTTCCTTAAAGTTTGCACTATTTAGTAAGATAGAGTGAGTATTTAGGAAATTTGATACGGAAAAGCCAGTACATTAGAAATATGTCAAAAAATGCATAAAGTTACATTTTATTTGCCACTCCCAAGCCCCAACTCACACATTCCCTCAAGTAGATACAGTTTAGAGATTTACAAAAACCCTAAAATTATAGAAATCAAATCTGTTTTCTATTTTCATTAATCGAATGGAATAAGGGTGTACCATATGTTAAATATAGCCTATACATATATAGAAATCTAGGCATAAAATATTTTTAAAAATAAGTTTATAAATTAATTTTTTAAATGTTTGATTTGTTAGTGTTTATTTTCCATGATATTTATTTAAATAGTAAGCTCTCAATGTCAAAAAAAAATTACATTTATATACATACATATATAAGGAGCTCTGGTAGCGTAGTGGTTATGAATCGGGCTGTGAACCACAAGGTCAGCAGTTCAAAATGACCAGCTGTTCCGCGGGAGTAAGATGCGGCTTTCTGCTCCCATAAAGATTTACAGCCTAGGAAACCCTGTACAGGGTCGCTATGAGTCGGAACTGACTCCACGCCACATAACAACAACAAACATTCATGTGTATATATTTCCAGAAATTGGATAATATTTTCTTAAGTATTAAATTTATTACAAATATTGGGCAAGTCATAATTCAGACGAAAAGATGATAATTTTTATAATCATCATTAGCTCATTCTGTTTTCTTTTGAGTTCACTTATAAATTTGTGAAGGTTCTTCACTAATTGTAAGTATTACAGTATTTAATTCCCTGATATCAAATGAATAGTACTTGGAATATAAAGAAAAGTAAAAAAGTATACCCACAAATATAATTGAAATAATTATTAAATAAAAATTTCAGATGCAAAGTTATTATTTATTGGCCTATCCAAACTTAGGTCTATACACTTTTGAAAAGTTTATAGTCATCTCTCTAACCCTTCACCGAAGAATTCTGCGTTTTTGAATTTACACCACATCAAATGGCAAATTTAGCATCCTTTGAAATGTTCTTTGAGTTTTGAGAACAAAAACAAATCTGAATGGGTAAGATCAGGATTGCAGGGTGGATTCGTTATCGTTGTTAAGTGCCATCAAATTGTTCTCATAGTGACCCTATATAGAGTTTCCAAGGAGTGGCTGGTGAGTTTGAGCCACCAACCTTAAGGTACAAACCGAACTTGTTGAACAGTGCTAATCCTATAGCCCCTCAAGTAGGCTGGATACGGTAAGAGTTTCGGATGAACTCCACATAGGACAGACTTTGCTACCCTTGAAGAAGGAACAGGTGTAGCGTCATGACGTAAACAAAAAAAGACCATTTCCTGGTCTTTTTTCCCCCAATGTTGTTTTCAATTTTCTGAAATTTCTTCATTATAAAGCCCTGTGATCATCCTATGTGCTTTTTGAGAAACAGTTTGCATAATTTTCTGAGTTGGCCTGCTTTGAATTTAATTTGTTCAGCTATTCCCTTGGAAGCTACTGTTGTTTTTTGTTTTCGTTTTTTCTAAGTTTTTATTGTGAACTGATTTAAATCTTACAGGGCAGACCACCAGTTTTACATTCAACAAATCATATACTTCGATTCATTACAATGATTACAATCCCCTCCATGTACCCTCAGTTAACAGTATTTCTGTCTATTCATTTTAGCTCTTTCTTTCTTTCTTTCTTTCTTTCTTTCTTTCTTT
>NW_006408854.1:2616377-2626869 GCF_000296735.1 Chrysochloris asiatica
ATGGGTACAATCTGCAAGTTTGGGTGTTCTTGTGCATTTCCTCTCCCTTCATATCAGCTGGATGCTTCATTCTCAGCTCTAGCCTGCTGTGGCTATGACCTTGTCCATGGGCTCAGGTGTCCCAGGTGTCACCACACTTTGGACCAACCAGTCCTTCCTCTTCTCTTTTTCATCTCAAAGTCATCCTGAGTCTATGGACCATGGTTGAACTCAGCCCATTTCTTCATTGCTGCCTTTCATCCTCTTCCACTCACCAGTAGACCAATGTGGTCATCAGCAAGCGTACATGCCTGCTCATGTGTTCCCTTTGAGTTTCAATCTTAGAGGGGGGTTGGGCCTGAAGGGACTTGATTGCTTGCCTTGATGGTTTCCCTGAGAACACCCTGCTTATTCTTTGTAGTAGTCAATCGTCCTGCCATATTTGTTTTAGATTTTTCCTGATGATATTTCTCTGAAGATGTATCTGCTGTCACTCTAGCTGTTCCAGGCTGGTCTGCTTGTCCTTTCTAGAGGGAACGTTCCACCTCAGAAGGTTTTCTATAGGGCTCAGAGTTCCACCTAAGGTTCTGTACACTTCAAAGGCTCTACATGAGGCTTAATTCACTGGGCAAATTGTGAAAACCCCTTTTAGGTATTCCAATCAGTTATAGGCTGAAGAAGGGCTTACAAGCTTCCTGTAATCTTGATTCCCCACATTCCTTTCGATCCCACTCAAGTGTCTATTTTACAATAGCAGGCAAGGGAAACCAATATTTATAAGACAGTCAACCATCTTTAATATAATTTCCCTTCTTTAGACTATGCTTCGAGCATGTGAGGTTGAGCATGCATCACTATTTACCTCTGTTCCATTTACCCCATGCAAACTTGTCTCAGTGTTTCCCTACCCACCTTGTTCTTCCACCCCATCCCCCTTCTTGTGTTTTGCTCTCCCCAACACCCAAATTATGATGTGTCTGCTCCTTATCCTGTGCTCTATCGTCACCTCCCTCTATCTTCCACAAATCCAACCCCCCTCTCCAGTAACCAACCAAGATCCCCCCCCCCTTTGAGTATGGATATCTTTTCTTAAACTTATACAATAATGGTCTTATGCAATATTTGTCCTTTTGTGACTGACTAATTTTACTCAGCACAATGTTCCTCAAGGTTCATCCATGTTTTGTGGTGGCTTACAGCCATTATTATTGTTCAAGGTGGCATAATATTCAATTTTGTATATGTACCAGGGTTTGTTTATCCATTCTTCGATTGATGGGCACTTAGGCTGTCGTCATCTTTTTGCTATTGTGAATAGTGCTGTTATGAACATTGGTGTGCGTAAATCTACTAGTGTTATGGCTTGTATTTATTGTGGATATATACTAAGTCCTGGTTTGGTGCTGTGGACTAATGCATCAGACTGTAAAGTCATTTGAACTGCAAGGTCAGTGGTTCAAGCTCATCAGCTGCTCCTTGGAAACCCTATACAGGGTCACTATGGGTCAGAATCGACTCGACAGCATTTAACAGCAACAACAAAATACTATGTAGAGGAATTTTAGGATCATATAGTATTTCTATTTCCAACTTTCTGAGGAAGCGCCATACTGTTTTCCAGAGTAGTGAGATCATTTTGCATTTCTACCAGTGATGTGTGAGTGTCCCAGTCTCTCCACATCGTCACCAGCATTTATTGTCCTCTGCATTTTTGAACTTCGCTTTTATTGCTGGTGTGAGATGATATCTCATTGTTGTTTTGATTTGCATCTCTCTCATTGGAGAAGGAAGGATATCATATTTGGTAAGGTGGAGGGTCAGAGAAAAAGAGGAAGACCCCAGCGAAGATGGATTGGCAAAGTGGCATCATCAATGGTCTCAAGCATGGCAACAATTGTGAGGTTGGCCCAGGATTGGGTAGGGTTTCGTTCTGTTGTGCATAGGGTCGCTATGAATCTGTTCCAATTCAATGGCACCTAACAACAACAACAACAACAACAATGGCTAATGATTGTGAATATTTCTTCATATGTTTGTTGGCTGTTCAAATATCTTCCTTGGTGAAGTGTCTGTTCATGTCCTGTGACTATTTTTAAATCAGGTTATTTGTCTTTTTCTTGTAGAAGTGTTGTAGTTTCCTATAGATTTTAGAAATTTGTCCCTTATCTGATATGTAGTTGCAAAATAATTTTTTCTTCTGTGGGCTCCCTTTTTACTCTTTTCAGGAAATCATTTGATGCACATAAGTTTCCAATTTTTAGAATGTCCCAATCATCTATTTTGTCTTCTTTTCTTTGTGTAATTTTCACAATGTTTGGTAGTATGTGTGTACCCTGGATTAGAGCCCTTAAATTTATCCTTAACTTTTCATTGATGACCTTTAGAATTCTGGGATTCACATTTAGGTCTTTAATACATGTTGAGTTGGTCTTTGTTTATGACATGAGGTAAAGATCTTGTTTCAATCTTTTACATATTACTTTCCAGTTCTGCCAGCACCATCTATTGAAGAGACTATGTCTTCCCCACCCAACGTACTTTGGCCCTTTGTCAAAGATCAGTTGCTGTATGTGGATGGGTTAATTTCTGGGTTCTCAATTCTGTTCCATTGATTTATGTATCTTTCATTGTACCATAATCGGCTTTTTTGACCACTGTAGCCATGTAGTAAATTTTGAAATTAGGGAGTTAGAAGCCTTTAACTTTGTTCTTCTTAAGCAGCACTTTGTTTATCCTGGGCCTCTTTCCTTTCCATATAAAGTTTGTAATAGTTTTTTTTTGTGTTTTTTTTTTTTTCATCTCTCTAAAGAATGTCATTGGAATCTGGATTGCATTATATGTGTAGATTGCTTTGGGTAGTATTGACATTTTCACAATGGTAAGTCTTCCTATCCAGGAGCATGGTATATTCTTCCATTTTTGTATGCCTCTTTTGTTTTTTTGTAGTAGTGTTTTGTACTATGTTTAAGTCATTTGTTTCTGGTTGTTATACTATGTATAGGTGGTTTGTTTCCCTGGTTACATTTATTCTTAAATATTTTATCCTTTGATTGGTTATTGCAAATGGTATTGCTTTCCTAATTTCCTTTTCATAATTGTCATTATTAGTGTAGAGGAATCCAACTGATTCTTATTTGTTAATCTTGTGTCCTGCCACTTTGTTGAATCTTCTAATGACTTGCAGTAGTTTTTTGTTGAGTCTTTGGGTTTTTCTGTGTATAGGATAATATCATCTGCAAATAGAGTGTGTTTTACTTTCTCTTTGCCAGGTTGCATGCCTTAATTGCTCTATCTTGCCATATAGCTCTGGCTAAGATTTCCAAAACAGTATGAATTGGAGTTTCTCTCCATTGAATGTGATGTTAGCTGTTGATTTTGAATGCTGCTGTTGTTATGTGCTGTGGAGTCGCTTCCAACTCATAGAGGACCCTGTATAGGGTTTTCGAGACAGTAAATCTTTATGGAAGCAGAAAGCCTCATCTTTCTCCTGCGGAGAAGCTGGTAGTTTCAAACTGCTGACTGTGAGATTAGTAGCCCGATTCGTAACCACTATGTGTTGGTTTTGAATATATCCTCTTAATTATGTTGGTGAATTTCCCTTCAATAGATATAGTCATGTGGTCCCCCCCCCCCTTTTTCTTACTTATATGGTGGATTACATTGACTGTTTTTCTTATGTTGAACCATTCTTGCATCTCTAGTATGAATCCAACTTGGTCATGATGTATTATTTTTTTGATGTGTTTTTGAGAATTCTGTTGGCTAGGATTTTTTTGAGAATTTTTGCATCTATGTTCAAAAGAGATATTGATCTAATATTTTCTTTATTAGTGATGTCCTTCCCTGGTTTTGGTATGATGGTTATGCTTGCTTCATAGAATGTATTAAGGAGTTTTCCATCCTCATCTATAGTCTGGAATAATTTGACTAGAACTGGTGACAGCTCTTACCTGAATGTTTGGTAAAACTCACCAAAAAAGCCATCTGGACCTGGACTTTTTTTGGTTGGGAGTTTTGTGAAAACCTGGTCAATTTCTTCCTTTGTTATAGGACTGTTCAAGTTTTCTACTTCACTCTGTGTAAGTTTAGGCAGGTCATGCTTTTCTAAAAATGTATCCATCTCCTCTAAATTTGTAAACAAATTTATTGGAGTACAACTCTTCATAGTATTCTATTATTACCCTTTTTATTTCTATTGTTTCTGTTGTGACATCACCCATGTGGTTTCTAATGTGTGTTATTTGTTTCTTCTCCCTCTTTTCTTTTGTTAGGTTTGCCAATGGTTTGTGAGATTTAAAAATCCTTTTAAAGAACTAGCTTCTTGTCCTGTTGATTCCTTCTATAGTTCTGCTTTCTGTCTTGTTTATTTCTGCTCTAATCTTTATCATTTCCTTTCTTCTGTTGACTTTAGGTTTACTTTGCTGATCTGTTTCTACTTGTTGGAAATGTTGTGTTAATGTGTTGATTTTGATTCTTTCTTCTTTTTGGGTGTGTGTGTTTATTGCAGTAAGTTATCTTAGCACTGATTTTGCCATGTCCCAAAGATTATGGATGTTGTGGTTTCATTCTCATTTGTTTTTTGGAACTTTGTGAATTCATGTTTTATTTCTTCTACTACCTGGAAGCTACTGTTTTGATTGTATCTTTTTCTCTGAAGGCACCTAATGAATTAAAGCAAGTGTATTACTGAAAAAAATTATCTGAAACCATCCGTGGAATGCAGAGACATGTTTAAAACATGTTTGGTTTGGAAAAACTCATGCATGATCTGGAATTCTGTTAATAATACTTTTTGTCTTACTTTTGTATTACTGGTTTACATTGTTTACTTTCTGGTTAACACTTCAGGTATATTTATATCTTCCAATTAGATACTCTCTGAAGGAATAGTCTAAAAGTCAAGAAAATTAAGTTAATATATATGAGGGGGCTTTACAATTTTTACTGAAGAATTGAATTGAAATATAATAGAATTTTCCATGGACTTTTTGAAACTCTCCCATAGTAGCTGGTCTTACAATGAGACTGGAAAACAATTTTTAAGGTATCTCTAATTACCTTGGAGGTCTTGTTAAGTACTGTTGAGTTGGTTCTGACTCACAATAACCCTGTATAGAGTTTTCAAGGAGAAGCTGGTCGGTTTGAACCACTGACCTTATGGTTAACAGTCCAGGGCTTATCCTGCAGTGCCACATTGGGGGTCTTAGTGAACTAAAAATGATTCTGGTATTTAAAAAGAGTGAGAATGTGAATTGTATTCCCCAAAAAATATGTGTCAATTTGGCTAAGCTGTGATTCTAAATATTACATCTTTATCCTCCATTCTGTGTTCTGATGTAATTATCTTATATGTTGTTAATCATCTATTATTTTAATAAGACAAGAAAGGTAGCATTTATGTAATGAGGTGGGATACATTCTACAGAATTAGGTTGTATCTTGGGTAAATCACTCTTGAGATGTGAAGGAGGTTAAACGAGTCAACAGAGATTAGAGGGATCTCTGTATCACCAAGAAAGAACCGGGAGTGGAGCATGTCCTTTAGACCCAGGGTCCTTGCACTGAGAAGCTCTCATATGAAGAGGAAGATTTATGCCAAAAAACATGGGGATAACCAAGGATTGCCAAGCCTATAGATGTTTAGAGACAAGGACCATCCCCCAGAGCCAACATAGGAAAACAACCTTTATCTAGAGCTGATGCCCTGAATTCAGTTTTCTGGCTTCTAAACAATAAGAGAATAAGTTTTTTGGTTAAAGTTACCCATTTGTGGTATTTTTTCACAGCAGCACTAGACAACCAAGACAGAGACCTTTATTAAAGATTGGGAGATGCGATCTTACATGTAAGGGGCACAAGAAGGAAAGGATACATTTTTCCCCCAGAAGATATTACAGATATTTAATGCTTTTCCTTTTTTTTTTTTAATTTCAAAAGTTTATATGATACATGCATAAAATAATTTAAACCATATACAGTGGCACTAAATATAAAGTTCTTTGACCCTGAATCTATGCCCATAACTAATCCCATTTTGAGAGGTAAACTGTTTCTTTCCTATTCCCCCATGCTGTCAAGTCCACAAGCATATGTGTGGATACGTAGCCCTTATGTCCAAGTTCCATCCATACCTTCTATACACAGCCTTAGTGATTATTCATGTGTAGGGTTAATTAATGGGTGCCATGATAGGGTGGCCACCACAATATACCACTCAGATATACCTTCAAGGAAGAACTCTGGTTCTAGTGCTAGGGCTGTGGTCAACAGACAACTTTCAGCCATCATCCCTTTGGAGGGGCCTCAGTGCAGAGTTGCTTGCTCAAGTTGCAACCTTTTCAGACAGTTCACATGCAGTGATTGATGGAGGCAGGTTTGTAAAGGACAGGTCCATCAAGGGACAACTCTGATGGGTCATTTTAGCTCTAGGAAAGGTTCTCTAATTCCATTCAAGGGAATAATGGAGCAAGACACAATGGGACATTTTTGAAGTAAGGGAAATTGTAAAGATGAAGAGCAAAAGACTCCTGATAAGATGAACCAGACCTACCTCCAAAGGCCTGGATACTTGACTGTGATATCAGAGGAAAGCAGAGCTCATTAATGCAGTGTACCAGGTGCTATACAGAATAATGAAAGGTTCCAAGAGTCCCTCAATGCACCCTTATTTGAGAAATAATTGTTTGATGACTGGGTGGGTTTGCAGTTTAGACTAAGTCTAAGAAATATTTCATATGCGTTTCCTTCCAATGACACAAGTTTGTTATATTCAATTAAAGATTGTGTGGATACCGTTCAAACCAGAAAGTTCCCTTAGTTTACACAGACTTCTTTCCCTTGGAACTACAGAGATAGGATCTAGAGAATAAATTTGGGATAACTCACTTTATACATCATCAACAAGCTAATCAAAAGGGACTATTCCTCCCATACCCAAGACAGTTATTTTTCAGTTTTTAGATTTTCAATGGATTACCTTAATTCATCTTACATATTGTCTTGTGTCTTTTTTCCCCTTTATTTTATTAAATAATAGTCAGCAAGACTGCATGCAAGATTGTGTTAACACCAGATAATAGTAGTGGTGGTAGTGTGCCTTAGAGTCGGTCTGAATTACAGGAAATGGAAGCAAATACTGTTGAAAGATGATGCATGGAGGACATTGTAATCATTGCAATTAAATGATGGTGTAAACCCTATGTTCTCCCATGTTAATTATTATTCAGTTCACAATAAAAAAAAAGAAGTAATATATTGATATATTGAGTTTTAAGAAAGCATTAGAATATTTATATAATTTCAATAAGGTCCTTTATAATGTTAGTGAAAATATGAAGAATCTACAAACATTACAAAAGATTTACAAGCTCGCTGGGCAAAAATGATAAACTCTATTGATATATCTTTTTCTCCACTTTCATAATTGCTTGATTAATTATGTAAAGAGTTATAAGGTCAAAATAATTTTTTTTCCTAGTATATTTTAGGCAATTTTTTATTCAGTCTAGCATTCAGCACCACAATTTTTTATTCAGTCTAGCATTCAGCACCAATGGAATCATGTACAACTTCAATCTTTAATGTTGGTTTCACTCTAGGTAAATTTCTTGTTTTCTTTTTCTTTTTCTGAAAGATTATAAACTTTTACCTTTTTAGATTCCTGAAATTTCTCTTGCTCCATATTATCTAATATCTTATATGTACCTAAAAGATGTCCTTATATTATTTATTGATTATATCTCTTCTAGTCTGTCAGTCTCCACAGGCTGAAGACTCGCTTCTTTGTTTAGCTCAAATATATTTTCTTGAATACATACCTTTTTCTCTTATAATGTTTTTTTTTTGGATTTCTGTCTTAGCTTTTCCTATATGATGGGTAGTGAATCCTATGCTTTTAGTCTCTGTGGCTTTTTTCTCTCTTACTTTTCTGTTGTTGATTTTGGATTCTATATTTAATGATATGAATTTCATAAATTTTCATTCAGTCATTAATTTAGTGTTTCACTTAATCGATGGTAATTTTTGTTCTTTTATATTGATTGATTTTTATTCTTTGAATGTGTTTTGTTCCAGAGCAGTGTATCCTTGCTTTATGGATCTACTGCACTTTTTTTTGATATAACCGATCACATTTTTTGTCAAATATTTTCTCTCCCCAAGATACTTCTGTTCTCTCAGGGGTCATTTGTTGTATTTGTTTAACTTGCGCCTTCTTTTTTTGGCTATTGACTCTTTTGAGGC
The DNA here is from genome assembly GCF_000296735.1 of Chrysochloris asiatica. Lineage (NCBI taxonomy): Eukaryota > Metazoa > Chordata > Mammalia > Afrosoricida > Chrysochloridae > Chrysochloris > Chrysochloris asiatica. Next base: position 2,624,598 of record NW_006408854.1, read on the forward strand.
AATTAGGTTGTTCATTGATAATTAGGGGTGAAATATTAGGTAAATTACTGTATGTGCTAGTTTGATTTTGTTTTTTTCTGTGGGCAATTAGTTCAGATTCTTTTTCCTTTCTTCTCGTTGCAAGGGCTGCCTGGGATCTATGTAAGTGGGTGTGGTGTATTGATTGGTAGATATCATTTCAACATGAAGGTCAGTCACCCTGGGAATTTACCCACATGCCTATGATACAAGAGAAAATATTAATGGATGAGAAACACACATTCTACAAGAAAAATAAAGAACAAGAAAGTCATGTTAGATTGCATTTGAATTTTGTCAATGCAATTTTTAACAACTGTGAAGGAACTGACCTTCCATCCTATTTTCAAGCTAACATGCTAGTCAGACACAGCTTCATGGATGCTAAAAGAAACATTAGATTCCCACATCAGAAATGAAGAACAGTTTATTACTCACAACAGTAGCAGTAAACAGAGTATCAGCATTTTTGTACTGGTTCCCAGTTTTGATAGGTAAGCACAAAAAATAAATAAAAGATATCATGAGTTTAGGGAGTGCAGATATTTTATGATGGACAGTAAACATGCTGTTCATTCTAAAATATCATTGAAACTATAGTTGGGAACAAAACATAGTCAACAAAGCTTCTTGAAAATTGTGCAGAAGCATGAAAGATCTATTTTGAATTATTTCTCAACACTGATCCTTTCTATCTCTGTCTCAAAAATGGCCACAAGTGTCAGCAACAGAAGTGACAAATTAGTTCATCATAAACTCTCCTGTGCATCAGGAGTTTGTCCTCTAAAATGTTGAGGGTTTGCAGTTGTCCAGTCATGTCACTAGGGTTAACAAACAAGTAAGTGTATGAGCAAGCAATGTCAATACTATATTACACCTACTCCTGTTGGACTGAGACCACATGATGCTATTTATTGTAAAATTCAACCAGATATCAAAGGTGCTAAAATATATGTCAGTTTATTGTACTGTGATGGCTATTGTGTTACTCTAATGCTGGAAGTTATTTGACCAGTAGAAGAACCCATGGTGGATAGGTTTTCAGTGGAACTTCCATATTAAGACAGGCTAGTGAGAAATGCCTGGCAATCTACTTCCAAATATTAGTCAGTGAGAACTCTATGATCATAACACAATATTGTCCCACATAGTGCTGGGAGATGACCCACATAGGTTAGAAGACACTCAGAATATACAGTGGCTGCAACAATGGACTCTAGCACTGTGATCATGAAGATGGCATAGCACCAGGTAACATGATATTCTGTTATACATGGGGTTGCCATGTATCAAAGCTAACTTAACTACAACTGATAACACTGAAATATAAGGATGAATGAGATAAAAAGAAGTTATAACCAATGGCATTAGTATTATATAATTGCTTTGCAATTATTGTGCATATGCAAATTTGCCTATATCAGGATTCTGAAGTGTTTAAAAGATTCAGTCATACTAAATTTATACCTATGGTTTATTATTTTAAGAAAAAAATTGTAGTCAATGTTAACAAACTCAAGAAAAAGTGGTTTTCAAAATATTTTATATAGATGACTTAAATGAAGCATCAAACCAAGGGCACATAAGAATGAACTGTGCAAAAACAAGTAAACAAACAAACAAAAAACCCAATGTTTCTATTTCTGGCAGGAGCTGCTTTTATTTCTTTATAAATATATGTATGTATGATTTACTTTGATTTCTGCTCTATATATTGCCCAGGAATCTTACTTAGCTCACCCCAGAAGATTCTTCACTTTCTTTAGAAAATATTTTATGTTTTATTCTTGGGCAGTCTGTATGTGAAGAAAGAGGAAGTCTTGACAAAAACATTCAATGATGTGACTTGTCCATGCAAAGTCTTTTTGTTTGTCTGCCAGATTGTAGTCTCAGGCAATTCTGTTGTTCCCTGTTCTTATTCATTCCAAACCTGGCATCTTTCTGGGACTCTTTTGCTTCTACCTTTTCTGCAGTCTTTGGTGCCATCTCATATATTTGAAACTTACTGTGACTTTTTTCTTTTTTTTTCCTTAAATGTTTTATTGTGAATTATGTGATAGTTTACATGGGAGAACATTAATTTTACATTCATTCTATCGTATATCGTTTCCTTGCCATGGTTACAATCCCTTCCATGCATCATCAACCAACCAAAGGGTATACCCTGCAATCCTTCCCACATTCCCCGTGGTCTTCAGCACACAGTCGCTCTCCCTCTCTGGATCTAAAGTCTCAAGCTGCTCCATCGCTCCAC
>NW_006408854.1:2632253-2639680 GCF_000296735.1 Chrysochloris asiatica
GTATGTCAATCTCAGGTTGTTGTCTGTTCTTGTTGGTTCTCAGTTCACAGAACTCCCTTTAGGATGTTTTGTAGCGCAGGGTTGGCTTTGGCAAAATCCCTTAGCTTCTGTTTATCTTGGAATGTTTTGATTACACTGTCATATCTGATTGATAGCTTTGCTGTAATAAGGATTCTTGGTTGGCAATTTTTGTCTTTCAGGGTTTTATAAATGTTTCCCCATTGCCTTCTTGCTTGCATGGTTTCTGCTGAGATATCTGACCTTAATCTGACTTGCTTGCCTTTGTATATGACACTTCTGTTTTCCCTGGCTGCTTTCAGAAGTGTCTCCTTATCTTTGATTTTGGAGAGCTTGGCTATCATATGTCTTGGTGATTTTCTTTTGGGGTCAATCCTTCCTGGGGTTCGTGAGCTTCTTGGATGTTTATCTTTTCACTTTTCAGGATGTTAGACAAATTTCTTCCAGCAGTTCTTCAACCATTTCCTCTGTGGACTTTTGGGATTCTTCTTGTTCTGGAATGCTGATAATTCTTAAGTTATTCCTCTTCATGTTGTCCAACATGAATCTTAGACCATCTTCAGAATTTTTTATCCTTTTTTGTGTTTGTTTTTCTATCTTATTGGTATTCAGAGATTTGTCTTCCAGCTCACTGGAAGGTTCTGCCTTCCATCTCATCTATTCTATTCCTCTGCCCTTTCAGCATGTTCTCTATTTCTGTTATTGTGTTATTGATTGTTTGGACCTCTTTCTATAGGTTTTGAATTGTTTTCAATGCTGTATCTATCTTATTTGATTGTTCCTGGCTTCTTCTGGAACTCTCTTGGCTTCTTCCTTATGTTTCGCAACTCCATTGTAAAGTGTTTTGAAACATTTTATGATCATTATTCTGAATTCCTTCTTGGGCCTTTTCAAGGCCTGCCCTCCTTCCAGAATGGAGTCCAGGTCTACTTCTAGGTCATATGTCTCAGACACTTTATCTTGTTTCTGAACATGTGCTGATATGGTCATCTGCTTTTGCTTCTTGGACATGTTGAATGTTTATCTGTGGCCTTAATATTGAATTGAGTATGTGTTTTTGCATTTTTTATGCTTTCTGATTGCTTCCAGGAAGATGTGATTAGGATGTGAGATTCCCTTTTCATAGTTCTTATTGTTTAACTCAGAGTAACTTTCACAAGTGTTGTCTGTTTCCCTGCTATATGGCAGTTGGTATTGGTTCTTGCCTGGGTTTTGGTGTTTTATAGGGTGTGATTGTAGTTTAGCTGTATGGTATCAGTTGCTGACTCTTCTTGTGTAATATAGGGAGACAAAGAATCCTCCAAATGCAGAAGGGGGAGCATATAATAGCAAAACAATACCAGAAAAAAAAAAAAAAAAGACTGAAAAACAGCAACAGCAAAAACAAGACTGATACTGCAGTCTCTATTCACAGAAAAGAGAGAGGAGGAGAGAAGAAAAAGAAGAAAGAGGGAAGAAAATTAAAAAAAAAAAAATCTTTAGCCTAATATGAGCTCTCTTTCCCTCCTACAGCCCTCTCCTTCTCTTTCGCTTGTTAAAAAAAAACAGAACAAAAAGCAAACAAGAAAAATTCAAGGCCTGCTCTTGGGCTGAGTATCTGTCAGCCATTTGGTTTTAAGTGGAAACTGTCTCTTTAAATTTCGAGGAGATTTATGCACATGCGTAGTAGAACCCTCTGAGGGTGGGGCTGGGGTATCCACTAGCTCAGGCACCCCTATAGTTACCAGAATGGAGGTATGCAGAGGGGCCGGTACCAATGAGCAGATACCAAAAAAAAGAATGTCCTCACCCTTATCTCTGTGGCTCTGTCAGGCGTCCATGGCTGCTCTGATCCTTTCCCCACTTGGTCACACACAAAATGGAGGCTACTCAAGCAGCTGAGTGTCCTGAACCAGGAAGCAATGGATTTCTTGCTTCTGCCACAAACTCTCCAGCTGTAAGTCTTCCAACCTTCTAAATATTCTTTTATATGTGGTTCAGAGTACTGGGACCATCCCCTGAGCCTTCTTGGTCCTGTATTCTGTGTTGTTCCCAGCAGAGCTCGTCACTGCACTTCCACCCAATCAGCCATCTTTTTCTGGAAGTTTGCCACAACTTTTTTGATTACTAATTGTTGTCATGCTCAGTGTTACTCAATATCTAGTCATTTCTGTTAATATTTCCACCATTTTAATGCCAGTATTTTGAAGGAGAGAAGATGAATGTTTATACACTATTCTATGCCATCTTGAACTGGAAACCCAAAAGACTGAAAAAGAAGAATGATATCATAAATCAAATCAATCAAACTTTTAAAGAGATTAAGAATTTGTGTGTGTGTGTGTGTGTGTGTGTGTATTTAAGATATAATTTAAATTTTGAGGTATAATTCTTTTCTGGGGTTATGTAGGCAGGCATTTTATTTAGGTTATGCTTTCATATCATACAGATACTGTTGGTGTATATATCAACTTTGTAAAAATTTTGGATTTATTTTATATTCAAATTTAGTTTGAATATCTCAGTTGAGAATATCAACTTTAGAAATATTTAGAGTTCTTTAAAGTGTTGAAGAACAAAGACGTCAGTTTGAAGACTAAAATGCGACTGACCCAAACCACTGTGTTTTCAATTACCTCATGCCTGGAGATCTAAATCTGAGGTACCAGTATGTCTGTTGGTAAGATAAAAATTTCAAAATAGAATTATTTAATAGAGTTGGATTTACAGACTATCTGAGAAACTCACCTCAAAGCCATAGTTGACTTCCATAACTGATTTAAAAGAAAATCCATTTCTTCATAGTTTATTGTTTGAAGATTTATTGGTGACTGAAGTATATGATCTCCATAAATAAACCAATTCTGTGTTAGATTTTCCAAGGTCAAAGAACTCATGTGACATTATTTATTTGGATACAAAATAGCCACTTGGGTTTACAGGATCATTGAGCCTAGATTCTTACTACTTGATACTGATCTATTCAAGGTCTATAAAATATAGGATAGGCCTCAGATACACTTAGAGTTTTAAAATAAACAATTTAGAGCAGACATCTTCTAATTTTTGCCTCTAGGTTCTTTGAAACTGAAAGAATGCAACTTGGTCATCATTTAAATGAGAAATAGTTGAATAAAGAATGAAATAACTGTCTAAGGTGGCTAAGGTAACTGTAATTTTTTTTTTTCCCTCTATGTATTCTTATAATTTTCCTGGAATGATTTCTGGTACAGTGTTAGCATTGTTCTCTTATGAGGAGCAGTTTTCAGGTGGTACTTTCAGTTCTGAGATCAAAGTAATAATGCAATATAAAGCTGCTTGAACACAAGCTATTGAATTTTGAAAAATGACTAAAATAGCCTGCCAGGAATTAATGGGAAAATTTCTAAATGCTATTTGGAAAGGATTTTTTCAGAAATTGCATATATATATATATATATATATATATACACATATATATTTAGCTTTTTTCTTTTACTATGTTCACAAATGTAGGATGAGTAAAGTAGTAGATTCATGCACATTCTAAACATTTAAAATATAAAAATATAGTTATTTCTGTACTATTCCATGCACACATTATATATCTAAACACTAAATCAATCCTGTTGCCATTGAGTCAATTCCATTGGCAACCCACATGTTTCAGAATAGAACTGCTTTTAGGGTTTTCAATGGCAATAAGCTTATTATGGAAGCAGATTGCCTGGACTTTCTTCTAATGTGCTGCTGGGTGGATTTAAATGACCAACCTTTTGGACAGTAGTTGAGCACAAACTGTTTGCACCACCCAGACCTATACTTATGCAGTAAAACCAGAAACTGTGTAAAGCAGAAACCTGTCAAAGAAAAAAACACATAAATATCATCCACTAGAGAGTGATAGTGCGGATTGCATCCTGTCAGAGTTAGGAAACATGTGAGTTGCAGAAAATCAAGGCACTTCCTTAAAGTTTGGCTCTCACAGGCTACGTTTGTTGTTGTTAGATGCCATCGAGTCAGTACCAACTCAGAATGGCTCTATGCACAGAACAAAACACCGCCTGGTCCTGCACCATCCTCACAATTGTTGCTACATTTAAGCCCATTGCTGCTGCCACTGTGTCAATCCATCTTGTTGGGGGTCTTCCTCTTCTTCTCTGATCCTCCATAGGTACACATATAAATAAGTACACATACAGTTCTTCAACAATTGGATAAAATATCCATATGTTGCAACATATAGTATTTGTGGTACTGCAAATTCTTTTTGGAAGATGTCAGAATATAAGGAAATACATATAATAGTACTCATGGGATAAAGGTGAGGCTTTCCACTCCCTTAGAGAATTTACAGCCGTGGGAATCCTGTACAAGGTCACCATGAGTTGAAACTGACTTGATGGAATGTAATAGTGATAATAATAGTACTTGAGCTTTTTATTTAGTAAGTTCTCAGTGAAAAGAATCAGCTGTACTTATATACTGTGTTCTTGCAGAGTGAACTAAAGTAATGTCAGCCACTTCCTGTCTTGCCATTTACATTATCTGCTTCTGATACAGATAATATAATACTTAATTTTCCTTGCCATGATTTTTCAATATCATTTATCAATTATATTTTCTATGCATTTTAATCATATGTATAATCAAATATTTGGTAGCCTGCAATTAATTAGATCTGATATGGTCTAAAGTGAGATTCTTACTGATTTTTATAACTTAAAACAATTACTGATGGTCCTCAATTCATCTCTGAACCTGACATTTCTCATGAGTTCCAAATTTCTAAACATGACTACCTATGCAACTGCTTTAATATCTGGGAGGTATTTAAAAATTCTGCTTGTTTTTGGCTCCATTTACTGAAAAGGAGTTTGGGCAAAATAGTCCTTTGATATCCTCAGGAAGGAGACCATAGATTTTGGTGGGTAATTACTGTCAACCACTTCACTTCACTTATTTTACCTGACTTTCTTTAAGACGTGATGGCTCACCAAGGGTAAAGTTGAAACAAGTTTACATCTTCCTTGCAATCTGGCTTTTATCAACATCTACAATTAACCCAGAGCTCCATACCAGTACTCTAGTACTAAGAAACTCTATTTACCACATATAGTATGCCCTTCATGTCTCTGTGTCTTTATGAATACTGTTTTTTTTTTTTTTTTTTTTTTTTTTTTTATGCCAGCAATACTTTCCTTTCACCTTTGTAAGAGGACAAATGCTTGCTCATCCTTAAGATATAGCTGAAATGTTGGTAAAGATTGTGCTATATAGACACTACCACATTGAGGTAGCCTTAAGTACTAAGTACATTTTTTATGCTTTTATGAAAACACTGATCTCATCATTTTTCAATTAATTTATTTGTGTGCATGTGTATAACAGCACAGTATCTGGAACATTATAGGAGCTCAGTAAATGGTTACAAGATGAATAAATGACCTTAAATTAGTATTGTCATTAAGTCATCATTAGTAGCAATTTGTCTAGCTATCCCAGGCTTTAAGACAGACCTTTAAATAGAACTCTAAGTTTTTATTACTATGGCATTGCTTACCTCTCTCACTCAAGTTTTTGTATAATTATTACCAATATTTGCTGCTAAATAATTGAACTGTGATTCCTACCCAAATCACATGCTTTCTTGGAGAGTAGAATTATTGAGAAAGCCATAGTTAGCCAATTGGAGGTCTGCCAGTAACTCTAACCATGCCTAATTCTCTGATTTAGAGCAGAATCTAGCAATGTGGCTTCGAGCCATCTCATTCAATGCACCACACATAAGAATTTGTTAAAAGGAAAGGTGTTTTATTTGTTCTTTGTTTTTTAATTTAAGGCAAATATTCCATGGTTGGTTGTAATTTGGATTGCTTTGTTTAGGCCATCTATCTATTCAATTCAAAGTTTGCAAAATTTAGCTATTTCTTCTTCTTCAAATAGGATTAAAAGTCATGTAGTGAACCTCACTCATATCTGTAAATGAAAACACATTTCTAGTTGGTAAAACCTGGTCTTTCAATAATTTAAAAGACAACAAAGGATAATATTTCTTATAATCATAATTAGGTTTAAGAGTTTCCTTCCTATAGTAGACCTTGTTAAGCCACTGAATACCCAGATTATGGCCTCATCTTTCTAGTTTTGCCTTCTGACTTTATTGCTTTCTTGGGACTTCTAGATTTATAGTATCTTTTAAAATTTTTACTTGCTGGGGTCTTTATTGCTGGTTTTGCATGACCTTCCCTGCTATTATCCAAATTTCCAAATATACCTGTTATAGTTATCTATATTCAACCCATTTTTCTACCCCTATATAACATATACAAGGAGCTCTGGTAGCGTAGTGGTTACGAATCGGGCTGTGAACTGCAAGGTCAGCAGTTCGAAACTACCAGCAGTTCCACGGGAAAAAGAAGAGGCGTTCTACTTCCGTAAAGATTTACAGCCTCGGAAACCCTGTGCAGGGTCACTATGAGTTGGAACCGACTCCACGGTACTCAACAACAACAACAACAACATATAACATATAGAATGAAACAGTGTTTCGTTTTGCTGTGATTAAGGTCGCTATGGGTTGGTACTGCCTCGATGGCACCTAACGACAACAACAACATATAACATATGGAATCCTGGTGTGGCTCTGTGGGTTAATGCGCTGAACTGCAAAGTCAGTTTGAACCACAAGATCAGTGGTTCAAGCTCACTAGCTGCTCCTAGGAAACTCTATACAAGGTTACTATGGGTAGGGACCAACTCTAAGGCACTTAACAACAACAACAAATGTAACGTATGGCTTGAAATTAATTTTAATTTGATTGAACCATAATAAAATGAAGTACATAGAAAAGGTTTGCAGCCAAGAGACAATCTTATTTTTTGAAGCTTTTTATTGTGAATTGAGTGAAAGTTTACAGAGAAGATCATCAATTTTATAATCAACAAATCATACACTTTGTTTTTCATCTCAATGATTGCAATCTAGTCTTGGCTCTTTTTTCTTGATGGTAGTAAATCCATCTTCATTATCCTTTACAATTTTTTTTTTTTTTTTTTTACTTATTATTATGAATTGAGTGAAGGTTTACAGAATATATCATCAGTTTTACATTAAAAAAAAATCATAGATTTGGTTCATCTCAATGATTACAATTTCCTCCATGTAACAATGGTTTCCCACTTTCTCCCTGTGGTTTTTATTTCAGTTCCACCCTCCTTCCAGCGCTTCTGAACTTTGTTCTTAAGTAAATGCTGTCCTTTTGACCTTGAATGGTTGATCATTCCATGGTGAGCACACCTTACTTGGGTCCTTGTTCTCCCTATATACCAATCTATTGTTTGACTGAAAATTGGTTGGCAAGGGTAATTTCCGTTTCAGATCTGAAGGATGGCTGATTGTCATAATCTCTGGTTCCTTCAGTCTCTTTCTGACCAGTAAGCCCAGAAAT
>NW_006408854.1:2640297-2655041 GCF_000296735.1 Chrysochloris asiatica
TACTGTGATCCCTTTCAGAGCAGTTGATAATGGTAGTCACCACCATCTAGTTCTTCTGATTTGAGAGTCATGGTAATTGATATTCACATGGTCTTATTAGTCCTTTGTTGTTAAGTGCTATTGAGTTGGTTCTGACCCATAGCAGCCCTGTATAGGGTTTCCGAGGAGCACCTGGTGAGCTTGAACCACCAATCTTGCGGTTCAAATGGTGGTGGCGTCAGTTAATGCCCCAGACTGCAAAGTCATTTGAACTGCAAGGTCAGCAGTTCAAGCTCACCAGCTGTTCCTCGGAAACCCTATACAGGGTCGCTATGGGTCAGAATCAACTTGACAGCACTTACCAACAACAACATTAGACTTTTGGACTAATTGACTCCAAGGCTTTTATATTTTCATCACTCTTCTTTTTTATGCACATGGAGAGACCAATAGTTGTGTCTTAAATGGCTACTCACAAGCTTTTAAGATCCCAGCTATTACTCACCAAAGGAAGATGTAGAACATTGTCTTTGTGGACTATATTATTCCAGTTGGCCATGGTGTACCCTGAGACTATGGTCCTGAGCCCCCAAGTTCAGAAACTTATTGCCTTAGATGTTTGGTAATATCTAGGAAGTTTTCCGTATTTTGTTCCCTGTATGTTCCACCACATTTATAGGTGTGTTTGTAGCAATGGTAAATATTCATGTACGAATATCCTCTGTCAAACTCATTTATTTATAGGTATGCTCACACTCTCTCTCTCATACCAATTCGGCCTGTATATCTGTCCATGTATCTACCTGTAGATCACTGTTGTTCCAGGGTTTTATATATAACCTACTTACATCTATGCCTTTTAACACTTGCATTCCTCCTGTGTCATCACCATTCTTCTGTGAACCTCCCTTTTCTGGTACATTGTGCTGCCAGTCACCAAGTAAACATGTGCTTACTATCTAGTCAGTGAATTATTCTCTCTTTCCTCCAAACTCTGGTTGCCTTAAAACAAAACAAAACAAAATGTTTTTAGCATGAAAACCTTTTGTACAATAATGGTCTCACACAGTATTTGTCATTTTGTGATTGAGTGTAATTTTACTCAGAATAACATCCTCCAGCTTCATCCATGTTATTAGGTGTTTCACAGATTCTCCTTTATTCTTCACCGCTGAGTAGTATTCCATTGCTTATATGTACCACATTTTGTTTATCCATTTTTCCACTGGTGGGTATTTAGGCTGTCTCCATCTTTTTGCTATTGTGAATAGTGCTGCTATGAACATAGGTGTACATATATCTAACCATATCCTGGCTCTTATTATTTGAGGATATATACCAAGTAGAGGGATTGCTGGACCATATTATATTGCAATTTCCAAATTTTTGAGGAAGCACCATACCATTTTTTTATAGTGGCTGCATCATTTTACCACCCCACCACCAATGTAGAGAGTCCCAGAAAGAGACATTCTCGGTGGTTTTGCTGACAATGTGAGTGACCACATTTCTATTAGACTTTCAGGCATTGGTCAGAGAATAAACAAGAGACAGTAACTGTCCTTATATATTTTGAAATTTACTTAAACTATGCAAAGTTATTTTATTAAAAGTGAAAACATACTTCACACCCATTATAATGACTGTTATCAGAAAAGTGGAAAAAAAAAGTGTTGGCAAGAATGTTGGGAAATTAGAATCCTCATGCATTACTCATGGTAAGGTAAAATGGTGTGATCACTTTGGGAAACAGTTGGATGGCTCCTCAAAAAGTAAAACATAGAATTCCTATATGTTCCAGCAATTCCATTCTCAGGTTGTTGTTGTTAGGTGACATCAAGTCAATTTGAACTCATACTGACCTTCTGCACAATAGAATTAAACACCGCTTGTTTCTGTACCATCCCCATAATTGTTGTTTGCTTAAGTCCATTGTTGTTGCCATGGTGTCAATCCCTCTCATTGAGGGTCTTCCTCTTTTGTACTGGCCCTCCACTTTATCAAGCATGATGTCCTTCTCCCTTCAACTATACCAGTCCCTCCTGATAACATATTCAAAGTATAACAGATGAAGTCTTGACATCTTAGCTCCCAAAGAGCCTTCTGGATGTCTTTCTTCCAACACAGATATATACCTGAAAAACTTGAAACAGATACATCTACCCCAATGTTCATAACAGTACTATTCATAATAGTCAAAAGGTGGGAAAAACCCCCCAAATGAATGGATAAACAAAATGTGATATATCCATACATAGACTATTATTCAGCTGTAAAGAGAAATGAAATTCTGATACATACTGTAACATGAATGAACCTTGAAAACATTATGCTCAGTGAACTAAATCTGTCTCAAAAGGACAAATATTGTATGATTCAACTTACATAAAATATCTAGAACAGATAAATACATACAGATAAAATTTATTACTGGTTACCACAGGTTAAGTGAAGGGAGTAAGGAAGGCATCACTTAAGGATTGCAAAGTTCCTATTTGGGGTGACATAAAGCTTTTGGAAATAGTGGTGATAACTGTTGCTACATAGTGAATGTAATTAATGTTATTGATTTGTATACTTAAAATATTCAAAATGGGAAAAAATGTTACACCTATTTTATTACAATAAAATGAAAGAGAAAAATAAATATAGAAAATAAGCTCAGAAATCTCTGATGATATTTTATCCATTGAATGAGGACATATGGTTTCCTGCTTGGAGAACTATGCATCATTTCTTGGTCAATGTAAACTAAAAAGACAAATTCACCCTGACCACAGGGGTGGACATTATATAATATTTCCAATCAATATTGCATATCATGGACAGAACAAATGATTCAGGAGTGGGTATATACTCTAGCTCGCCAAATTAGTGCCAGTTTTGAACTTTTGCAAAGAAGGTATTAAGAAAGAAACACTTGCAATATAATTTGTTTCTGTTTATATATGGCCTTTCTTGCCCTGGGTTTGTAGTTGCTTTTGTCAAGATGTTTTGCTAGGCTACAATCTTATAAAGGGCTTGCACAGTTTACTATGTAAGTAAAGCAATAAAGCCCATGCAGAGATTGGACAGTTTACTGCAAATAGGTAGGCCTGTGACTTACCAAGGAATGAGTCAGTTTGTGGTATTTTTGAGATAAGTAGGCTTATGAAAGAACGGATCATTCAGAGGTTGATGGGGACTGCACCACCATCAAGAAGAAGAACCTGGAGTAGAACATATCTTTTAGACCCGGCGAGCTGAGAACCTCCAGGACTCAGGGGAGAGAGAACTGTAACACTGGGGATGATACAAGATGACATGATGTGGCAGATACTGAAGTGGGTTCACCAACACGTGGAGTGAGAGACCTGAACACCTTCAAGTAGAAGGCCTGCTGGTAGATTGGGGTACCACTGAGCACTTGATGGTGAAGACGATAGTGCTGTAGAACTTACCCAAGTAGGGAAGAAAGGCTAGACCAGAGTAGAGCTCAGTGACAGAGGCCAGGCTGAGATTTAAGACCTGCCTGTGCACATGGCTGAGAGAAAACTGAGAACTGTTTGGTTGGACCCATTGTCATCAAGTTGATTCCAACTCATAATGGCCCTAAATAGAGTTGTTGAGACTATAAATCTTTATGGGAATAGACAGCCTCATCTTTCTCCCATGGAGCAGCTGGCATGTTTGAACCTCTAATATGTTAGCAGCCCAGCTCCTAACTCACAGTGTCACCAGGACTCTGTGGCCCTGGCTGGAAGCTGTCCTGATTAATGAACAATATTCAGTTTCCTGAGTTGTTTCTGATTGCAAGTTATAGCCAGGTTAGGTTGTTTTCCTAATAAATCACATAATTATGAATATGGTCTGTGAGTGCCGTGTGCTATTGCAACAAATTATCAAACACAGCAGAGAGGGAGAGAGTGTCATAGGGGTAGGGGTGGTGATGGAGAATGGGGACATGTCTGACCTTCACCTTATAGGACAGTTTTGGACAGATGATAATTTTAATCACTCCCTTTCCTGAAATTGGAGAATTTCTGAACATCTACATCATAGTTCCCTCTCCATTTGGATCGCTAAATTGGATGCAAGCTCTCTTGGACTTAACCAATGGCCCTGGCTACCTATTTATGAGAAGTACATATTTGACAATAAAGGCAACACAGTAAAACAGTGACAGACATTGCTGTGATGAATTTTTTTAAGTACATGGATTCAGCACATGAATTAGTCATATGTAGAGTTGTTGTTCAATTCCTCTGTTGTCATTGTTAGGTTCTATTGAGTTGGTTCTGACTCACAGCAACCCTGTAAAAGGTTCCCAGTGCTGTAAATCTTTGCAGGAATGGAAATTTCATTATTCTCTAGCTGAGCGGCAGGTGAGGTTTGAACTCCCAACCTTGTCGTTAGCAGTCCAGCGTTTATCCTATAATGCCACCAGTGCTCCCATATGAAGTAATAAATACACTCTTTTTATTTTAAGCTGGTTGAGTTGAGTTTCTGTCCACTGTAAAGTAAAGGGAGATTGGTTCATTCAGTTATTCATTTGAGTATAGTTTTTAAATTGGAAGTTAAATGTAAAAAGTTAAAAGTAAGTATATCAATTACACAGTCTTTTTCGGTAGGAAATAATTTTAGACAGAAAAGCCACATTTCTAATTTTCCTAACATAATGTGAAGAACTTGCTAATAAGATGGTAGCATACGATTTAATGAACTTTGCATTTGAAGACAATAACCTTAAAAAAAAAAAAAAAAGCATTTCTTGCTTAGGTTCCACAGAGCATAAGCACTTAATTCCTAAGTATGGTGGAGAAAGGCTTTTTTCTCTCTGATATTTACTTTATGTGATTGTATGTGAACACAAGGTAATTAATGATCACCTCAGAATATTTCCAAACAGAGAAAACTTGCATAAACCCATTTAAAACTTCACTAGGCTTGGTATAGTGTGTGTCTTACATGAGGGTAAGTTAAGAAGTACGGTTTTTGGGGTCCAGTTCATACATGTACGGGTTTAGTCCAAATAAAACATCTTTAAACATGTCACTGTGATCAGTACATAGCTGCAGACAAGTTTCCTCAGTAATAAACTTGTCTTAGACTCATTGGGTTAGCTTCAAAAATAGGTTAGAACAAAACAGTAGATTCCAATGGGATCTGATGGACCAGTTAAATTCAAGGCAGTGAAGTCATTTTAGAAGATTATGGTAACTGTGTTTTGGGATGCCAAAGCAGTAATCTTAGTAGATTTTCTTGAAGGACAATCATGGGAGCTCATTATGAAAAATCTTCAAGAAAATTGAAAACTGCATTGGTAAGAAAAAGACAAGGAAAGTTGCGCAGAGAAATTTTTCCCATCATGATGATGCACCTGCTCATTCTTTGAAGGTAGTAAGGGCTACCCTGTAAGAATTTCATAGGAAAACCTTACCCCATTCATCCTACAGCCCTGATCTTGTCCCTTTTAGACTTCTTTTTGTTCTCCACACTCAAATAACATTTAAAAGGAGCTCAATTTGAGTTCCTTAAGGTACCATTTTAATGTGGTATAAATCAAAGAGCACAGAAGTCTTCAGGGAAGAGTCAGAGAGATAGAAACATCTTCTCTAACTTGAATTTAACTGGTTGAGCAGATTCCCATGGAAGCCACTGTTTTGTTTTGACCTTTTTTTTTGGAAGACACATTAATAAGGCTAAGACAAGTGTGTTATTGAAAGAACTTGTAGGACATATGGAGGATATGTCAAGAAAAAACAGCTTCATGTATTGATTTTTAAAAATTTATTTAATAAAGGTTCCTATGATTCTGTAGCAATACTTTTTATTTACCTTCACATGTTAAGCAACTGGTTAGTTGAAGGAGTTTTGGAATTTTCATTAACACTATGTTCCATCACTGAAGTTGAGATGACACAATGGCTATTTATTAAGTCAGATCTTGTCTTTTCAGATTTATAAGGCTGCCTTTTTGAGTGTCTCTGCTGTCTTATGGAAATATGGACTTTTCTCTGAACAAATTTCCAGAATGGAGAAGAGTTTGAAAACATCTCATTATCACAAAAACACAGTTTCTTATAAGCTCTATTCCATATGTAAATGCCCACTCATTTGAGCTTCTTTTCAATGTTTGGCATTTCAGTTTGTATACATCTACATATTTGTATATAAATTATTCCATGCAATTGCACACTTTAGAAGCAAGTATTATGGGGGTGGGAAACATTATGTTCAATAATTATCATTTTTATAGTTCATTTTTTTAAAGGATTAGACTTCACAGCTTATATGGCAATGATTTTGAAAGTTTTACAGTTCAAAACCCTGTCAATTTTTTTTTTTTTACATAATCCAAATCATTGTAATTGGAGATTGCTGTAGAAGCTACTCAATATATTTCCATAGTCTTTCTACCTTGTCTGTTTAATTGGTGAGTTACTGTTTCCAAACTTCCCTGAGAAAAATATACCTAACAGCTTGTGATGCAAATTATGTATATTTAGGATTCTGTATTTATAAATATACAGTCATATTTGTAGGGGCACTTGTGTATGAAAATGGTGTTTCTGACCATTTTACACCATTGATTAAAGCCAAGAAAAGTCACTAATTGTCTGAGAGGTAAAATCCAAACTCCTATGCTTGCAGACAGGCCTTACCTCTTGCATGCCTTAAATCAAATTCCACCAACATGTTTCAGACACTTATGTAGTTTCATGTGGCTGGGCTTTTGTACAGACTGTTGTCTCAATCTGCAGTGTTGTCTCTGCTTTTGCTCCTGGCTAATTCAAGAGTCAGCTGATATGTAGCATTTTAGTTGCAGCCTTTATTGACAATTCCAAGAAGACTTAGGTGTCTTATACACTTTACTATTGTTGTACCTTTTATATATTATTATAATAGCAATTATGATATCATATTTTATTGCTGTATCTCTGTAGGATAAGTACTTGACTGATAACCACTAGCTTCTTTGAAATCCTATACCGGGTTGCTATATATTTGAACTGACTTGATGGTACTTTACAGCAATAACATTAATGTTGTTATTACTGTTGTTAAGTGTTGTTTAGTTGCTTCCAACTCATATAGGGTCTCCAAGGAGTAGCTGGTGAGTTTTAACCTCTAGCTTTGTGGTTCAAACCAACATTGTAATCCAGAACATTAACCCACAGCACCATACCAGGACTGAAAACTGAAGCAAACACTCTGCATCCCTTATTTGTTGAATCTTAAAGTTACCACCTGTCAGTTTGCTGTACTGAGGTGGCTTATATGTTGCTGTGATGCTGAAACTTATGTCACTGGTATTTCAAATACTAACAAAGTCACCTATGATGTATGTGTTTTTGTTTTACTTTTTAAACATGGGCAAAGGACTTTAACAGGCATTCAACAAAGACGGTATGTTGTTATTGTTGTTAGGTGCCGTTGAGTCAGTACTGACCCATAGCAACCTTATGTACACCAGAACGAAACACTACCCATTCCTGGGCCAACCTCACTACTGTTGCCATGCTTGAGTCCATCGATGATGCCACTTGGCCAACCCATCTCATTAGGGGTCTTCCTCTTTTTCAATGACTCTCCACCTTACCAAAGATGATATCCTTCTCCAGCGACTGGCCCCTCCTGACAATATGTCCAAAGTATGAGAGACAAAGTTTGGCCAACTTGGACTCCAAGGAAGATTCTGGCTGCACTTCTTCCAAAATGGATCTATTGGTTCTTTTGGCAGCCCATGATACTTTCAATATTCTCCTCCAACACCATAACTCAAAGGCATCAATTCTTCTACGGTCTTCCTTATTCATTGTCCAGCTTTGGCATGCATATGAGGTTATTGAAAATACCATAGCTTGGGTCAGGCGCACCATAGTCCTCAAGCTGACATCTTTGTTCTTCAACACTTTAAAAAGGTCTTGTGCAGCAGATTTGCCTAATGCAATATGTCATTTGATTTCTTGACTGCTGCTCCCATGAGTGTTAATAGTTGATCCAAGAAGAATGAAGTCCTTGACAACTTCAACCTTTTCTCTGTTGATAAGAGTGTTGTTTATTGTATATGGCACATAAAACGATGGTTAACATCATTTCTAGGATGGTCTAGAACAATTCTAGGAATGTAAATCAAAATCACTTCACACCCATTAAATTACTATAATAAAAAAGGCATAATAACAAGTGTTGTCCAGATGTGAAGAAATTGGAACCATCATACATTGCTAGTAGGAATGTAAAAATGGTGCAGCTGCTTTGTAAAACAACTTGACAAGTCCTCAAATAGTTAAACATAGTATTATCATATGATCCAGCAATTCCATGCCTAGTAATCTAATCAAGACAGTTGAAAACATGCATAATGGACATGTTTTAGTGGCATTTCAAGACTAAAACAATCTAGGAAAAGTAGAGAGAAAGGCTACTTCTGAAAAGTAATCAATGAAAGCCTATGAATCACAACAGAACATTTTCCAAGTGGCTTGCTTTAGAACACTTTATCAGGAGGGATGAATTGTTGGAGAAGGATATCATGTTTGGTGACGTAGAGGCTCAGCAAGCATGAAGGAGACCACTGCTCATCAGAAAAGTTGCAATGATGGATTCAGATATCCAGTGATTGTGAGGATAATGCAGGATACATAAGGTTACCATGAGTTGAAGCTGACTTATAGTAAATCTCTACCTTCTTTATAAGACATAATTGCATTGCCTAAGGAGTTATCATTTCTTTGATCCTCAACTAATGGGAATAAGATGCCTTCACATAACAAACATACTTCCAAATCTAGCACGCTTCTGTATAGTTTTCATCAAGTAAGCATGGTTTTATAGTTTCACTGTTTTGGATGCATTGATCCCTTCATTATTCATTCATTTGCACACCAGTGATCTTCAAACCAAAATTAATCTACTTTATTCAGTAATATGGAGACAGAGGAAATGTATTACATTTTTTTGTGTTTAGGGTAAAGGCTTTAAGTGTAATGCCAGGAAACTTTAATTAATATGATTGGAAGCAGGTTCTAAAATTTGCTTTATTGAGTTGTAACTTAAATTGCTTAATTTGGTCAAAGGTAAATGCTGAGTTAGGGTAGAGTCAATTCTTATATCAATTAATCCTTCACTTGATTTACCATCCACTGAAATTCATGCTAAAGACTTTCAGAGTGTCCTTCTTATTGACGTGGATGACAGCTAACCACGGGATACAGTCACCAAATCACACATTGATATCTCTTATGCCCCCAAAACATGCTCAACCCCATATAATTTGATTAATCTGGACAACTGATTAATTTTTAAAAATGATTGAGGAAACTAGAGAGCCCTTTCATCATTCTATTCAATCTGTACACTGAATAAATAATATGAAAAGCTGAATTATAGGAAGAAGAACATGACATCAGGAATGGAAGAAGAGTCATTAGGTATTTGAAATATACAGATGAGTCAACCTTCCTTGCTGAAATTGAAGAGCACTTGAAATACTTACTGATGAAACTCAAAGACTCTGGTCTTCAAAATGGATTGTACTTCAAAATAAAGAAAACAAAACTCCTCACAATTGGAAGAATAAATATCATTATGATACATGGAGAAAAGTTTGAAGTTGTCAAAGATGTCAATTTTCTTTGATCTACAATCAATGTTCATGGAAGCAGCAGTCAAGAAGTCAGCCAACATGTTGCTTTAGGCAAATCTGCTGCAAATTGCCTCTTTAAAGTGTTCAAGAGCAAGGATGTCAGTTGGTGCCTGACCCAAGTCATGATATTTTCAGTCACCTCATATGCATGTGAAAACTAAACAAGGAATAAGAGAGATTTTAGAAGAACCAATGTACTTGAATTATAGAATTTCTGAAGAATATTGAAAGTACCATGGTCTTCCAGAAGAACAAACAAATCTCTTTTGAAAGAAGTACAAGCAGAATGTTCTTTAGGAGTGGGGAGGCATGACTTCATCTTTCATACTTTGGACATGTTATCAGGAGGGACCAGTCCCTGGAAAAGAACATCATACTTGGTGGAGTAAAGGGTCAACAAAAAAAGGGAAGACCCTCCCCCCCACCACAAGATATATTGGCGTAGGTGAAGCAACAATGGGCTGAAATGTAGCAATTGTGAGGATAGTGCAAGATTGGGCAGTGTTTCCTTCTGTTGTGAGTAGGGTTGTTAAGAGCTAGAACTAACTCAATGGTACCCAGCAACAACAGTAGAGAACCTCCAGAATTGGGACTACATCTGGGGTACAGGAATCATTCATAGCCTGTACAATACTTAGCAAAGATCAAATTTCTCATTAGCATTTCTGGACATATGAAAATTATCCTAACATGTCAAAATTTTATCTGTTTTTTTTTCTGCTTGCTCTTATATCTTAGCAGTATTGAGAGATTTGTCTTCCAGCTCACTGGTTCGGTCCTCTTCAATTCTACACCTTTGCTCTTTCAGTGTATTGTCCATTTCTGATATTTTATTGTTAATCGTTTGGACCTCTTTTACAAGTTTTGAATTGTTTCAAATGTTATATCTATCTTATTTAACTGTAGCACTTTCTTGACTTCTTCCTTGTTTTTCTCAACTCCTCTGTGGAGCATTCAGATGCATCTCAATATCATTCTCCTGAATTCCCTCTCAGGCTGTTCTGAAGACTTCCCTCCTTCCAATGTGAAATCTAGGTCTACTTCCAGTTCATTTGTCTCAGTTATTCTTTTTTATTTATTTATTTTTTCTGGTCATGTGCCAAGATCTTATGTTGTTTCTTAGATATTTTCAATTATTAGATGTGTTTTCAATAATTAGATGAACATACATTTAGGTGTTATTAAGCTTTCTAATCGCTTCCAGTTAGATGTGATCAGGAGATGGACTTTCCTTTTCACTTTTCTTATTATTCAACTCAGAGTAACTATAGCAGGTTTTGGCTATCTGATGTATAGCAGCTGGTGTTGGCTCTTGCTAGGGTGGAAGCTTGGCCACCTGACCTCAATTGCTGTCTCTTCTTGGGCAATGTAGGGAGAGAAAGAGCCCCCCAAAGGTAAAAGGGGGACCAAACCCCCAAAACCAAAACAACAACAGCAAAAACACAGACTGTGTACTATAGTCTATAATCGCAAACATAACAACAACAACAAAACCTGTAGCAAAATATGAGTATGGCTTTTACTCCCCTCTCTCAGCTTCTTGCCTTCAAAGCCGCCTGAGAAATCTCAAGAGGTTACTGTTGCTTCTTATGACGTAGCTCAGGATTTAATTGCTGGCCTGTTTCCTATTTAGTCTGTCTCTCTCCAACTCCACAACCTCGTTCTTGTGTTTCTCCAAGTGAGAAACGGCTCAGGGTTGGCTGAGCTGTTCATGAAGATCATTCTGTTTAAAACAGTTCCTGTTGGCTCCTCCCCCTTCTTATATTCTGCAGTAGTCTTTGCTGCAGATCCATGTGCATGTGCAGTTGAACCCTCCAGGGGTGGGGGAGTGTCCACTCACTCAGGCACTCCCTCTAGTCACCAGAGTGGGGGTGCACAGACAGCGAGAGGCCAATGAACAGAAAAAAAGAAAGAAAAATGTTCACACCTTATATCAGAATTGGTCAGACCTCTGTGGTGGGAGTGCTCCTCTGATCCTTTACCTGTTCCATCATGCCCAAGATAGCCACTCTGGAAGCCACTGTCAGCCACAGATCAGAAAACACCACCTTTCATGCTTCTACAAATTATAACAGTAAGCTTTTGAACTTTCTAACTATTCCTTTATATAGTAGTCCAGACTTCCGGGACTGCCCCCTTAACTTGCCCCTCTGATATTCTGTGTTATTGTTGATGAAGGTTTGCACCCTGCTTCTCCCTAATCTGCCTTCAAGCCCCACCTTGCTAATATGTCAAAAATTTAAAATGAAAAAATTGGATCAAAGGCCTTTTGCAATAAAGGGCAAAGGTAGTAAGTCTTATTTATTCAATCCCTCTCACCCAATTTAACTTAGCATGAGTTATGTGTTGAGAAGATAGTGGCATTGGTGAGAGGAGACTGCAGAAGTCATTGTAATATAGGATTAGGTTGAAAACTATGGATAATAATAAAGTCTCATAAGATTACTCAGGTCAAATGTCTCTGCCTCCCATATTCTCATTTCTGTTTCCCCAAGGTCTATTGGTCTTACTACAGGGAGAAATGAGTTCTCATTAGTTGTAAGAATATTAAATTTGTTAGATGAAATTTTTTAAAATGTGTTTTCTCCTTTCTACAGGAATATCTTGAGCTGAATACACTGTTTTATTATTCAAGTATCTCCAGGATCTAGCATAATGTCTGACTTTGCATTAAATTAACGAACATTGAATGAATGAATTGATGCATGCTTCATGCTTATGAAAAACATGCATTTTGTGTGGTGCTATGGGATAAAGCACTGGACCACGAGATTGGTTTGAACCACAAGGTCAGCGGTTCAAACTTACCAGCCACTCCTTTGAAACGCTATACAGGGTTGCTGTGAGTTGGAACCCACTCAACAGCACGTAACAAGTCTGTTCATTAGCATCAACTTACGATCCCATGAACATGATATGCTGTAAATGCTCACATCATTATGTCCACTGCTGCTTTAAGCTTTAAAAAATCCTTTTGAAATATATGCAAACAAAATCAATGCAGGGTTCTATGAATGCC
Organism: Chrysochloris asiatica; assembly: GCF_000296735.1. Lineage (NCBI taxonomy): Eukaryota > Metazoa > Chordata > Mammalia > Afrosoricida > Chrysochloridae > Chrysochloris > Chrysochloris asiatica. The sequence goes on from NW_006408854.1 coordinate 2,652,927, forward strand.
ATTTTTTCAGCATTCACTCATTTTAGAAGAAAAGGAAACTTCCTTTCCTCACCTCCCACAGCCTGAAGAAAGTTTCCTTTTTGAGAACAAATTACCATTTGTTTCAAGCTTTCTTTTCAATTATAGCAATTTCCACATGTTTTCAAACTATTCTCAGCAAATAAAAACGAAATCAACATTATGCACTTTTAGATTCATAGGCTAATCTGGTAGACACAGGTTGAAAGGAATTAAGTTGAAAAGTAAATTGAAGGTTTTTTGCTTATTTGTTCTTGGCCTTTGCCCATGTTGTCGATGAACTCAAGCTGGATAAGCTGAACTATTTTTTCACTGTTACTAAATTGTTACATGAAGTGAACCTTCAAATTCACTATCAAATTGCCCAAATGTCTTCTTAAAAATAAGATGACATACACATTTGCTGAAGTTAATTTTTTTTTTTTTTTTTTTTTTTTAATATTTCACAGACTTCATTTGAGAAGACAGTATGGGAGCATTCATTACATTTAAGCAGCTGTGGCCTGCCAATTCAAGTTCTTGACAGGTAGCAAGCTGGGTTCTTGGCTATAAAGAATCTCAAGCAGTTTTGATATGCTCTAGGGAGGGCAACTGTTTAGCCTAAGCAATTCAAAGAAGCATAATTGTGCTTCATAGTACACAGAAAGTCACCACATCTGTTTCATATTTTTGGCTTTTAGAGCTGAACTAGAACAGAGAAATAAACATACAGCTTTGAATATGGAGTAAAAACAAGTTCATGGTGCACAGATGAGCATATTGTGAAAATTTTCTTAATGAGGGTTTCTTTTGGTAAAGTGAGAAATATTTCTGGTGTTAATCAAGGTTTTTTTTTTAAAAAGATTTAATAGAAAATATTATCTATTTAAATGTCAAGGCAGCCTATCATTCCCCCTTAAATCTATTACAGTCAATTGTTGAGATGCTGCAGTGGCGCTCATGTGACCTATTGCAAATATTTGGGGAGTCATCTGCACTACATTAGCCTTTCTGGTAGTGGTTATTTAAGAAAATAATTTGGATGCCGTAGGCTAAAAACATTCAAGGCGATGAATTAGAACTTCATTAACTACTTTCATCTTTTATTTTGGTTCAAATGTAAATGCAGTCATTTGATGGCTAAGTGTATATAATATGTGATGACTGTCTTTTTAAAATGTAATCTAGCAGAAAATACATCTTAATTTGAATGTAACACTGTTTTAAATATAATTTTAATATTCTTCAGCATCTGGCGTCTCAAAGAATGAGGTCATTTGAGGTTAAGAAACTTTTCCCTGCAAAAATAATAATTCTCTAGACAAACAGTGAGAAAGGCAAGTGCTTATCTAAAATGATCAAATAACATGGAGAAAAGGAAAGAAGACATCTTACATGTATCAAGATTTGACTTTAATAGGGATTTTATATTATGATACTCATATATTTTCTGTAATAACTTTATCATACAGATAACAGTTTTTAAATCCTACAGATATGAAACTGACATAAAAGAATTAACTTAAATATTACGAGGTTGACACTGATCATGCTCAGAATGTTCAACTTAAAATTATGTATTTATTTTTAATGCCTATATTTCCAGCAGCTATAAGCTTCTTGAGTCCAAGGACCATGTCTTTCTCCTACTTTATCCCCAGTGACCCTCTCAGACAAGGGTTAAGTCAGAAAATATTATTTCTAGAGTTCCAGTTCAAAGATCCATGGGTTTATTCCAAACAAAATGTGTCTAAACATGTCTCTGAAATCCATAGATGACTGTAGACAAGTTCTCTCAGTAATATACTTACCCTAGTCTCATTGTTGCTATTGTTATGTGCTGTTGAATAAGTTCTGACTCAGAGCTACTCTCTATTGGGTTTCTAAAGACAGGCTAAATTTGAACCACTGACCTTGTAGTTACCAGTCCAGTACTTAGCCTATGGCACCTAAAGTACCTTAAAATAGATCCAATCAAAACAGTGACTTCCAATGGGATCTGCTGGGCCAGTTAAATTCAAGTACAGTGGTCAGTTTACAAGGCTATGCTGACTTTTTTTTCCTAAAGAGGTAATCTTTTTTTTTTTTTTTTTTTTTTAATGTTTTATTGTGAATTAT
>NW_006408854.1:2655901-2658804 GCF_000296735.1 Chrysochloris asiatica
CCACACCACTGACTCTGGGCCCAAGAGTCTCCAGGTCTCCTCACACTGCTTGCCATTAAAGAGGTAATCTTAACAGACTTTCTTCAAGGGCATAGGATGATCATGGGGTCTTATTACAAAGAATTTTAAGAAAAAGGAAAATGGCACAAATTTTAAGAAAAAGGAAAATTGTAAAAAACAAAGCACCAGCACGTTCTTAGAGGATAACAATGGCTGTCTTTATGATTTTTTGTTGGGAAACCTTACTCGGTGTAATGTCTAGCCATGATCTTAACCCTTCAGACTTCCTTTTGTTCCAAAACTTAAAGAACATTTAAAAGGAATGTGACCTGAGTACTTTAAGGATGTCACTGTGAAGTTAATTGTATCTTTAATAGACTCAACTGACAAAATTACTAAGGCAAGTCTATCATTTATCTTGTCATAGTATACATTAGGTTAAGTGAAAAGGCATTAAATCACAGAAACTTTTACTTAAAAAAAGAAATGTGCTGCTGTGGGTTAATGCCCTGGACTACGAAGTCAGGTTGAACCGCAATGTCAGTTGTTCAAGCTCACCAGTCGCTCCTCAGAAATCCTATAGAGGGTCTTTATGAGTCAGAACTGGCTCAATGGTACTTAACAATAACAGCAACAAACAATATCAAAATGTGAAGCTATTGTTTTTTACACCCTCCACCTAGGTCTACACATTTCTGAAGATGGTGTTTCCTTTTTTCTAATTCTTCTTCAGTGTATTCTATGCTTTTTTATTTGAACCACATCAAGATGGCAGTTTTATCATCCTTGGATTCTTATAGTATTCCTTGTCAATGTTCTCTGAGTTTGGGGAACAAAAGAAATCTAAAAGGGCAAGAACAGGGCTATAAAATGGATGGGGTAAGGTATCCCAATGGAATTATCATAAGAGAATTCTAGCTGTTAAGTTCCATCAAGTCAGTTTCAACTCATAGTGACTGTATATGGTTTCCAAGGAGCAGCTAGTGAGTTTGAACTTCTGTTCTTGCAGTTAAAAGTCCAGTGCTTATCCTATAACACCACACCAGAGTCTCCTAGTTACCTCCAAGAATGAGCAAGTGTATTATTGTGATGGAAAAAATCCCTTGGTGCTACTTTCCTTATCTTTTTCTTATCAATGATGTTTTTAATTTTCTTAAAACTTCTTCCTAATAAGTTCCCATACTTATTCTGTGTGCTTTCAGAAAAGTTATCAAGACGACTCCTTTGGAATTCTCAAAAAAATCTTCTGAGCTGACCTTTCTACTTTGAATGTAACTGGCCCAGAAGATCCCCTTGGAAGTCTCTGTTTTGATTGGATCTTTTTTTTTTTTTTTTGAAGGTACCCTCTGGAAACTAAGGCAAGATGTATATTACTGAAAGAACACTTGTCTGCAGCCGTCTACTGATCACAGAGATATGTTTAAACATGTGGTTGTTTTTTTAATAAACCCATGCCTATATGAATTGGAATCCAAGTTGCAATACTTTTGGACTCACCCTTGTCATTTAATGAAAATGCATTGAATGCTTGTTATTTGCCACTGTGTTAAAGCACATTTGATGATTACATTCAAATCTCATAGGAACCTAGCTGTGTGTGTGTGGCAGCATTTTTCCTCTTATCTCCAATTTACAACTGAGAAAACTGAGGGTTCAAAAAGTGAAGTATTTGGTTTATGTAATATATTCTGTAATTAGCAGTCAGGACTGAAACCAGGGATTGATCAACTCCAAACCTAGTGATCCTTATCATCTTGCAGTACCAAAGTTTACCCCTAGTCTCCAACTATTAATACAATAGAGGTGGTGGTAGTTATGTGCTTTGGAGTCAGTTCTGACTAATAGTGACCCTACATAGGGTTTCCAAGGCTATAAACCTTTCTGGGAACAGAAAACATCATCTTTCTCCAAAATAACAACAGGTAGATTTGAACTGCTAATCTTGTAGTTAGCAACCCAATGCGTAACCCACTATGCTATTGTGGTGACACCAGAAAGCTATTAATCGCCTTGATTTTGACCTTCTTTATTTCATTTGACAATAGGAGCTTTGTGAGTAACTCAGGTCTGTTTTTTTCTAGCCTAGAGGGGGAAACAAGAGAGGGTCATGCACCTTTGTAACTGATTTGGCCTGGCCATGGTTTAGGGTAGCCCTCCAGTTGTGGACTCAGAACCTTCATGATTCTGAGCTACATGCCTCAAGCTACAAATAAGAAACTGTTCTGTTCCCTTATTTCTTTTCAAAGCTATAAAGAAATTGTGTGCTATAAAAACTTGAAGCTTGTTTTTCTATTATTAACATGTGATATTTTTTATAGGCTGTGAAGATGAGAAAGGGGGTGCCCAGTTCAAGCATTATTTTCAATCAGATACCTATAAAACATTTTATATTAGAGATCTAAGCAGTATTTGTAATTACAGTGATCATATAATCTTTCAAATGCAAATTGTTTGACTCATATTTCAGTTTGTTTGGTACCAACTTATGATTAAAGAATGGTATAGCTTTATAGTTGTTTTACTACCATCTGTGTGCACCAGGCAATCACCACTTACAGATGGTTGTGATTCAGAGACAGGTTGCCACATGCGAAAAAAGTATGTTTCAGTTATTTTAATAAGATTTACTGCAGTAGTCACAGTTAAGTGCGTAAACCTTAATGATAATTGCTGCTAATCTTTCAAGAAAATGATTAGAGTTTAATAATCCTCAAGAAGGGTATCTTGCTGTAAACTTCAACAACATTGCAAAGATAAATATTATGTTGATTCTCTCATTTAATAAATTATAAGACTGTGTGCATCTTTTCTCACTTGCAGAAATTTGATTCTATATCTATACGTGCATGTATATGAATGTGTATATATGTGTCATCGTCGTGATGTGCCGTGGAGTCAGTTCC
>NW_006408854.1:2659409-2670359 GCF_000296735.1 Chrysochloris asiatica
TCCAGTGCTTATCCTATAGCACCACATCATTGTTAAGTATTGTCTAGTCAGTTTCAGCTCATAGTGATACTGTATAGAATTTCTGAGAATGGCTGGTGGGTTTGAAGTGCAAACTTTGCAGTTAGAAATCTAGTACTTATCCTATAGCACCACACCAGTGCCAACAGCTCCACACTAAGATTCATAAATTATTCCTAGGAGCCTTGACCTTTTAAAACTGAATTGCATAGAAACTTCAAGTAACCACATGAAAAAAAATATATATTTGTTAATTTGATTCAATTTGTTACAAAGTTGATACTTGTAGAATCATCTTAATTTTAATTATTTCATTATTTTCATTCATTTGAAGAATCTTGACTCTAAATAGAAAAATTCCATTTTTTATAAGTGATGCCAAAGACACACGTTGCTGTTAAGTGCAATCAAGTTGGTTCTGACTCATAGCAACTCTATATAGGGTTTCTGAGGAGCAGCTGTTGGGTTTGAACTGCTGACATTGTGATTTGCAATTCAGTGCTGATCCTACAGTGCCACACCAGGAGTCCAAAGATACATAGAAATAATGTTAAACCCATTCTGAAAGTTTAAATATAGAAGAGATGAAATGATACAGTTTTATATTCAAGGCATTTTTGTTAGTCCAGTAGGATGGTGTGCATTGATTACGTAGGCTGAAATAGGAAACACATATGTACACATATCACACAATATGATGCATGCGTACCATACACACATATATCACGATATGCTATGTGAATATAGTATGCTTTGATATATATGTATATATAGCATGCAAACCCAAACCTACCAATCTCTATAAACAGGAGGTTACTGTAGAGAAAATATAGGGAGATCATATGAGTTTCCAAGCATGCATATGTAGATAGCAAAAGTTGAGATGTTGTGGCCGACTTTGCATTCGGTGATTTTTGCTTACTAAGGGTTCTCTGACATTCTGGGGTGGACCAAACAGTCAGGAGTAGATCTGTTAGGCGCATTTTAGTTGTGATTATTTCCCTTACAAATTAAGAACTAAATCTGCCTTTTGATTTGGATGTAGTTTATGTCTCTTTGTAGACTGGGCTGTGCTGAGTATATACTCTATCTGGAGTAAAGGTGGAGACTAGCTGTTGGAGAAAGAGTTCCACATTAAAAAGACTACTCAGAGTGGAATTGAGCCTCCTGTTTTGGGGGAAAAAAATCAATGGGTATTGAGTTTTGATTGAAGATGGCTACAAACCATCCTTTAGACACATTTTAAGGTTTTGTATTTCATTTCTTGTACTAAGCACCGACATTTTATCACCATATAATTCTAGGTTTATATGGCTTTGGAGCTTCAACTTTGGGTTCATGTCTGAAATAAAAGTCCTTAAATTATTTATTTGTAGTTTTAAGATGAAATAACTTAGTTGTATTTTATTTTTCAGAATCAAGTTCAACATGGTTTATAGAACTATTATGTAGAAAAACTCATTTAAGAAAGTAGATACAAATGTAATAATAATTCTTTGAGACACACAATGTTGATAGCATTTTTATCAAAACCAGACACTATTTATAAGTAAACTAGCCTATTCTGTTGTTGGGTACCATGGAATAGATTTTGGTTCATAATGACTCTATGCAACAGAATAGAACTGACCCATAGGGTTCTTTTTTTTCCCCCTACACTAACCTCTATAGGAAGGCATTCTCGTGACACAGTGAATTAAGCTTTGTGTTGCTAACTGCAAGGTCAGGAGTTAGAATCCATCAGCTGCTTTGCGGGAGAAAGTTCAGGATTTCTGTTCTCATAAAGATTACAGCTTATACAGCGTGGCTATGAGTCAGAACTGACTTGATGACACACAACCACCACCATCACCATCACCACAGGAGCAGATAGACACCTCTCTTTCCCTGAAAAGCAGTTAGTTGACTTTGAACCACCATCCTTTCAGTTAGAAACTGAGATTTTAACCATTTTATAATGCTTTAAAATATGGTCTGGACACTGTGAAACTAAAAGAGATCGTGTTATTTTCTCACACAAGGTACTTCAAAATATACATAAATGCACTGCAAGTTGGAGATACTGGATATTTGTTTAAAATACAGCAATGCAAAATAAATGACAAAGCACATTACTTGGGATAGCCAATATTTTTATCACATTAGAAATTGCACCTTAGCTTGAGTAATCATGGAAAGAAATGAATCATGGAATCACTTCCAATGAATGAGTCATGGCAGTCTGAGTGGGGGTGGGAGTTTCAAGAGCTCTTTCTCTGAGTGATGGGAAAAATTTTTCATCATTTTATATATTATTCAATATCTGTGTCACTATTGCTGTTGATAAACGATACTGAAAATGAACATTTATCATTTAAAATCAATTGAGATATTTACAACTAATACTTTCTTTCCATAGATCTGAAAGTGCTTTCCAAAAATCAATTAATTTGCACAATATACTACTAAAAGGTCACTCATATTATCACCATTTTATGGACAAATTCAAAGCAAGGGAGGTTAATTAATCCATTGCAGAGTCCAGAGGGCTGGAGTATCAAGGCAAAATGGACTGAACACCAACTTGAAGGCCAAGAACTCTGCTTTTAGCATGGATTTTAATTGATTTAGATCAGCTTCTCTAGTCTAAAAAGCACATACAATAATTCTGAATTATCATGCAGTGATATGGTGTGGATTAAATAATTAATATTCTGAAGCCCTTTATAAATGTGAATTATTATTACTCATTCTAGTCTTAACCCACTAAGTAGGCCAAGCTATCTTCCAGCATTGGTGACTAAAGTGTAAATTAATTGACTAAGTGAGAAATTCATCTCACACATTTCCTGCTGAGAGATAAGAGATTCCTCTGTTCTGATTGGAAATCTATATACACAGTGGTGCATTTCATTCTGCTTCTCTCTTTGCATCCAATTTTGTAATAAACTGGGAATTAATTTTTCCACAGAGAAACTCCATGGTCAAACTACTGCTTTAAATTCCTCATTAGAAACACAAAACCCCTTTTACCAGAGATGTACTATTTACAAATAACATCATGTGACCATTCAAATTAATAGCTCGCCTTACCAACTTTCACATACGTTTTTGGGAAGGCAATTGAAAAATGGGTTTTCAGGAGAGGAGGTACTCTTTTGTGTTGCAAAGTTTTGTGTTTGTTGGTACTTTTTCAAGACACATACATAAATGACTTTACAATATTAGAAATTCAAAGGTGACTTCATTTAAAGTTTTATTTCTCATTAGCCACTTAATTATAGAGCCTATTGGGCTATGGAAGTAATTGTTGCTGTTGTTGTACTGGCTTATAGTGGCCCTGTGTACAACAGAATGAAACACTGCACAGTTCTACGTCAACCTCACAATCGCTATACCTGATTCCATCACTGCTGCCACTGTACCACTCTATCTTGTTTAGAGTCTACTCTTTTTCTCTTACCCTCCATTTTACCAAACAAGGTATCCTTCTCTAGTGACTGGTCCTTCCTGATAATATGTCCAAAATATGAGAGACAAAATCTGGCAATCCTGGCATCCAGGGAGTAATCTGGCTGTACTTCTTCCAATACTGATTGATTTGTTCTTTTGGAAGTCCATGGTACTTTTAATGTTCTCCAACATCATAGCTCAAATGCATGGATTCTTCTGCAATCTTCCTTATGTATTGTCCAACTTTACATGCATATGAGGTTTTTGAAAATACCAGGGCTTGACTGAGGTGCGCCTTAGTCCTCAAACTGACATCTTTGCTTTTGAACACTTTAAAGAGGTCTTGTGCAGCAGATTTGCCTAAGGCAATATCTCCTTGGATTTCTTGACTACTGCTTCCATGAATCTTTGTTGATAAAAGCAAAATGAAGTCATTAACAACTTCAATCTTTTCTTCATTTATATGGATGTTATTTATTTGTCCAGTGATGAGGATTTTTGTTTTATTTATGTTGAGATGCAACCCATACCAAAGGCTATGCATGGTCTTTGATTTTCATCAGTAAGTATTTTAAGTCCTTTTCACTTTCAGCAAGCAAGTTTGTTTCATCTGCATATCACAGGTTATTAATGAGCCTTCCTCCAATCCTGATGCCACATTTTTCTTCATGTAATCCAGCTTCTCTAATTATTTGCTCAGCATACAAATTGGATAAATATGGTGAAAGAATATAACCATTGTGCATATCTTTCCTAATTTTAAAACATTCAGCTTTCCTATGTTCTGTTCAAACAATGACCTCTTGGTCTATGAAAAAATTCCTCATGAGCACAATTAAATGCTCCAGAATACTCATTGTCTGAAAAATTGTCCATAGTTCATCATGATCCATATAATCGAAATTCTTTGTGTAGTCAATAAAGTACAGGTAAATATCTTTCAGATATTCTCTGCTTTCAGCCAAGAGTCATCTGACTTTAGCAATGATATCCCTCATTTTACATCCTCTTCCGAGTCCAGTTTGAACCTCTGGAAATTCTCTGTTCATGTATAGTTGCAGTCGTTTTGAATTATGTTTAGCAACATTTTGTTGCATGAGATATTAATGGTGTTGTCAGATGTTTTTTGCATTCTGTTGGGTCACTTCTTTTTGGAATAGGAACAAATATGGATCTCTTCCAGTCTGTTGGCCAGGAAATTGTCTTCCAAATTTCTTGGGAGAGATGAGTGAGTGCCTCCAGTGCTGCCTCACTTTATTGTAAGATCTCAATTTCTGTTCCTTTAATTCCCGAGTCTTGTTCTTTGCCAATGCCTTCAATGCACCTTAGACTTTTTTCTGCAGTATTACTGCTACCTCTTAAAATGGTTGAACATCAACCATCTCTTTCTGCTACAGTGTCTCTGTGTATTCCTTCCATCTTCTTTTGATGCTATGTGCATCATTAAACATTTTGCCCATGAATCCTTAAATATTGCAAGTTGAGGCTTGAATTTTTTTTTTTCAGTTCTCTCAACTTGAGGATTCCTACCCATGTCCTACCCTTTTGGTTTTCTATCTGCAGATCTTTGCACATTTTAGTATAATACTTAACTTTGTCTTCTCAAACTGCTTTTTGAAATTTTCTATTCATCTCTTTTGTCTCCTCATTTCTTCATTTTCATTAGCATCTCTATGCTGGAGACTAAGTTTCAGAGTTTCTTCTGATATCCATTTTGGTCGATCTTTTCCTTCTTCCTTGTCTTCTTAATGACTCTTTACTTTCTTTCAATAGGATATTCTCGATGTCATTCCATAACTCTTTTGGTCTTCTGTCTTTAGTGTCTAATTTATCAAATCAACTCTTCAGATGATCTCTAAATTGAGGTGGGATATGATCAAGGTCATATTTTAGCTCTGTTGAAAGTGTTTTCGTATTTTTCAGTTTCAGTCTTAACTTGCCTAGGAGAAACTGATGGTCTGTTCCACAGTCTGCCCTGGCCTTATTCTTGCTGATGATATGGTGTTTTTATATTGTCTCTTTCCACAGATGTAGACAATTTGATTTCTGTGTATTCTGTCTGGTGAGGTCCATATTTGTAGTCATCTTTTATGTTGTTTAAAAATTTATTTGCAATGACAAAGTCATTGATACTGCAAAAGTTGATAATATAATTTCCAGCATCATTTCTATCACCAAGGCCATGTTTTACAACCACTGGTCCTTCCTTTTGTTTCCAACCTTTGCATTCCAATTACCAGTAATTATCAATTCATCTCAATTGCATGTTTAATCAATTTCAGACTGAAGAAGTTGGTACAATTCCTCAATTTCATCATCATTGCTTTTAGTGTTTGGTGCATAATATGAATAACTGGTGTATTAACTGATCGTCCTGGTAGGCGTGTGACTACTACCCTGTCACAGACATCATTGTACTTCAATACAGATCTTGATATGCTCTTTTTGACAATGAATGCAGCACCAATCCTCCTCTACTTGTCATTCCTGGTATTTAAAATCATGTGATTGTAAGATAAAAATGCCCAATACCTGTTCATTTTAGCTCTCTATGCCTAATGCCTAGGATATTGATGTTTATTCAGTCCATTTCAGTTTTGACAACTTCAAATTTTCTTAGATTTGTACTTCGTACATTCTGTGTTCCAAGCATTATGTTTAAACAATGTTTACATTTAAACATTGTTTACAGCTGTTTCTCTTCAATTTAAATTTTGCCCCATCAGCAAATGCAGGTCTCAAAGGCTTTACTCCATTTGTGTTGTCATAGTCAACTGTACTCTGAGGAGGCAGCTCTTCCCCAGTTGTATTTTGAGTGTCTTCCAACATGAGGACTTCATCTTCTGACACCATATCTGACAATATTCCAGTGCTCTTCATCGTGTTGCAATATTCAACACTCTGGTTTTGACAGTGTCCCACTGTTATTCATAATATTTTCAGTAACTAAATATTTGGAAGAAGTCCATATCTCCTTCTTCCTATCTGTCTTTTTCTGAAGCTGTCTACCATGGGTGACCCTCCTACTATTTAAAATACTGGTGGCATAGCTTCCAGAATCACAGCAACACTCAAGCTATCACATCACAACAGTATGAGTGGTGAAGGGAAATTATTAGAACGACACAAAACCCCTTAATGCTTTATTTTAAAAAGGGGAGAATAGAGTTTGATCTATGTAAGAACTGAAAAACAAAACAAAAGATGCTTTTGAAGTCCCTGGGTGGTGCAGATAGCTAACATTATCAGCTGCCAAACAAAAGGCTAGAGGTTTGAATTCACCTATAAGCACCTCAGAAGAAAGACCTGGTAATCTACTTTTGAAAAGTCAGCCATTGGAAACTCTATGAAGCACCATATTATAGTTACACATGGGGTTTCCATAAGTTGGAATCGACTTCATTGCAACTGGTATTTATAAAAATAAATATTTTAATGCCTTTTTAGTAGCATGAGGAAATTTCTCTAGAGAATTTTTTTAAATAAAAATATTTTTGTAACTTTAATTTTAAATTAAATGAAGGTTTCCAGAGCAGTACATCAGTTTTACATTCAACAAATGCACTTCATTTAATCTCAATGATTGCAATACCCTCCGTATAACAATGCTTATCCCACTGCCTCCCTGTGGTTCTTATTTCCATTCCACTGTAGTTACCAACTATTGTGAACTTTGTGCTTAGGTTAATGTTGCTCTTTCAATCTTGAATGGTTGACCAGTCCATGGTGAGCGCATCTTACCTGGATTGTTGTTCCCCTGAAAGTTCTACCACGAGAATGAGTTCTGTTCCAGACTTGAAGGGTGGCTTAGGGTCAGTCTTAAGCTTCTCCAGTCTCTGACTAGTAAGCTCAGTCTCTTTTTTATAATTTTGAGTTTCATTCTATATTTTCTCTTATTCTACCTGTGACCTTCAAATATGATCCTTTTCAGAGCGGATGATAGTGGTAGCCTGGTACCATATAGTTCTGGTCTCACAGTCATGTAGACTGATATTCATATGTCCCATTAGTCCATTGAACTAACTAATTCCAAACATTTTCAATTTTCATTCTTCTAACCATGGAGAGAGTAATATGGCCTCTCATGAGCTTTTAAGATCTCAGTCACTAGTCATAAAACTCAGATGTAGAACATTGTCTTTGTGGACTATGTTATGCCAGTTGACCATGATGTCCCCTAAGACCATTGTTCTGAGCCACCGGTCCCAGTACCTTGCTACCTCAAGATTTTTGGTAATGTCTAAGAAATTTTTATCATTTTGCCCCCTGTTTGCTCCACCACATTTATAAATATATTTGGAACAAAGATTAATACTCATATAAATATATCCTCTGTCAAGCCCTTACACATACATGGGTAGACTCCTACTCTCCCTCTCATTACTGTTTACCCTGCATACCCGTCCATATATCTACCTATAGAATACTGTTGTTGCAGGGTTGTGTATATAACAGGATTTAGCTCTTTTAACTCTTAACATTCTTCCAGTATCTTCACCTGTCTTAAACATTCTTCTGCCACTCTCGCTGTTATTATATATCACCTTTCCAAGTACCCAAGTATACTTTCTAGTTAGTGAATTATTCTTCCTTTCCTCCTTCTCCTGGTAACCATCAACTAATATTTCTTTCAGCATAAAAACCTTTTCTTGAGTTTTAAAAATAGTGGTATCATACAATATTTGACTTTTTGTAAGTGACTAATTTCACTCACCATAATGTCTTCCAGGTTCATCCATATTAAGAGGGGGTCTCTCAGATTCATGGTTATTCTTCAACGTTGCATAATATTCCATTGTGTGCATATACTAAAGTTTGTTTTGACATTTATCTATGGATGGGCATTTAGGTTATCTCCATCTTTTTGGTATTGTGAACAGTGTAGTGATGAACATGGGTGTGCATATGTCTACTTATGTATGGCTCTTATTTCTTAAGGGTATAGGCCAAGTAGAGGGATTACTGGGTCATATGGTATTGCTATTTCCAATTTTTTGAGGAAGTGCTATAATGTTTTCTACAATGTTTGCACCTTTTACAGTCCCACCAGCAGAGTAGTAGGGTACCGTTTCTCACAGCCATCATCAGCATTTTCTTCTGTTTTTTAAACTTTGCTATTAATACTGGGGTGAGATCTCTTTGTTGTTTTGATCTGCTTCTCTCTACTGGCTAATAATAAAAAATATTTCTTCATATATTTGTTGGCTACCTGAATGTCTTTTTTAGTGAAGTGTCTGTTCATGTCCTCTGCCGGTTTTAAAACCGGATTGCCTTTTATGTAGAAATGTTGAGGTTTTCTATAAAGTTTAGAGATGAATCTCTTGTCTGATATGTCACTGCAAAACATTTTTTTTAACCTGTCTGTGGGCTCTTTATCAATATTTTAGTGAAATCTTTTGATGCACATGTGTCTAATTTTCATGAGGTCCTAGTCTTTTATTTTATCTTCTGATGTTTGTATGTTTTTAGTTATATTTCATATGCTACATGTCAGAGTAGCATAAATTTTAACCACACTGTTGTTGTTTTTTGATGTTTATGTCATTCTCTATATTTCTCATTGATGATCTTTTAGTAGTTGGTTTGCATTTTGATTTTTAATCCATGTTATTTGTTTTTGTATATGGTTTGAGATATGGATCTTGTTTCATTTTCCTGCAAATGGATTTCCAGTTTTGCCGGCACCATTTGTAAAGAGAAAATCTCTTCTTCATTTAATGTGTTTTGGCCCTTGGTTAAACATCAGCTGATTATATGTGGATGGATCTACTTCTGGGTCCTTAATTCTGTTTCCTTGATCTGTGTGTGTTTCATCGTGCCAGTACCAGGCTGTTTTGACTACTGTGGCTATGTAACAGGTTTGAGGTCAGGATGTGAGAGGCCTTCTTCTTTTTTATTCCTTCATAATATTTTACATATCTAGAGTCTCTTTCCTTGCCATATAAAGTTACTGATAAGTTTTCCAACCATCTAGACAATTCTTTTCTAAAAAAAAATTAAGAAAAAAATTATTTTGTTTCAGGTTGCCCTGATTCAATAGATTTGGAGAGAAATACTATCTTTACAGTGTGAAATTCTGTTTTCCATGAACAAATTATTTCTTTTAAAGCATTTACTGTGAAAAATACAGAACACAGCATACACCTACTCAACAATTTCTACATGGACAGATGAATGCCACTGTTTACATTTTCCACATGCTGTCACCTATATATGAATGGACTAAGAATAAGTTTCAAGACTGTATTAAGACAGCTCTTCAACCATTCATTGAACAAATTTTACTGAGCATTTATTATATGTCAGACACAGTTCCAGATGTTGAGAATAAGGATCAGGTCCTTGCCCCATATCATAGTAAACAAAAACATAAGAGCATGTATGTGGGTATGTGTATATGTATTTATGTATGTGTATATGTGTTGTAAGCCAGTTAGGTAATAGCTATGAAACTATCATGTAATTGTGGAAGGATAGTGACTAATAGATGTGCTATTTTCAAAAGGACAATCAAGAAAGGATGAGATAAACATTCTTCTGTGGAAGTGCTTACCTTGGGTTTAGAAGCCCACTATACTAAAGCATGGCAATGATAGTGAGGTTGGCCCAGGATTGGGCAGTGTTTCATTCTGCTGTGTATAAGGTTGCTATGAGTCAGTACTGACTCAATGGTACCTAACAAAAACCACATGCCACTAGGCAACCACTTGTTAGTCGGTTTGTCATACTGTGGTGGCTTGTGTGTTGCTGTGACACTGGAAAGTCATCGGAATTTTTAAATACTAGCAGGATCACCCATAATGGACAGGTTTTAATGGAGCTTCCAGACTGAGGCAAGAAAGAAGGTGAAGCAACCTACTTTTAGCCACTGAAAGCCTTATGAACATTGTATGATGTGATACCAGACAATGAGTCCCTAAGGTTGGGAGGCACTCAAAATATGACAGGAAAAAACCTGGTTCTTCACAGTAGAGTTGACCTTAATGATGTAAATGGAGTTAAACTTTCTGGATATTTATTTGTGGATGAGGCACAACTCAAAATAAGAAGAAATAGCTGCAACTATCCTTTAATAATTAGAATATAATATGCATGAATTATGAATCTAGAAATATTGTAAATCATTAAAAATGAAATGGAACACATATTAATATCCTAGGTATTAGTGAGCTGGAATGAATAAGTATTGGCCATTTTTAGTTAGACAATGATATGGTTTACTATGCCAATAACAGCAAGTTGAGCAAATTGAAGAGGAATAGCATAGCATTCATTGTCAAAAAGAGCATTTCAAGATCTTGTAGTGCAAGGAAGACCGTCGTATGTTTTATTGCCTGTTAACATTCTCAGAAGCTACGCAAATCATTGCGGAGCCTGGCCCTTAAACGTGCCATGTGTCTTTGCTCTTAGGTCAAGAATCACTGCACTAATAGGAATTGTTACCTTTTTTTGCCCTGCCCACCATGTAAATCAACTGTCTAGGGATATTAGTCTCGCTCA
>NW_006408854.1:2671473-2673185 GCF_000296735.1 Chrysochloris asiatica
TGTTTGTATATGATTACTTATAATATTTCTTGTTATTAGATGCCATCGAGTCAGTTCTGACCCATAGCAATCCTATGTACAACAGAAGGAAACATTATCTGGTCCTATACCATCCTCACAATTGTTGCCACTTTTGAGAACAATGCTGCTGCCACTGTGCCAATTCATCTTGTTTCATGTGTTCTCCCCCCCCTTTTATTTGCTGTCTCACCCATGAAAGCTCATAAGTCAGCAAATTCATGCCTTTATTGCCCCCCATTTTTTATAACCAATTTTCAAATTGCCCGTCTCTGTCAACCCAGGCTGCTGAGGAGACAAGCATGTTTCTTGGTGAAAAGAATTTTCTGTTCTTGTTGGAACTTTAGACATGCATTCATAAGCAAAATCCAGTCAAGAGCAAGTCATCAAAGTGCAGCAATTTACACCAACTCACAGAGTTACAACTGACTGGATGGCACACTTCTGTAATTTCAAACACCCATCTTTTCCTTTAGTTGAGTTCTGGTCTGCTTAGCCCTAGCCATTCTTGCTAGGTGAAATAGGTACCAGCTGCACTCAGACCAGCTGACCCCTTCACTCCATCCTAGTCCCCCATGGACTATAGGTCAGTGCCCATAGACTCATGAGTCCACACAACTCCCCATACTTCAATAGAGTCAATATTTCTTCTTCTCTGAAACCATTTCTTCATTGCTGCATTCACCCCATTTACACTCATCAGGTGGACCCAGGTAGTCATCAGTGAGCACACTTTGCTGTCTGTTTGCTGACTCCTTTTAACTTTCAGTTCTAAAATGTGCTTTCCTCCTGATGGGCACAGGCTGTTCCTGCCTCAAAGCATCCAATGTCAAATTGTTTGCTTGAAATTCAATATACCAGTCATTTTTCTTACTGCAGATCTTTAAATAAAAATCTGTTTTCTCAGCAGTTCTGAGTGTGGCTCAGATTTCACCTAAACCTTTTCTCTATACACAGGCTAGTGGCTTAAAATAAAGCCTTTTTCCTTCTGGACAATTCCTATCTCCCTTTGAGCACTTTCAATCAAATATAAGCTGAAGATGGGCTTACAAGCACTCTATAATCATGACATCCAAGTGATGTGTACACCAGTTGACTCCAGTAGCAACTTTTCTCCCCTCTGTTGTAGCATAACACCTCTTACATGTCTTTCAGCCATTACAGTTAACAATAAGCAGAGTAATCATTTAATAATCAGAAGTTTCAGTTTCCATAACCTTTGCAATGAGTCCCACTTCTGACACCAACTGCAAAAAATATGAAACAAACAACACCTCTCATGACACTCACTACTCAACTGGGTCCACTAATCCATTGCAATGGCCACATCATACTCATAGTTATGGATTTATTAGGGAAGTTAACAATTTACAATTTGGGGCCAGAAATGCTCAGGGCTGAGTTGTTGCAGGAAGCTACTGATAACTGCACATAGGACACACCACTCCACCATAATCTTCAGGCTGAAGGCACTTGTCTCTAGCTCCTCTTATTAAATGTCTGGAAACATTCCATTCAACAAGCAAGCTTCCTGCCCCAAAGTCAATCAGCTTTGTTTCCTCTGTGGGCTGGCAGGTCCATTGCTCTGTTTCATGCTCTGGTTCCTGGTTCTGCTGCTGCTGTCCCTCTGCCACTCCTCCGGTGCCATAGCTTTCTGTCCCTGGGTTAAGGAGCTTCAATGTACAGATATCCCA
>NW_006408854.1:2687352-2688224 GCF_000296735.1 Chrysochloris asiatica
TAGGAATGTCCCAACTTAGAAGGTTCTAGATGGCTTGACAATGGCTTGACAAGAAGCCTCTCTCACTCGGCAAATTCTAGAACCCATTTTAGGGGTTCCAATCAGTGTGGCGCTGTGGGTTAATGCACCAGACTTCAAAGCTGTTTGAACTGCAAGGTCGATGGTTCAAGCTCACCAGCTGCTCCTCAGAAACCATATACAGGGTCGCTGTGGGTTGGAACTGACTTGATGGCACTTAACAACAACAACAACAACAATAAGTTATAGACTAAAGATGGGCTTACAAGCTTTCTGTTATCATATTTCTCAATATTCCTTTCTATGCCACTTAAATGTCTATTTTACTGTAGTAAGCAAGGGAAACCATTATCCACAAGACAGTCAAGCACCTTAACAATATTTCCCCTCTTTCACCCATTCAGAGTATGCCTTGATCTCTGTATCACAGAGCCTTGTTTTCCCAAGGTTGAGTATACATCATTATTTACCTCTGTCCCATGCAAACCTTCCTTGTTCTTACCCCCTCCTACCCATTCTTATGTATTGTCCTCCCCTTCCTTGTATATCACCCTCCCCATCATCTGAGCTATGAAGTGACTATACCCTAACCTGTGTCTTACTGCCCTCTCCCTGCCACCCTTGTTGTTAAATGCCAGAGTTGATTCTGACCCATGGCGACCCTGTATAGGGTTTCCAAGAAGCAGCTGGTGAGCTTGAAGCACCAAACTTGCAGTTCAAATGACTTTACAATCTGACACATTAGCCGACAGTGTCACACCCGGACTCCTAGTAACCATCAAATAATTCTTTTTCTTTCAGTATGGGTATCTTTTTTAAAGCTTTTACAATAATGGTATCCAATATTTATACTT
>NW_006408854.1:2688324-2689695 GCF_000296735.1 Chrysochloris asiatica
CCAAAACCAGGGAAGGACATCACTAAGAAAGAAAATTATAGATCAAGAACCCTCATGAACATAGATGCAAAAATTCTCAACAAAATCCTAGCCAACAGAATCCCAGATTTTTCTTTTTTTCTCAAAAATCAGTAAAACTTTATTTGCTTCCATTCTTTTGCCATTAACAGAAAACTGGAGAAAGCAAAAATGTTCCATGTTTACAAAGATAAATAGCCTCTTTACTCAGGGATCAAAACCACACAGCAAAAAGATCAAGTGGGATTCATATCAGGGATGCAAGGATGGTTCAACATTAGAAAAACAATCAACGTAATCCACCATATAAATAAGAAAAAGGAAAAGAACCACATGAGCATATTGATTGATGCAGAAAAGGAATTTAATAAAATCCAACATCCATTCCTGATAAAAACACTCAAAAAAGTAGGATTTAAAGGAAGTGGGGATACTTTGCTGGTTACTGGGATGTGAGGGGTAGGGTAAGGGGAGGGAGGGGAAGGTGGAGCACAGGGTAGGGAATAGACACAGGATAGTTTTGGTGCTAGGGAGGGAGGCAATATATAAGAAGGGGGAGGGGAATGGAAGAACAAGGAAGGCAGAAAAACAATTAAGCAGATTTGTATTGGCTATGTGGAACAGAGGTAAATAATGAATACACAACCTTGGAACAACAGGGTTCTGAGATAAAGGGATTGAGACATGGTTGGAATGGATAAAAGAGGGGAAATAATGTTAAGATGCTTAACTGTTTTTTGAATCTTGGCTTTCCTGGCATACAATTATAAAATAGACACTTGAGGGAGAGAGAAAGGAATAGCCAGAAATATCACCATAGAAAGCTTGTAAGTCCTTCTTCTGCCTATAACTGATTGGAATACCTAAAACGGAGCTACAACATACCCAGTGAAGGAGGTTTCTTGTGGAGCCTCAGACTACATAAGAGTATAGGTGGAAGCCTGAACCACATCCAGATCTTCAGAGATGGGAAATTTTTACTGGAAAGGACAAGCAGACCAGTCTGGAGGGGCTAGATGAACAGAAGATACTTCTTGAAAGAAAGACCAACAGGAAAAATACAAAACAATGATGGAAGTTCGACTGACTACTAAAAGAACAAGCAAGTTGCTCGCCAAGGAGACATCAAGGCAAGCAGTCCGGTCCCCTCAGGGCAACCACCTTCCAAGACTGAGACTCAGTGGGAATACATAAGCAGACACATGCTCTGACTGTTGACCACATTGGTCACCGATAAGGGGAAATGAGGGAAAAGCAGCAATGAAGCTGCAAGCTAAGTTCAATCATGTTCAATACACTCCTGTGAACTTGGGTGGTGACCTGGTTATCCAGCAATTTGGCAAGACCTGGGGA
>NW_006408854.1:2689795-2694881 GCF_000296735.1 Chrysochloris asiatica
TACAATATTTTCCCCATAGAATCATTTAATATTACAATGTAAGGTGTGAATTTTTCTTCAGCTCTTTTAGCTTGAGAAATGCTGAGTGTGTTCTTTACTTTTATTTTTCTGATTCCAGGTATTTGCACGTTTCATTATAATACTTGAGTATGTCTTCTCAGGGTCGCTATGGGTCGGAACCGACTCGAAGGCACTTAACAA
This sequence comes from Chrysochloris asiatica, assembly GCF_000296735.1. Lineage (NCBI taxonomy): Eukaryota > Metazoa > Chordata > Mammalia > Afrosoricida > Chrysochloridae > Chrysochloris > Chrysochloris asiatica. The sequence goes on from NW_006408854.1 coordinate 2,689,997, forward strand.
CAACAACAACAACAATGTCTTCTCAGGCTGCTCTTTGAAATTTTCTGTTTAGCTCTTTTATTTCATCATTTCTTTCCATTGGTTTAGCTTCTCTATGTTCAAGAACAAGTTTCGGAGTCTCTTCAGGCATCCATTTTGGTCTCTTTCTTTCCTTTCTGGTCTTTTAATTTCTTCATGTTTGATATTATTGATGTCATCCCACAACTATTCTGGTCTTTAGTCACTAATATCTGATACATCATATGTGTTCTTAAGAGGACATCTAAATTCAGGTGGAATATGTTGAAAGTCATATTTTGACTCTTGGAAGTTGTTTTAATTATCTTCAACTTTTGTCTTAATTGTATATAAGCAATTGGTGGTCTCTTCTACAGTTCATTGATGTTATTGAACTTCTCCATCATCTCTTCTCACAGATGCAATCAATTTAATTATTTTTTATGTCATCTCATGAGATCTACATGTATAGTCACCATTTGTTTTGTTGAGTAATATATTTGGAATTAATAACTCATAGGTCTTGCAAAATTTTGTCATGTGATATCCAGCATTCTTTCTGTCACCAAGACCATATCTTCCAACTACTGATCCTTCTTCTTTGTTTCCAACTTTGACTTTCTAATCACCTGTAAGTATCAATGTATCTTGATTGTATGTTTGATCAATTTCAGACTGCAGAATTTGGTAGAATTCTTAAGTTTCATCATCACTAGCTTTAATATTTGGTGTATAAATATGAATAATAGTGGAATGAACTAGGAGTATGGATAATTAAGTAGGGGTATGGATAATACCCCATTCAAGATAGATTTTGAAATGCTCTTTTTGACAATGATTGTGATACCATTCCTCTTTAATTTGTTATTCTTGGCACAGTAAACTATATGACATTATTCTTAAGTGCCATAGAGTCGGTTATGACTCATAGCTACCCTGGACAGGGTTTCCAAGGAGCTGCTAGTGAGTTTGAACCACCAACCTTGCAGTTCAAACCGACCTTGTGATCCAGTGAATTATACGGCAGCTCCACACCAGGACTATATGGTTTTGTTGTTGTTGTTAAGTGCTGTCAAGTTGGTTCTGACCCATAGTGACCCTGTATAGGGTTTCCAAGGTGCAACTAGTGAACTTGAACCGCCGACCTTGCAGTTCAAATGGCTTTGCAGTCTGGCACATTAACCCACAGCACCACACCAGGACTAGTCTCATTCAAAATGGCTAATACCAGCCCATTTCATCTCACTAATTCTGAGGATAAGGATCTTTATGCATTCCATTTATCCTTTGATAATTACCAATTTTTTTTAGATTTGTACTTTGTACATTCCATGTTCCAATTTTTACTAGATTTTTGCAACTGTTTCTTCTCATTTTGAATTGTGTCTTACCAGCAAATGAAGGTCTCAAAAGCTTTACAGCATCCATGTTATTAAGGTCAACTTTATCTTGAGAAAGCAGATCTTCTCTAGTTATATTCGGAGTGCCATCCAACTTGAGGGTCTAAGCTTCTGTGACTATGTCTGACAATGTTCTGCTCCTATTCATAATGTTTTAATCATCCAGCACTATATCTGACAATGTTCTGCTCCTATTCATAAGCTCCACTGTGGGTGACCTTGTTGGCATTTAAAATGCTGGTGGCATAGCTTCAAGCATTGAAGCAATACAGAAACCACCAGCCCATGACAACCTAACGGATGGTGGCTTGGATGTATAAGTTAATATTGTCATCAAAATTTCTTCAAATATTTTTCTTTCTCTTTTCTCTCTATTTCTGGCACTCCAATGAAATGTATATTGGTACACTTGATTATTTTCCACATGTTTTTAATCTTATGTTCATTTTATCTTTTTTTTTCTTTCTTTCAGTACTTCAACCTAAATAATTTAAATGGAATTTTGTCAAGTTCACTTATTCTCATTTGCTCAAATGTGGTTTTGTACATGTGGGTTAATGCACAAGACTGCAAAGTCGTTTGAACTACAAGGTTGGTGGTTCAAGCTCACCAGTCACTGCTTCAAAACCCCTCAAGTAAAATTTCCATTTCAGTTAATTACTTTTAACTCTATAATTTCTTTTTGGTTCTTCTTCTTTTAATTTTAGCTCTTTATTGCTAAAACCTTCAATGTACATCTCTTTCCCTACCTGTTCTTTTTAAGCTTTTTGGTTAGTCGATTTTTGCCCTGTTTTGCCCTAACTGGCCTATGCAGTCAAGATATTCAACAATTGCCTATAATTATTTTCAGCAAATCCTCCTGTGTTAAAAAGTGTCCATATTGGGTAATTTTGAGTTAAATCAAATAATGATACCTTGGTGCTAGAAAACATGATATCCATTTGCAGAAAAATGAAATAGGATCCATATTTCACAACAATATATAAAAACAAACTTAAGGTGGATCAAAGATCTAAATATAAAACCTAGAACTATAAACATTATCAATGAAAAAGTAGGGATAAGTTTAGGGGCCCTAATATATGGCATCCATATATTATCACACATAACTGAAAATATTCAAACAGCAAAAAACAAACGAAATGACTGAGAACTCCTAAAACTAGACACTTAGGTACCTCAAATAACTTCATCAAATGGGTACAACACACACATCCTGGGAAAAACAATTTTCTCAATGACATATCAGACAAGGGACTAATCTCTAAAATTTGTAGACAACTTCAAAAAGCAAAAGACAGATAATACAATTATAAAATGGACAGTGGACTTCACTGTCAATTTAGTATCATTATCCATTAAAAAGACAATCATTATGGTTGCAGACAATCATTATCCATTAGAGAGATGAAAACTGAACCAAGGAGATATCATCATTAATTACGCCAGCATTAATAGCAAAGTTCAGAAAAACAGAAAACAAATATTAGCAAGAGTGTGGAGAGACTGGAACCCCTGTATACTGCTTGTCTGACTGTTGTTAAATGCTGTTGAGTCAGTTCCGACTCATAGCAACCTTTACTAGGTTTTTCAAAGAGTGGCTGGGGAGCTTAAACTGCTGGCCTTGCATTGACAGTCTAGTGCTTATCTTACAGTGTCACAATAGGATTGTAGAATGTAACTGCTGTAGAAAACAGTCTGATGCTTCCTTAAAAATTTAGACATAGACATACTGTATGACCCAACAATCCTACTTGGTATATATTCTAGAGAAACAAGAGCTGTGACCCAAATGTGCATATACATGCTCACTGTAGCACTATTCACAATAGCAAAAACATAGATACAGCCTAAGTGTCCATAAATTGAAGAATATATAAAGAAACTATAGTATATACACACAGTGTGATACTACACGAAGTGGTATAGCTGAGGTCACTGATCCAAGTAATGAAGGTTTCACTGCAGCAGTACATCCATAGAAGCACATACATTGCTTCTCAGATAAGAAGTGGGCACATTTGTTCATTAAGTTCTGCCCCCCTTTGGTTGAGAATTATCCACAAGGATCTTAACTACCCTGTACTTCTAAACCTTGGTGTCCATGAGCAGAGAAAGTTCCTGTACAGCTCAGAGATTGGGGGAGGATATGTATTTGTGAAAGAAACTGTCAGTACAAAATAAGTCATAGTCTACACCACTGTTGTCTTCCATTAGTACAGTGCAGTCAGAGATGAGGTCAAAATGTAGATTCTGAATACCTATGCCATTTGATGTGACTGTTTCCTTTGTTAGGATTAAATGATTGTCACAACGTAGTTAGTTAACAATTATGCATCTAAGTTATATTGTTGTAGGACAATATTGACAGCATCATGTACTACCAAAAGAACAAACAAATCTGTTTTGGAAGAAGTACAGCCAGAATTCTCCTTATAAGCCAGTATGGCTTCCCTTCATCTCTCATACTTTGTATATGTTATCAGGATGGACCAGTCCCTGGAGAAGGACATCAGCAAAAAAGAGGAAGACCACCAATAAGATGGATTGGCATAGTGACAGTAGCAATGGACTTCAGTGTAGCAATGATGGTGAGGTTGGTGCTGGACCTGGTAGTTCCCTTCTGTGGTACATAAGATTGCTATGAATCATTACTCCATGGCATCTAACAACAGTTAACAATTGCTTTACGTAACAATGTGGTGTTAGGTTAAGAAATTCCAAACCTCAGAGAATGAACTTTATAGGATTAGAACTATAGTACTTAGTTAAGTTTGCATGGCATTCCTAAAGTAATATAACATGTTGGAGAAAATAATAAACATTAAAAAAATGTTTCTGTTAAAGCCACTCAATTGTAGCTATAAAGGCATTCCAAGAAATAAATAATTTCTAAGAAAACTATAACATAAACCTTTTTGACTATGTATAACATATATTCTATATTTAATGTCTCTATCATCTCAAGTGTATTTACTATCATTCATTATTAATATATGCTTTATAGGGAATTTATATAGTGTATCAGTGTTTATTAATTTATAACCTGAGATTCTCTAAGCAGAGCTATGAGTAAGTTACTTTTTATTTCATTTAAAACCATAATTTTAGGTGCTATTTTATATAAATATTGCTGTGTATTAAATTTGTTACTAACAATCAACATTTCTTATATTTTAGTGCTAGGCAACAGACTCCTGGTGTCGGACTGTAGGCTAAGTGCTCAACTGCAAGGTCTGTTTGAATTGCAAGGTTAGAAGTTCAAACTCACCACCTGCTTCTCAGAAACCCTATACAGGACCGTGATGAATTGGAAGTGACTTGAGGTTGCTTCATAGAAACAACACTGCAACAGAATTAGAGGAGTCCTGGTAGTACAGGATTGCTATGGGTCTGAATTGACTCAATGGGACTTAACACCAAAAACAACAAGTACAGTGTGGCACTGTGAGTTAATGTCCCAGACTGCAAAGCTGTTTGAACTGCAG
>NW_006408854.1:2700548-2716758 GCF_000296735.1 Chrysochloris asiatica
AGTAGCTCAAAGGAAGGAACAAATATTTACAGTGAGGATCATTCCCACCCCCTCAATACACAGGGTAGAAAGGGCTGGGCAACTTGGACATTGGCTACCCAAAATGGAGGCAGGGGCTACAAAGGCATGAAGTGACTGGCTTATAAACTTTCAAGAGGGAGCCTAAATCCAGAGGGCACGGAGGAAGGTATAATCTCCACTGAGTAGTATCCAATCTGCCTGGGCAGGACGGATGAAATAAGGTAGGGATAGCACTTATGTGATACAATAGCTAATAATTACTATTAGGACTAACTGTGAGGGTTGCAAATGTAAAGGTAGACATTTTGTAGCAAAAGGTGGGGAGTGGTTGACTTTGCAGTCCAGGAGAGGAGGGTCCTGGGACCATTAAGAGAGAAAGTGGAATGTGAGACCCTACCCAGAGAAACAGTGATGCCAGAGATGGAGGCAGAGACAATGATGTGGAGAGATGGAGCAGCTGGGAACTGTATACCCAGAGAGGGAGAGGGGCTGTGTGCTGATGACCAGGTTCAGGCTTGAGGGGTTGGTTGATGATGGATGGAGGGGATTGTAACCATGGCAATGTAACAATATATGATAGGATGAATGTAAAGCTAATGTTCTTTCATGTAAACTATCACATAATTCACAATAAAACATATTTAAAAAGATAAATGGAGAAAATATTGTAATTGTTAAAGACTTCACTTGACTTTGATCAACCATCAACACTCACGGAAGCAACAGTCAAGAAATCAAACATCATAGTGCATTAGGCAATTCTGTTGCACAAGACTTCTTTAAAATGCTCAAGAGCAAAGATATCAGCTTGAGAATTAATGTAAGAATTACCCAAGTCATGATATTTTAAATTGCCTTATATACATGTGAAAGTTGGGTAATAAATTATGAAGACTGTAGAAAACTTGATATATTTGAGTTGTGGTATTACAGAAGAATATTGAAAGTACCATGGACTACCATAATTGCAAAACTGTATTGGAAGAAGTACAGAGAGAATGCTCCTTAGAAGGACATCATGTTTGGTAAAGTGGTGGGTGGGCAGAAAAGAGGAAGGAAGGCTCCCAATGAGCTCTACTGGCACAGTGGAAGTAACAATGTGCTGAAGTGTAACAATTGTGAGGATGATGTAGCAGGGTTCCGTTCTCTTGTGCAAAAGGTCATAATTGACTCCACCCTAATGGCAACAACAGCAAACAGTTTGGATTGGAAGAAGAAGAAAAAAAAAAAAATTACTTCCACATCAATGTCTGTTCAATTCAACAAACAATGTTTCTGAGTGCTAATTTCATTATGAGGCCCTAGTGTGGCGCTGGTGTGCTAACTACACAATAGCAGTTCACACACACCAGTCACTCTACAGGGAACCAACTCAAAGGCACTTAGCAACAGTTTGATGATAGTTTATGCACTTCCACTCTTCTGTTTGAAAACGTTATTTTGATGATCAAAGGATAAAAAAGGGTATTTTGTGAAATGTTTGTTTGTAGTTAAACCCTAATGTGGAACACCCCCAAAGAGAGAAGTATCTTTGAAAGTATTTTGCAGCAAAAGAAATATACAAATTGAAACTATAAAACTTTTTTTAAAATTTCTCCATATGCAGTGTGACTTAGGAGAAAATGATGTCAGTAACTAGTGAAATATACAAATGTACCTTTACCTCAGCACATACAAAGCCATCACAGCAAAGATGATTTCTCTTGGACACCACTTTTGTCTTTTTCCCCAGCCTGGATTTAGATGAAATGCCACATCTATGGGTTACCACTGCAACAACTTGTACTAGTCCTTCTCTCTCTGATCCTTTCCTCTCCCTTCTCCTCCTTCCCTTTAGTCCTCTCTTCCTTCCTTGGATGATCAAATATGTTAATTGTGTGTATAATTCTCTCTTCTGTACTGGATTGCTAGACAGTGAGTTTTTTAACACTAGGGACTGACTGTTCCCAATTTATCTCTGCATTCCAATCTTCTCACTCAATCCCAGACTCATAAGACGTAGTCTTGGTTTTTGTTGTTTAAATGAATACATAAATGCATGAATTCGACTTGCATATTATCTCCAGTATACTTAATTCTCACTTTCTATAGTGGACTGGTTTGAGAAATAAGAGTTTAATTTTCTGGTTTCACAGAGGATATTAAGATGGGTTCTTATTTCCTTAAATGAATAGGCATTTATTTATAAATTCTAATTCACAGAGTAGCATTAAAATCACTCTTATACAGACACACACATTTTAGAGACTTTCTTATTTCTCTTAACCTCTGATTGGAAGGAAAAGGGAGACGTTCTAGCCACACTAGACAAGTAAGAGATATTAATTTTACCTCTGTAGCTGAAGCAGAGAAAAGGAAGGAGATAGGACTTTTTCTGACAGCCCAGGATCCTCAGTAAAAAATGATATTTTCTTGATAGACAAATGTCAGGAGAGTAGGACAAAAATTCTGTTTGAATATCTCAGTTTAGTGCAGAATCAAGGCTTTACCTTTGTCTTGCTGTCTGGGACTTTCCCACAGAACCAGTACACTTTCCCCTTCTTATTGGGTCATTTGAATGATACAAAATTTGTGGAGAAAGATCCTGATAACATGGACTGTGCAGCTAGTTTACTTTTTTTGGGAATTCTGTATTTAGTATTTGTGTTCATACATGTCAGGAGTGATCAATTAAATACAGTTTGGAGCTCATTAGTCCTTTCATAACACATAATAACTATAAGACAATCATGAATTTACATATTAAATATATTATTGGTGTCTAAATTCATATGTGGTACTGCTAGCAAGTTGTCAGCTTTTTCATAAAGACTAAATGCTTTCAATTATTTAAGAGGATAGTGCTATTGTAAATAGAATACTGTTTAAGGACCATATTAAAATTAATTTTACTAAGAATATCTACCAAATATATAGCCATCAGGCAACCTCTGAAGGTAACATTAATACTTATTGAAGTATACCCAAATATTCCTACTAAGTTGCCACTGCTAATTTTATCAGTCACTAATATTTCTGACACTATTTTTTATCTGTTGTATAGTTTATTGGCATATACACTTTCTCCTTAAAGGGAAAGCATTTAATTAAAACAACAATAATAATAAAAAGCGAAAAGCTATGCACGTGAAAAGGTCATCTGTCACTGAACATCTTTTAGAAGCAGAAACTATAGTGAAGTAAACATGATATAACTATTAAAATAATACTATGAGGCTAATTTTTAGCAAGCACATCCTTCCTCTTTTCTGCTCTTTTACTCCAATTGTCATATTACTTTAAGATGGATCAAAGGTATTCTTTCTTTTAGTATGTCTTCTCTGAAATCCAATTCTAGAAAATTACCCCACAGCTAATGACTAGCCCCACAGGACTTTTTTTCAGTATTTGAATTACAATGTAATTATTAGTTTCTGTGATTATCTTCTCCACTTGGCTATCAACCTCTAAAGAAGTTCATTGAACTAGATAGTTTTCTTTTCCTTTTTTTTATTTTTTCCAAACTTTCAGATTATTTTGCTTTTAACAACGTTTGACAATCTAATTGACAATAAACTGCCATATTTGAAATGTTCAGTTTGATCAGCTTTTACATACGTATGAACCTATGACATCATCACTAAAATCAGGAGAGTGAGTATATCCATTACTCTGAGAAGTCTGCTCAAGCTAATAACTCGATTTAAATGAAGCTTTAGCAAAGAGACAGATTCTAGAGAAAATAAAGAATATTGGCCAAAAATGGAATTCGTTTGTGTAATTTGTAATAATGGGAGCAGAAAAGCACAAGGAGGATATTGAACCCGATTTCTAAGACCCATTCTGGCCTGGAGAAATCATCTCCTGCTCCACATCTGTTCAAGAAATGGTATCTTGAGTTTGGGATCAACCTAAAATTCAACGGCACTATAAAATCAGAACTGGACTGTAAACTACAAGGTTGGCAGTTTAAACCCACCAGTTGCACCTTGGAAACCCTTTACAGGGTCACTTTTAGTTGGAACCAGCTCTAGAGCACTTAATAACAACAGCATATCTAAGTTGTACACTTACCTCCTGTGTTTTTTTTAACTCCCTGAAGTAAGCGTGCATCTTGCAATAATGCTATATTGATGTATTATTGTTTATGTTAATAGACTCCTAGCTCTGAAAGATAAACACTCGATCACAAGATTGGTTTGAACCACAAGATTGGGAGTTCAAATTCACCAACTGTTCAGAAACCCCATATAGGATCTTTATGGGTTGGAACTGACTTGACAGCACTTAACAACAACAACAACAGCAACATAGTTTAACTAGCAACATGTTTTATATTTATTAAAATTTGAAACAATAGTGAATCTAAAGATGACTAGTGTCTTAGATGCTATGAATTTTTTGTTTCTCTATCGTTAAAAGATAAGCATCTGAATGTCCATGTGTTTTCTGTAAATTTCTGGTTTCCTCCTAAACCATGCTTCATTCTGAGTTCTTGACCAGTCTCTTGAAGTTTGGTTTATACTCTTGTTACTATAGGCTGCAGAGAAAGACACAGGAAAATAATGGAACCATTTATACTAAAATGACCAGAAATATAACTCTCTTGCAAGTCACTGTACATTCAAAAAGGCATATATTTCAGAATTCTACAGAGGATAGGCAAATTAAGTGGTTCCAGAGTGGATAAAGAGAAAGAACATGAAAAATGAACCTTAATATAAATTTTAATCTGGAGTTGTCAAAGTAGAGTATAAAACAGCAATTTAATATTGTTTTTATTGTTGACTCTGTGTTTGGGGAATGTGCTCATATGGGTGTACTTATTTGTTGCTTAGCAAGTAGCACACACTGTTGGAATTTGAAAGAAAGGATGGTAGTTTAAAAGTGACATTGACTATGTGGCTGAAAGGCTGTTCAGATGATATCATGTGACATTTACTGCATTGAATTCATCATAATCCAGCATTTTTGGACTGATCCTGTAGGATTAGAAATCTATGTTTGTTGGACGCTGAAAGTAGAATCATTTCCCATGAGCAGAAAGTTATGTTAACCAAGCATCTAGAACCCTATGTTAATGAGAAATGAAAAATACAATTTACTGACATAATCATATTGAAATTAGTACATTAAAATTTTTTTAAGCAGAACTACAAGGGAGTCAAAGGATGCATGGTGGCACAAAAGTTATGCACTCAGTTGCTGGTATAAAGGTTGGCAGTTTGAGACTACTAGTTGCTCTTTGGAATAAATATGTGGCAATCTGCTTCTGTAAAGATTATAGACTTGGAAACACAATGAGGTAGTCCTACTCTGTCCTGTAGGACCTCTATTGAGTTGGAATTGACTCGTTGGTACACAAGACCCAAAACAACACCATGGGAGACTAAACTGTAATCAGATGACAACTTGATGAGGACAGAATCATTACAAGTAGAGTTAATTGTATGATAAATAACCAAAAAATAGAATGCAAATATCAGTGGTTCATAATAGTCTCTTTTTAGACTATTGTTGCTGTTGTTAAGTGCTGTCGAGTCAGTTCCGACTCATAGTGACCCTTTATAAGGTTTTCAGGGAACAGCTGGTGAGTTCGAACTGCCAATACTGTGATTCAAACTTTTCTTGTGGTCCAGTACTTATCATATAGCACCATACCAGGGCTCTTTTCTAGACGATACTTCCTCAGAAATCAAACTGTGATGTTTTAGCTTCCCTTAATTGGTTTTCAAACACTGACTATATTATGTGCATTCTATTTACTTACTTACTTAGTATACTGTGTGAGTGGTTATATTCCAAATTGACTTAGTTTTCATAATATGTCCGCCTGAAAGCAAATCTGTTGCACAAGACCTTTTTAAAGTGTTGAAGAGAAAAGATATCAGCTTGAAGACTAAGGTGCACCTGACCCAAGCCATGATATTTTCAATAACCTCATATCCATGTGAAATTTGGACAGTGAATAAGGAAGACAATAGAAGAATTGATACTTTTGAGTTATGGTGTTGGAGGAGAATATTGAAAATGCCATGGGATGCCAAAAGAACCAACAGATCTGTATTGGAAGAAGTGCAGCCAGAGTGCTCCTTGGAGGCCAGGATGGCCAAACTTTGTCTCTCATACTTTGGACATATTGTTGGAGAAGGATATCATGTTTGGTAAGGTAGAGAGTCAGAGAAAAAGGAAGACCCCCAGCGAGATGGATTGGGAAAGTGGCAGCATCAATGGGCTCAAGTGTGGCAACAGTACTGAGGTTGGCCCAGGATAGGGCAGAGTTTCATTCTGCTGTTCATAACGTCTCTATGAGTTGGTACTGACTCAATGGCACCTAACAACAACAGCAACAACAATGGCATTTTTATTTACCTAAACTCTGTAATCATATATCAAAGACATATATTGATTCACTTTTACATTTGGAGAAACACAATCTCCTCTGTGTGTATGGCTGTTTACAGGTTTGTATGAGTTTAAATATTTACTATATTAAGTTTTTATGGTTCAGATCATGACCCAGTTCTTGGTCAAGGAAATACTCCATTTTTTCTCTTGTATGCTATCATAACACCATATTTCAGGCCCTTGACTTTTTCTCTTTTTGAGTTTGTGGTGGCTGTGTGAAAATATCGAATCAGAAACATTGGTTTGGTAGTTTCCTTGAAACAAGTTTACAAGTTTCAATGTTCTGGCATAATCAAAGTGTTGGCATAAGAATGAGTTGGCTATATCAAGTCTCTCTTGAATATACATGTTTCTTCCATTATAATCACTCTGACAGACTTATTAGTCTCTTTATCTTCCTTTTTTGTTAGACTTTTTTCTTCTATCAATAATAGAGAATGATTCTTGGTTCATGCAAATGACTATTACTATACAGATAACTGTAGCTGACATTCACTGAATGCTAATTGCATTATTCAGACTTAGCATGTGCATAAATTAAGTTGTGTTGTTCAAGTTTCTTTATGCAATTGTTATGAAATGAATAGTTTCTAAGGTAAAGTCATTCTCTTACTAACTTTGTTTTTACACCTCTTTATAAATATACCCATGAAGATTATTTCCTTTTCCTATTTTTCAGAAAGGAAGAATTATAAGTAGAAACATTAACAATAGGATGAATCTGAGTTAATTTGCATGAAAATATTGTTAAAGAGAAAATTACTATACGTGTATTATAATGTTGAAATTGTATGCAGTACATAATAATTATGTGATTGTACTTTTAATATTCTGATATTGGTCAAAATTGTCTACTTTTTAGAGTAACCACTGAGGAAAATAAGTTAAAGGAAGTGAGTAGAGAGAGGGTACACCAATGAGAAATCTTATCTGAAATAGTGATTGAGTAACTATTCCCCAAACATTGTTTTCTCTTGGTGATCAGACAACTAAACCACATTTCCCAAATTGCTTGTAGCTTGTACTAGACTATTGTGTTTTGAAGATCTACCTAGTTCTAAAGTAGCCTGAGTGGTATAGTGAATTAAGTGTTTGGCTACTAGCCAAAGGTTGGCAGTTCAAACCTACCTACTAGCCACTCCGCCACAGGAGAAAGATGAGGTTTTGGCTCTCATTCGGGTTTATATTCTGAGAAACCCAAAGGAACCGTAGTTCTTCTGTGTCCTACAGAGCTACTCTGAGTAAGATTTGACTGAATGGCACTGGGTTTGGTTTTTGGTCTCTATTGTAATGTGAGTAGAAATGACAAACTCAATTTATTGCCTGAATCTAACATGTAATCTAGCAGGCTGACTCTAACAGTCCCAACCTCTTTCAACTCTCCCCTGACAGAGTTGGGCACAATGGCCTTGGAATTCACATGTTGGAGACTGAACGATAATAGGATAGAAGGGCTCTGACTTCCTTAAGTGCTACTTTGAAAAGAGTCCCTTACTGATCAGAAGAATCATGTTGGATTTTACATGAATAAGAAAGAAACTTCTATTTAGTTTGAGCCATTATATATTTTGGGGTTTGTGACTGCAACTGGCATTATTTTCATTAATATAAATGGAAATAAATTATGTCCTAATAACCACTTCTTAAGTTTTAGTATACTATCTCCAATCTATCAAAACTGTATATAGCCTTAAAAACACACACATATATATAATACACAGCTGATTATATTGCAATGACACAGCATTTATTAGTAGGGATTCTAATATCAGCAGATGACAAAAATCAAATCTTTGATATGTGGGAGGATGTTAAAATGTTTGTAGAAACAGAACTCTTTATTATACACACTGCCTTCCAAAAATGAAAAAAACAAAAACGAAAACAAACCAAAATGCAAACATCATTGGAAACATGTTGGTTTTGTCATTATTAGTGTTGACTCACTTGCATATGTTTTCTTCATGTTCAGCAACATGTGCAAGATATATTTCCTTTTCCCTCTAACTTTATCAATTTAATAAATAAAGTATGCTTGATGTGGATAGGATGGTTGAGATGCAGCAGTTTTCGAGACAAATGCATTTGAGATATTCGCATGACCCTGTAATTGATTGATTACATTGTAATATGTTGTACATGGGAGAACCATGAAGTACTAAGAAAATATATGAGGGAGTAGTCAACATACAATATTGAGGAAGAATCAGTGAAGTCTCCTATGAGAAAGTAACTTTTAAGTTGAGAACTAAAGAAGAAGCGTCAGCTAAGATGACAAGGAAATGAGGACATAGACATGACAACTAAGGAATTAGGATACAACAGTAATTGAAGAATGGGAATCATATAAAGAATGAAAATCAAAATATAAATAGAGGCTCTGGATAAAAAATAATAAATTGAATCATACCATGGCTTCCTTAGGTATGTTAAAGACATGGACTTTATATATATTAACAGTAACAGGATTATAATACATGTTTTTAAGCAGTTGGGTGGCATGACCAGATTGGTATTTTAGTATGATAACTCTGCCTGTGGTGAAGAGAAGGATTTAGAGAGAAGAAATAATAACATGTGGATTCCAGGTGAGAAGTGATGACTATAATTCTGGTGGGAGATGATGGTGACTTTGGAGTAAGGTGATAGTAATGTAATTAGAGACCTGAGGACCAATCTGGAATATGAGAATTAACAATATTTTGTGGTTAATTGGATTTAAGCATGAGGGAGGAGTCAAGGATAATTTTCTGGTTTCTGGTTTGATTCACCAGGTAGATGACATGGTATTTTACTAAAATAAGGTACAAAAACAGGAAAAAAGACAATTAGTTTATTTCTGAACAAGTTGAAGTTAGACTTATAAAATAGCCAAATGGATTATGTAAGTGTCCATATACTTATGTGTGTCCACTAGGTAAATCTGTAATTTAGCAGTTATATTAAGGATCTGAGGTCTGGATAGGATATAATGTTAGAACTTGATGGATGCTTAGAAATAATTTTGTTCAACCACACTATTTTATAATTGAGACAATTATTCCTAGGGGACATATGTTCATGTAATGATTTATTGTTTATAAAGCACTTTATCTTTAACATGCCACTCATTCCTTGTAATTTATTATCTGAGGAATTATGATCTGTGTTTGTAGTTGAGAAATACAAGGCTTGAGGTCAATATTTTTTAAAAGATAATGAAACCTCTACAAAGGATTAAAGTGTCTTACTAGGTAGCGCTCTGGGATAATGCACTGGACTGAAAGGTCAGTTTGAACTGCAAGGTTGATAGTTCAAATTCACCAGCTGCTTCTTAGAGATGCTACACAGACTTTCTATGAGTTGGAACCAACTTGACACTTAACAACAACAACAACCCACTTAGTAACAGATAAAGATGCTTCAAGAGTAAAGGAAGAGACTTGGCTAGTCCTGAAGTCATTCCTTTTGTGGCCTGCTTATCATGGAGACTAAGTAAAGGGAAAAATGACGGAATCTTTTAACATACTTTCAAGACAAAGCAATCTCACTCCTAAGTCATAGGATACTTAGTAAGAGATCAGCCCTTATAGCTAATTCTTCATTGGTGAGGAGAGTAGAAGGTGGTGAGAAGTACAGAAGTCTTTTCCCTCAACAGAATGGATGACATGCCTGGCATTCTCTGTTCTGTGAGCCAAAGTTAAGCCAAGAGAGGGATTCAGTTCATACTAACAGTAACTGTAATTTACAGAATCCAAGGGTTAGCTTCCAGAACTAGACAAATGGGATAAAAATGACATGTTTTTATATCTAAATATTGTATGGAAAGGAATCAGTATTTTTGAAGTTATTATTAGCATTTGCAACTGTGCTTCCTTTCTCCCTGAAGATGTTGAAAATAATAGTCGTTATATTGCCAGGAGCCAAGGGAATGAGTTTGTGGTCTCTTGGGAATGGACTCTGTCTGGTGATGCTAAGACTGCACAATCCTTTCTTAAAATTCATAAGTATGATAGACATGACGGTTGCTTATTATCTGTGCTATTTTAAGTGGCTTGCTGTGGAAAAGCATTTGAACTATTTGAATAATCTAGACATTCTAAAATTTGTTACTTTTATTTTTCCAATTATTTTTTCAGCTTTAGCTATTCAATTTCACTATCTACATTTAAAACTTTTGAACTCATCTGATCAAGATTCATTAGGCTTGGAGTATAAACTAGGGTCTGTTTAATCCAGTTCACTGATATTTATAATATTAAAGAACTATACTTGAATTCTGATATGCTGAAGAAAATGTCTCCTACAGAGACAAATTGAAGCATCTTTGAAAATAAATTGGTTAAGGGCTTATTTGGAAACTTTTATCATTCACTAAGTACTTGTTAACTTGAAGCAACACCTATAAGCTTCTGTAATTGACTCATACTCAATATGACGATGGTCATCAGAGAAAGCTTTTTATACGCTCTTGCTGAGAGAGTCTTTATTGGAGGCCACTAGAGACTCCTCCAACCTGATGTGTTAAGTCTAATTGTGATTTACCACTTTTAATGCTAGTCATAAGCAAGTGACCATGACTTATCAGCAAGTCCTTATATCTTCTGAATCATCTAGGTACATTTGAAATACAATTTCTCTTGCCACTCCTCATCTTTAGAGGAAGAAGAAAATACATTGTATATAAATTATCCCCAAATAAGTTTAATTGTCCATTTCCATTACCATTTGGATCATTGCGTATTTCCCTGCTGTTTTTTGATCCTAATTTTACTAGAAATGATGGTCCTTAAATAGTAAAACTGTCATTATGTAGGTTTAAGACAACCATCAAAATTAACTTGGCTCTATTAGATTGCAAGCACTTAGTAACTGCATAATGAAAGGCAAGGGAAATTTTAGAAAAATTAAAAACACCCCCAAAATTGACACTAATTTTTAAGCCTACAAAATGATTCTCTTATGAAACGCATGATGTTAAGATAGTGAATTTGAAAGAACTGTTAGTAGGATTTGCTGGTTATTAAAACCATTAAAAATGCAACTGATGAGTGTCAGAGTCTGAAGGACTGTTTTGGTTTGATACCATAAAATGCATGCTTTTTCTAAAAAAAAAAAACATAAAACAAAAATCTCTTTATAAAATAATAGTCAAATAACCTAGGAATTAAAAAGGAACATAGCATTTTTAGTATAGATTTTGTCAAGCTTTGGTAGGTAAAATAATTACCCAGGGACCTTGTAAAAGGTGCAGATTTGGGCTTAATTCCCTTCCTTCACCCAAGGTTATTGATTTTCGATGTCTAGAATTGAGTACAGGATTTTGCCTTTTTAAAATCCTCGAGTAATCAGCATGCCAGTGGTGTGTAACCACTTTACTGTTACTACTGCGACATACTGCTTTTGAGTCCATTCTGACTCATGCTGACCGTGTAGGACAGAGCACAACTGTTCTGTAGGGTTTATTATTCCTGTTGTGTGTTGTCACCTCAGTACTGACTCATATTGACCCTTATAGAGTTTATGAGAGTGACTGGTGGGTTTTAACTGCTGACCTTTCCGTTACCAGCCCAATGCTTATTCTATAATGCCACATCAGGGCCCTCCTTAGGGTTTATGAGACTATAAGTCCTTACTGAAGCAAACAGCCTCATCTTTCTTACATGGAACAGCCAGTGGGTTTAACCTGTTATTTTAAGGTTAGTGGCCCAATACATAATCCACAATGCCTTCAGGGATCCTTACTGGGACTGCTTTGTTCTTGTTGTTAGGTGTCCTTTCAAGTCAATTCTATCTCAAAGCAGTCCTATGCACAAAAGAACAAAGCACTGCTTGGTTTTGTGCCATCCTCACAAAGGTTATATTTGAGCCCATTGTGGCTGCCACTACATCAATCCATCTCATTGAATGTATTCCTCTTTTTCACTAACCCTCAACTTCACTAAGCATGATATACTTGTCCAAGGAGTGGTCATTCCTAGCAACATGTCCAAAACACAAGAGATTAAGTCTGTCTGTCTACCCAAGACAGATTTGTTTGTTCTTCCTGCTGTTCAAGGTACTTTCAATATTCTTTGCCAACACCATAATTCAAATTCAAATACATTAATTATTTTTCTGTCTTCCTATTCATTGCCCAACTTTCAGATGCATATGAAGCAAAGAAAAATACAATGGCTTGAGTCAGGCACACCTTACTCCTCAATCTGTTATCTTTGCTCCAGCATTTTTTTGTTTTTTTTTTGTTTTAACAATGTCTGAATTCAGGACACTGGTCCTAGAGGAAGACTTTCTTGATCTGTTGACTCAAGAGAAGGTTCTAGTCTGCTTTCATAATACATGGGTCTTGTGTTTTCTTGGAAATCTCCATGTGTCTTGATATTCCCTGGGTCTAAGAGTTTTACAGTGAAGGAATCCTGGGACCAAAGATATGCCTTTTTCCTGATATTTCTTTCTTGGGGGTACTGAAGTCCTTCTGATCTCTGCTCACTCATTTAATTCCTTTTACATTTTAAATAGATTGACTCAAAATACAATCTAATCCTGTAGCTTGCATCCTGTCTCATTAACATGTTATTGTTGTTCGCAACTGAGTTGGTTCCAACTCATAGAGAGCTTGTATAGGGTTTCCGAGGAGAGGTTGGTAAGGTTCCAACTGCCAACCTTGCAGTTCAAACTGACTTTGCAGTCCAGTGCATTATCCTGCAGCCTCATTAACATCATAGGGATGAGTGTTAGTTTTGGCCAAGTGGTGTGAAAGAATTCACTAGTATGGAGGTACAAGGTAGAGAGCTGTGTTCACTTTCCAAGGGAGTGTAGTGTCAGCCCGGAGGTTGGGTGTTTGTGTTTTTATTGACCTTCTAAGAGGGAAAGCAATGTTTGATTAATTTCAGATTGAAGAAGTTGGTAGAATTCTTCTATTTCATCCTCATTGGCTTTAGTGGTTGGTGCGTAAATCTGAATAATAGTGGTATTAACTGGGCTTCCCTGTAGGCACATGGATATTATTTTATCACAGACAGCATTGTACTTCATGACTGATCTGGATTTGTTCTTTTGACAATGAATGTAACACCATTCCTCTTCAATTTGTCATTCCTGGCATAGTAAAGCATGAGGTTGTTAGATTCAAAATGGCTAATACCAGTCCATTTCAGCTCACTAATGCCTGAGACATCAGTGTTTATGTGTTCCATTTCATTTTTGACAATTTCTAATTTTTCTAGATTCATACTTTGTATATTCCATGTTCTGATTATTAATGGGTGTTTACAGCTATTTCTCTTCATTTTGAGTCATGCTCCATCAGCAAATGAAGGTCCCCCAGACTTTATTTCCATGGGCTTTTCTCCATTTACATCATCAAGGTCAACTCTACTTTGAGGAGGCAGCTCTTCTCCAGTCGCATTTTGAGTGCCTTCCAACCTGAGGGGCTCATTTTCCGGCACTATATCTGACAATGTTTCTGTGTTATCCCTAAGGTTTTCAGTGACTAAAGATTCGGAAGTAGTTCATCACTCTTTCTTCCTAGTCTGTCTTTGTCTGGAAAGACTTTTTCAAGAAAGCGAGGTGGCACAGAAGGCACTCACTCATCTCTGCCAAGAAATATGGAAGACAACTATCTGGCTGACTGACTGGAAGAGATCCATATTTGTGGCCATTCCAAAGAGAGGTGACCCAACAGAATGTGGAAATCATCGGACAATCTCTTTGATAGCCCATGTGAGTAAAGTTTTGCTAAAGATAATACAGAAACGGCTACAATCATACATTCACAGAGAATTTGCAGAGGTTCAAGCCTGATTCAGAGGCCGTGGAACCAGAGATATCATTGCTGATGTCCGATGGATCTTGGCTGAGAGCAGAGAATATCAGAAAGATGTTTACCTGTGCTTTATTGACTATGCAAAGGCTTTTGATTGTGTGGATCATGACAAGCTATGGACAGCATTGCAAAGTATGAGTACTCCAGAACACTTAATTGTGCTCATGAGGAATCTGTACCTGGAAAAAGAGGCAGTTGTTTGAACAGAAAATGGGCACACTGAATGGTTTAACATTAAGAAAAGTGTGAGACAGGGTTGTATTCTTTCACCATACTTAGTTAACCTGTATGCTGAGCAAATAATATGAGAAGCTGGGTTATATGAAGAAAAACATGGCATCAGGATTGGAGGAAGACTCATTAACAACATTCAATATGCAGATGATACAGCCTTGCTTGCTGAAAGTGAAGAGGATTTAAAACCTTTACTGATGAAGATCAAAGAATACAGCCTTTTGTATAGATTACATCTCAACGTAAAGAAAACAAAAATCCTCACCACTGGACCAAGAAACAACATTCTTATCAATGGAGAAAAGATTGAAGTTAAAGTTGTCAAGGACTTCATTCTTCTTGTCAGGAGGGACCAGTTGCTGGAGAAGGATACCATGTTTGGTAAGGTGGAGGGTCAGCGAAAAAGAGGAAGACCCCCAAAGACATGGATTGGCCAACTGGCAGCATTGATGGACTCAAGCGTGGCAACAGTAGTGAGGTTGGCCCAGGATCGGGCAGTGTTTCGTTCTGCTGTGCTAAGGTCCCTGTGAGTCAGTACTAACTCGATGGCATCTAGCAACAATAACATTAAGAGGGAAAGTAAAAGGGGGTGTTGCACACAGGTAGAATGGGAGGCAGATTTGCAAAAGTGATGGCGTCCTCTGGGCTAGTATGAAAGGATATTGGGAAGTGATTAAAGATATTGTTCATCTGCGTGAGCATAACAGGATATTAGTGGTGGTGACTGCATGCTGTGGAGTCAGTTCCAACTCATATCCACCGTCTTTAGGTTTTCCAAACTGTAAGCTTTTATGGGAGCAGCAAGCCTCATGTTTCTCCCAAGGAACTACTGGTAGATTTGAACAGTTGACCTTCCAGTTAGCAGCCCACCTTGTAATCCAGTATGTTACCGGAGCTCCTAACAGAATTTTGGAAGGTGATTAAAGATATTGTCCATTGCTTGGCTCTGGAAGTTCGTCTATGACCTCTGGGCAGAGTGTAGGGAGTTGCTCTTCAGTGGGGCCAGCTGTTCTCCATTCAGTCCAATTTTCCTGCGATGACCTGTGCTCAGATTGCCTGTTCATGCAGTTACTCTGTTCTCAGTCCTCCATGTTGCTCTCGCTAATTCTGATAATCTTTTAACAGTCTTGGGTTTTTTTCTGGTTCTCAATGGGAGGCAATCAACTCTGTGGAGTAGGCTGCCAAAACCAAGGTTGGACGCATCTCTTTTTCCACCAGGGCTGCCGCTCCAAGCGGGTAGAAAATCCCAGATGGGATTTGTGAGAAACACTGTCTATACCAACAAACACTCAAACAATCCAATCTGTACTAATTTTAGCGAGAGTGAGTTTTTTTTATTCAATTTTGCCAAATGGAGCTCTCAACCCAGTAGACATGCTATAATATTTTAAGGAACTCTTTAGTAGATTTGCCTAATGCAATACATGGCTTTATTTCTTGACTGCTGCTTCCATGAGGATTAACTGTAGATTCTAGTAAAATGAATTATTTGACAAATTCAATGTTTTCTCCTTTTATCATGATGTTATTTACTGATGCAGATGTAAAGATTTTCATTTTCTTCACATTAAGGTGCAATCCATATTAAAGAGTATAGTCTTTGATCTTCATAAGCAAGTGCTTCAAGTCCTCTTCTCTTCCAGCAAGCAAGATAGTGTCGCCTGTAAATTGTAGGTTGTTAATGAATATTCCTCCAATCATTATGCTATAGTATTCTTCACGTAACCCAATTTCCCACATTATTTGCTCAGCATGCAGATTGAA
>NW_006408854.1:2718958-2751344 GCF_000296735.1 Chrysochloris asiatica
TGTTTGTGCTCATTCCAAAGAGAGGTGACCCAATGGAATGCAGAAATCATTAGGTAATATATTTGATGTCCTATGTGAGTAAAGTTTTACTCAAGATAATATAGAAATGGCTTTAAGCATACATTAACAAAGAACTTCCAGAGGTTCAAGCCACATTGAGAAGAGGATGTGGAACAAGTGATATCATTGCTGATATCTGATGGATCTTGGCTGAAAGCAGAGAATACCAGAAAGACGTTTGTTTACCTGTGCTTTATTGACTATGCAAAGACTTTTGGTTGTGTGGATCACAAATGGGGAATAATTTACTGAGCTATATCTTAAAGCTGATTGATTTTTAAACATTTAACTATTATCAAAGTGAAACTTTCCCCAGATACAGTACATACTCAGGATAAGCTTAGATAATCCTATTATTTTGTTTTAAAATTATGAGTACAAATGATGCTGTGGCATTAAATGTCATGTTTTAAAAGAACTATATAAGCTATATTTAATATTAAGACTGATGACATTATTTCTACAGCAATTTATGGGACTTTTAAAAAGAGAGCTATCATTTTATATTATAGAACAGAACATGCATTCCTTTTAGATTGCATGCAAAGTTTAAGTTATTTTAGATTTATTTTAAACTCTGTATAATAAAGGAAAGGTAGAAAATAACTCTAACTATAAGGGAAGTCACTGGTAAATTGTAGAATTTTTTTCCTTTTCATAGTAATCAACTTAATGGTATAGGTATATGCAAATTTCCAAGTAATTTGGTTTGATCTGAGAAGGGATAAGTTACTGTAAATAAAGCTTATAGGAATCAATTAGACCCCAAACCCACTGCCATTGAGTAGATTCCAACTCATAATAACTCTATACAACATTTCCAAGGCTATAAACCTTGATGGGGGCAGAAAATTTCATCTTTTCCTTGTGGGATGGCTGGTGGGTTTGAGGGGCTGACCTGCAGTTAGCAGTATAGTACTTATCTTATAGCATCATCAAGACTCCTTACGAATCAGTTAGGTATATAATAAAGCTCATTTTGCCCTTATGTCTTTTACCCCATGCAATGGTACCTGAGTTGTTAGAATGAATATCAGAGACCGGTTTAATCCTGGATATGTTGAGAAGCATACCACAGCAAGTTTATTTCCCATTTTCTAAGGTTTTAGAGCCCAAAGTCCTAAAGATCTAAAATATACCTAGACCAGATCTGTAGCCAATGTTTTGAATCACTCATCCAATTAAAACTTTGTGATTTCACAGCCTTAGAAACTTCCTCTCTGAAATTAACTGAGTTGCTAATTTATCTCAGTGTTGTTGTTGCTGTCCAGTCAGTTCCGATCCATAGCAACCCTGAAGAGGGTGTCTGAGGAGAGGCTGGTGAGTTTGATTTATCTTTCAGTGAAGTTGTTGTCAAGTCGGCTCTGACTCAGAAAGACCCTTTATAGGGTTTCCTAGAAGCAGCTGGTGGGTTTGAACTGCCAACCTTGTGGAGAGCTTACCTCTAATATGGACAAAATCTTTTTAAAATGTCAAAGTTTATTAGCTTAATAAAATATTAGTTAAGTATATATAGATTTCTTATGTGTTTGTAAATGTTTAAGCAATTCAGGAAAGGTTGATGGGATTTTCACTCAATAATTCACTAAAAAATCCTTATTGATTAATTTTATAAAAACCCAATGAATTAGAGAGTTGTTTAAGGAACAGGAAGTGAACTAAGTCTGTGTGACCTTTCATACACAGACTTTAGCATCATCAAAAGAATTATACATATGTGATACTGTATAAATAATAAATACAAATAGGTGATGAGTCCACAGGGAGAAAAGAGCAGGAGGTAAAGTACTTGACAGTCTTGCTATGCATTATCTTCCACACATTTGTTGCATTGTGGTTTTGGGAGGACTAGTGCTTCCAGAGTGTAACTTGCTAATGGATGCTAACTAGAAGGTGAGAAATCTCCCTGTCACTTTCTGTGGCCTGAAAAAAAAAAAGTAAAAGAATAGACACATCCAATAGTCAACGAACTACTGAAAGCAGGATTTATCGGGAAGAGTTGAACCTTGCACGTGTGAGTGTGGATTAAACTTATTCCTAAGAAAGTAGGTTCAAGAGTAGGTGTCCTGGCATTGAGGAAAATATGGATTTCAGAGTCAGCAAAGACCTGGACTTAAAAGCCACCTCTATTAATTCTGATCTTGGTAAAGAGTATTTTCAAACTAGTGTTCACTTGCTTTATATCATTCTAAGGGTGTTATGTTGTTAATTACCAGTTCTCTTGGGAGGTAGAAATAAAACTTAATATTGCAGTAAAGAAAATTTTGTACATTGCTAGCAGTGTTGTTGTTAAGTGCCATTGAGTAGGTTCTGACCCATAGCTTTTTCAAGGAGCAACCGGTGAGCTTGAACTGTCCACATTGCTGTTCAAAGGACCTTGCAGTCCAGAGCATTAACCCACAGCACCACACCAGGACTCCAATGCTGTCAGTATGTCTGCCTAAGCAGTATACTTGTGTTCTACATCATTCTAAGGGTGTCATTCATAAAAAAAATTGTGCTCTGTTCATGCTTTTATTTAATGCATTACATGTAATTTTACAAAAAAATCATGTAATGTCCTTCTCTTTTTAAAAATATAAAATCAGAACATTGATATTTATATAAAATGAAAATTATACTGCATCATTTTAAGATTCTTATCAAAATTAGTGGAGGTAATGTCTGCAAAACACTCAGTTCTATCTTTCTCTTCCCTTTCACTTTAATTTCTTTCCATTCTTCCTTCCAAATATTACATAGCAAATTTGACTATAATGCATTGAATATAATGAATTTCCATGCAAATAATAAAGAAAATGTTGGCACTAGAGGTTATTTTCCATGTCAGTCTATTTTTAGGGATTATATTGAAAATATATAAAGCACTGTGATTAGTTTAATTTAAATACCAACATGTACTAAATTTTCAGGAACATCTTAGTACATTGACTTAATTCCTGAGCATTTATTTCTTCATATATGTATGTCACCTATTTTGAAAGCTTTTGTAGAAACAATAGTAGTGTGTTCAAAATCTGCATGGTAATTATTAACAAACTAATTTAATGGATTAAGAATAAAAAGAAATTGTAAAGAAGAAACTTTAAATATATTTTAGAAACTACAATAAAAACTTTCTGCAAAATAGAATTCTAGTAGTTGTCCTTTGTCATGGGATTCATGAATGATTCTAGAATTCAGTCTCAGGGTTTATTATTATTTTTTATTTTTGTTAATTGTTTTTAGATTTTTTAAATGTTTTTACATTTATAAAAATGTAATTACCTTTGATTTATTTAGATTATATTAGATCTCTCAGACTCATGTTACATTCTGTAGAGTACAATATTAATGTCAAATTACCAGAATTAAAAGTATCTGATAGGGAATGAAATTATAGTAGTGATAATTTCAAATATACAACTTTGTATAAAGCAAATAATGACAAGTGTTTTCATTAAGTACTGTCAAGTGAGTTCCAATGTATAGTTGTCATGGATAGTATCTCCGAGGATGACAGGTAGGCTTGAACTGCTGACCTTGTGGTTAGCAGTGTAGTGCTTACCTTACAGTACCAAACCAGAACTTTATAACAAGTGTACATGCATATATATATTTAATAAGCATATATACTTATATAATGAGAAGTCAACTTATTCTGCACAGTTATTATTTTTCAAATTTATCAAGATGAAATCAGTGGTACAATTCCAAAGTATGAGAGATGAAGTCGAGTTGGTGCTGACTCATAGCAACACTATGAACAACAGAACAAAACACTGCCCAGTCCTGCGCCATCCTCAACATTATTATATTTCAGCCCATTGCGGCTGTTACTGTGTCAATACATTTCCTTGAGGAGTCTTCCTATTTTTCTCTGACCATCCAAGTGTGATGTCATTCTCCAGGTACGAGAGATAGAATCTTGGTATCCTGATTCTTAAGGAGCATACTGGTTGCACTTCTTCCAACACATGTTTGTTTGTTCTTCTGTCAGTCCATGGTGCTTTTAATATTCGTCTCCAACAGCATGATTCAAATGAATCTATTCTTGCATGGTCTTCCTTATTAATTGTCCAACTTACATTATTAGTATTTTCTGAAATTGGTATGTCTTTAAAAATAACATGGATATGACTTTACTTATTTTCTTTCAGGAGATGTATTTAATACTTTAATTATGAAATACTTGATGGAAAGAATAACTGGTTAAAATAAAATGCATCTGGGAAGTTGACAAGAAATTTTAATAAATGCAGCTTTATATATTCCTAAAAGTAAGTAAACTTAAGGCAGCATGGTTGCCTATTGCCCTATATATATCACTCTATGGATGCCGTTCCTGAAAATGTCATGTTTGGTTCATGCTTCATTTTTCTGTACTACATACAAATTTTAAAGAAAAATAAAGTAGCATGTCTCTCATTTCAAAGAGCATACAACATAAAAAAGATATGTTCCACATTAGTTGGAATATGGAATTCCATATTTCTTTCAGTATATGGAATCCTGGTGTGACGATATAGGATAAGCCCTGAACTTCCAAATTCAAGGTCAGTAATTCAGTTCCATCAATTGCTCCTCAGAAACCCTCTACAGGGTCAGTATAAGCTGGAACCTGTTCAATGGTACTTAACAACAACACAACAACTATCAGTATAAACACAAATTTTCTTAGCTTTTTCTCTTACCAGGAATATAGCATTTAACTTTATTTATTTTCTTTTAGGGATGGGAGGTTAACATATATAGCAAACTGGTATCTTTGCTCTTTCACACTTTAAATAAATCATGTGCAGGAGATTTGCCTAATGTAATACATCAATTGATTTCTTGACTGCTGCTTCCATCCCATTTTCCACTGAGTCTCTAAAAAATTTCTTATTTTAAAGTTTTTTTCCATGTGTAAGTGGTAAGTATGTTGTTGTTGTTTTTATTGTTGTTAGGTGCCATTGAGTCAGTACTGACTCATAACAACCCTATGAACAATAGAATGAAATGTTGAGTGGTCTTGGGCTAACCTAACAATTGTTGCCAAACTTGAGCCCATTGATGACGCCACTTTACCAATTCATCTCACTGGGGGTCTTCCTCTTTTTCTCTGATCTTCAACCTTACCAAGCATGATATCCTTCTCGAGTGACTGGTCCCTCCTGACAATATGTTTGAAGTATGAGAGATGAAGTTCGGCCATCCTGGCCTCTAGGGAACATTCTGGCTGCACATGTTCTAGCACAGGTCTGTTTGTTCTTTTGGCAGCCCATGGCACTTTCAGTATTCTCCTCCAACACCATAACTCAAAAGCATCAATTCTTCTACGGACTTCCTTATTCACTGTACAGCTTTCACATGCATATGAGGTTATTGAAAACACCACGGGTTGAGTCAGGCAGATCTTAGTCCTCAAGCTGACATCTTTGCTCTCCAACACTTTAAAAAGGTCTTGTGATGCTGATTTGCCTAAAGCAATACATCTTTTGATCTCTTGACTGCTACTTCCGCCCCGAGTGTTGATAGTTGATCCAAGAACAATGAAATCCTTGACAACTTCAATCTTTTCTCCATTGATAAGAATGTTGTTTATTGGTCCAGTGGTGAGGATTTTTGTTTTCTTTACATTGAGATGTAATCCATACTGAAGGCTGTGATCTTTGATCTTCATCAGTAAGTATTTTAAGTCCTCTTCACTTTCAGCAAGCAAGGTTGTATCATCTGCATATCGCAGGTTGTTAATGAGTCTTCCTCCAATCCTGATGCCACATTCATATAACCCAACTTCTCGAATTATTTGCTCAGTATGCAGGTTGAGTAAGTATGGTGAAAGACTACAACCCTGCTGCACACCTTTCTTAATGTTTAACCATTCAGTGTTCCTATGTTCTGTTTGAACAACTGCCTCTTTGTCCACGTACAGATTCCTGATGAGCACAAGTAAGTGTTCAGGAATACTCATATTTTGCAATGGTGTCCATAGCTTGTCATGATCCACACAATCGAAAGCAGTGTTTTGCTCTGTTGTGCACAGGGTCGCTATGAGTCAGTACTGACTTGATGACACCTAGCAACAACAATGGTAAATTTACATTCCTTGTATTGCAAATGATTTGTATTTGACTATATCTGATGACGTTGTCCATGTGTATAGTTGTATTTTAAGCTATTAAAAAGGTAGTTGCAAGGAAGAATTTACACAGTGAAGTCACAGTGAATGGACTTAATGACTTAGTATGTTACAGGTTGCAAGAGATGAGCAGAAAAGTGGGAGTTTGTAATCTGGGATTGTGCTCCACATCTGTTCCCTCTCTCTCTGACCTTAAGTACCTAACATGCAGTCTAATGCCTGCTATTATGTATTCAATAAAAAATTATTTCATGATGATGACTCATTTTGTCTTTTTGTAAATTTTATCCTTTATTACTTTGTTTTATTTTCCTTCTTGAACTTTGTCCTTGTTTTCTGACACTTCAGTTGTTTTCTTTTCTTTCTGCTTTTTTTTTTGGAAAATATACTTGATTAAGTTGTTGTTTTTGTTATGTACCATAGAATTGGTTCTGACTCATAGCAACTCTGTATAGGGTTTTCAAGGAGGGACTGATTGGTTTGAACCACTAACTTTGCGGTTAGCTGCAAAGTGCTTATCCAACAGTGTCACACTAGGATTAAGCTGTATGACATGCCAAAACAAATAAGACATTTCCATAAATGATGCTTCAGATTATAATTTTTCTACATGTATACTCTGAAATGATGCTATTTCTTAAGAGTTTTTTTTTTTTTTTCAAACCAAAATCTTTAAATTAACTTGAAATTTCCTTAACGTTTCATGTTTTAGCTAGGTAATCTGAAGTAACTGAAAAGAAAGATTATCTACATTTCAGAAATTTATTAAAGGTAAGCATCCCTTTTAAGAAAATTCTGAAAATGGACTTCAATTTTAGTAGGACATATTATTTGTTGCAACATAATTAGTTCTTCAAAACACCAAAGTATTCAGTATTCTTCAGTAGTTGGTATTCTCTGTTATTGAAGGAAATCCTCAAAGATAAGGAATGGTTGTGAGTGCCACTGGGTTTGGCTGTGTTGGAATTAGAAGAATATAGTGACTTTTGGCTGTATGATTGGGAGGGACAACACTAACTACTCTGATTCTTAGTGAAAAACCAAAAATGTAATTTTAATAAGGCTATTTTCCCTATTTCTAAGACTAAACAACCAAGACATCATTTTCGCAGTGCAACCCTGTTTTGAAGCTGATGACCCTCAAGGAAGTTATTAACATAGAATTTAAAAATTCAAATTCAATTGACTACAGTTCTCTACTGAACAACAAAGAAACAAAAACGGTTGTTTATGTTGTTAAACACTGTTGTCAGGAGTACCTAGCAATTCTCTTTAAGATACTGATCCTTGAATCCACCACAGGGTAAGTTTTGATTCTGTACTAATCCCTGGTGCTGTAGTTATTAAGCACTTGGCAGAAATTAGTCGTAGTGGTTCAAGAAGTCAGAACCACAGAAAATAAGTTGTTCAAGCCCACCAGGAACTTCCTGGGAAAAAGATGTGATAGTCTGCTTCTGTAAAGATTTCCCCACTGCCAACCAGTTGATTCTGACTCAGAGCAACCTTATACAGGGTTTCCAACTCTATATATCTTTATGGTAATAGAAAGCCTCATCTTTCTCCTGTGGAGTGACTGACGGGTTTGAAGATTACAGCCTAGGGTCACTGTAAATTAGAATGGACTGTGTGGCAAAGAGTTTGGAAGGTGGAGGTGGGGTTCTGGAATTGTAAGTAGGTATTATCTCTCAAAAGCTGGATTAGTAGTAATAGTTATGACAATTTGCAAGACAAATTAGTGGAGGGAATAGTTAAGCGGGAAGTACTCAGTTTCTTAGTGGAGTTGAGGGTTGTTGTTGTTAAGAGCCGTCCAGTCATTTTGCACTTATAACCACCCTGTATATGGTTTCTGAGGCTTTCAATCTTTGTGGGAGCAGAAAGCTACCTTTTTCTCCCATGGAGCTGCTGCTGGGCTCAAACAGCCAATCTTATGGTTTGCAGTCTCATGCTTATCTTACAGTCACTGAATTAAGAGTTGTTGTTGTGTGCTGTTGAGTCGGTTCCCACCCCGAGGAATTCTGTATAAGGTTTCCCAGGAATGCCTGGTGAGCTTGCTGTTCAAACTGACTTTGCAGTCCAGTACATTATTAACCCACAGTGCCACACCAGGACTTCTGCATTGAGGGTATTCAGTCTTTTAAGAAAGCAGGTTGTTGCTATTGATTAGTGTCATCGAGTTGGTAATAACTCAGAGCCAACCTTTATAGAGTTTCCAAGAAGCAACAAGTGTAATTGAACAGCGGATGTTGCAATTCAAACCAACTTTGTGATCCAGTGTTTATCCTAGCGCCACATCAGGACATGGTTAAGATGTTTATTTTTTTATATTATTATTAAAAACCTTTACTTGAGGCAAATACCTAAAAAAAACCAAAACAATGTTTTTACTTCTAGTAGCTGTCTAATCCTGGTGTGGCGGTATGGGTTAATGCGCTGGATTGCAAGGTCAGTTGGAACTGCAAGATGGGAAGTTCAAGCTCACCGGCTACTCCTCGGAAACCCTATACAGGGTCAACTATGAATCAGAACCAATGTGACAACACTTAACAACAACAACAATAGATTTTTGTGTTAATTTTATTTTTTACAAAAAGAGTGTGAGTTCAGTTAAAAATGTTTGTTGCTACTCATCAATGAATCTTGATTTCACGTTTGATCCGTTTCAGACTGAAGAAGACTGAAGAAGTTGGTAGAATTCAATTTCATCATCATTGGCTTTAGTGGTTTTGTAAAGTTGAATAACTGTGGCATTAACTGGTCTTCCTTGCAGGAGTATGGATGTTATCCTATCACAGACAACATTGTACTTCAAGAGAGGTCTTGAAATGTTTCTTTTGATGAAGGATGATATTCTTTCTTCTTCAATTTGTTATTCCTGGCATAGTAAATCATGATAACCTGATTCGAGATGTCTAAGATTGGTCCATTCAATCCCACTGTTGTTTTTGTTGTTAAGGGCTATCTCTTTCTATTCTCTAGATTTTTCCAGTACATGTGCCAGCAGAGACCAATGCTGACACTCAGAATAAGATGCATAGGGATGTCTGGAATGGCAACTCACATCAATTCTAGTGGCTTTTGTCTTACATGTTATTATGCCTTACTATACTACAGCGTTCTTACTCCCTGTTTTCATATACTACCTCTTGCTGTATCTGAAAATTCCTATAGCACTCTCTGTTCTACAACTTGCAACCCAATACCATCTTTTATAATTTTATTTTCTGCTTAAATTAGCTAGAGTTTGTTTCTCCCTCCTATAATAAAATATCTTAATGATATGTTGAGTATTACCAAGATAGCCTTAAAAATAAATTAGTACACCATTGAATGTATGTTTTTTGATTTGTCTTCATTTCATTGCAATATTATTGGAAATTAACTATTCAATTGAAGTTTTTTCCTTCCTCATCTTAAAACGTAACTAAGGATGATAATAACACTTATTTTAGCTGTCCTGTACATCATATTTTTAAAAATTGTGAAGAGTCTATAGGCCACTCTTTATGGAGTGAATTTATTTTGGCTTTACACTACTTAAAAGATTTAGCGTTTCCTGGAGGGATGCCCAAGTATCAATTGCTTATGTCTTATAATTATGCTAAAACCATACTATTGAAGATCACTTAAGATTTGAATCTTTATTGTTGTCTTTCAGCAAATTAGGAAAAAAATAATTAAACACAGTAAAAATCAGAATTTCTCTTGAAGAATTCATGAAGTTTTTGAAGTCCACGTAACATCTTTTATTCTTGATCTTGGTTAATTAGTTTTCATGCAACCCAGACACATAAACCAATTTATTTATGACTCCTACCTCATCCTCCAAATTCAACTCTAATAATATCCTGTTGTTGATGTCATTAAGTGCCATTGAGTCAGTTCCAACTCACAGCAACCCTGTATAGAGTTTCTGAGAAGTAGTTGGTGAGTTTGAACTGCTGACCTGGTGGTTCAACTGACCTTGAAGTTGAGTGTTTTATCATACAGAATCACACCACAATTCACAATATCCTACCTTGTGATAATTTCATCTCTTTCCCATCACCTCAGCATGCCAGTTTCCTAGTACACTTCTATATCTCTTCTCATTTTACTTGCATTGATTATAATAGAAGGCTGCTACATGATCTTTTTCCCCACCACATATTTGTTACTTTGTCATA
Source organism: Chrysochloris asiatica (assembly GCF_000296735.1). Taxonomy (NCBI): domain Eukaryota; kingdom Metazoa; phylum Chordata; class Mammalia; order Afrosoricida; family Chrysochloridae; genus Chrysochloris; species Chrysochloris asiatica. Next base: position 2,729,285 of record NW_006408854.1, read on the forward strand.
CTGTGGTGGCTTGTGTGTTGCTGTGATGCTGAAAGCTATGCCACTAATATTTTAGTTACTAACAGGGTCACCCACGGTGAACATGTTTCAGTGGAACTTCCAGATGAAGAGTAGGAAGAAGGAGAGAAGGACCCCATCTGAATGGTTAGTCACTGAAAACCTTATGAATAGCAACAGAACACTGTCAGATATAGTGTCAGAATATGAGCATCTCAGTTTAGAAGGCCTTAGAATATGACTGGGGAAGAGCTGCCTCCTCAAAGTAGAGTTGACGTTAATGACTTGATGGAGGAAAGCTTTAAAGAACCTCATTTGCTGATGGGGCATAACGCACAATGAAAAAAAAAAAAAAAAGCTGCAATTATCTGTATATGGAATGTATGATATATGAATGTAGGAAATGAGTGTGCTCAACCAGCAAATGAAGGTCCAGAAAGGTTTACTCCATTTTCCTCATCATGGTCAACTCTACTTTGAGGAGGCAGCTCTTCCCCAATTGTATATTGAGTGCCTTCCAACCCTGGAGGCTCATCTTGCAGTATTATATCTGACAATATTCTGTGTTCTTCATCATGTTTCATTGTTCAATATTCTGGTGCTGACAGTGTTCCACTGCTATTCTTAATGTTTTCAGTGACTAAATATTTGGAATAATTTGTCTCTCTTTCTTTCTAGTCTTTCATCTTTCCAGTTTTCATCTGGAAGCTCAACTGAAACCTGTCCAGAGTGGGTGACCCTGCTGATATTTAAAACACCCATGGCATAGATTCCAGAATCACAGCAACATGCCAGCCACCAAAGTATGACAAAGTCACAGAAAAGTGGTGGATTTGAATTACAGTGTTGGCAAATAATTTTGAATGTACCATGGACTGACAGAAGAATACAGAGGTCTCTGTTGTGGAAGGACAGCCAGGATGTTCCTTAGATGAGAGAATGATAAGACTTCATCTCTTATTCTTTGGTATGTTGTTAGGATGGACCAATCCCTGGATAAGGACATGATGCTTAGTAAAGTGGAGGGTGAACATAGAAGAGTGAGATTCCCAATGAGATGGACTGACACAGTGGCAGCAGTAATGGGTTCATACATAGCAACAATTTGTGAGGATGACACAAGACTGGGCAGTGTTCCGTTCTGTTGTGCATAGTATTGCAATGTGCTGGAACCAACTTGATGGTACCTAACACCAATAACACATGGTGTTCTAGATTTCATAAAACCCTCACTACTCTTATTTCTTTTACTCAAGCGTTTCATCTGCAAGGCAGAGGAAGTTAACAAAAAATACACATGGACTGATCAGCTGATATTGCTACAAAATTACTTTTAGCTTCGTTGTTAGGTGGTATTGAGTTGGCTCCAAGTCATTGCAAATCTGTATGGAGTTTCCAAGGAGCAACTGGTGAGTTTGAACCACTGACATTGTGATTAAAATCAATCTAACAGTCCAGTGCTTTATTCCATTATGACACACAGGACTCCTTGATAGCTTTGATAGCTATCAATTACAATGAATATAGTCTAGAGGGATATTTTAATAGGCAACTTTTCAGGGCTTTTTCCAGGCCAAAAAAAAAAAAAAAATGGGATTATAAATGGAATTCCTGGAGTGAAAACTATATGTGACTGTAGATACTTGGGAGATTAATTTGGATTTGGATAGAAGTTTTCCCTTTTGAGTCTTAATATACTAGTATAACTCAGCAAGAGCAGGAGTAATTATGTTTCTTTTGCCCTTCCAGAGCTTTTCTTCACCCTTCTCCTCCCCCAGCTTTTTTTTTTTTTTTGTCCTGAATCTCTAGCTCTGCATCAATGTATTTTCATGTCCTTTAGCTTCTGGTTGGGTATGGTCAATGGAAAACCCAAAACCACTATTGTAGGATCGATTCTGGCTTATAGTGTGACACTGGGTTAATGCCCTGGGCTGCAAAGTTGGTTTGAAATGCAAAGTCAGTGGTTCAAGCTCACCAATGGCTCCTCAGAAACCCTATAAAGACCCTATGGGTCAAAACCGACTTGATGGCACTTAACAACAACAATATAGAAAACAGTAGTTTCCAAGGCCAAAAATCTTTATGGAAGCATACTGCCTTATCTTTCTCCTGTGTAGCAATTAGTGAGTTTGAACCACCCACCATGTGGTTAGCAGCTTAACAATTAACCGACTGTGTTATCAGAGCTCCTTGTCCAATGAGATCAGTGTAGGTCAGTGTATTTATTCATCAGATTGTGTCCTGCCAAGTTGGCCCTCTCTTGTGTCCTCAACCTTAAGGGTGGTCGTAGTCATAGTTACTAGCTCCAAGGTATTACACTACACTTTGATACTTTCTTCCCTGACTCCACTCTTACTTTTTCAATAGCGTCTTTACTAAATTCAATTCAATTACCTAATTGTATGTGTCATTTTTTTTTCCTGCTGGTACCATGGATGTTATAAGAAATACTCCAAATCATCAACAACTTATAAGATATGGGCACCCAGTAATTACATTAGATATGCCTGTAAATAATAAGTAAGGCAGCATCAGTGCATACTTTAGTGCTGATTATGAAATGAGAAGCAAGTATTTTGTAAGTAACAATTAATGTGCCAATGTTTACAAATGATCATTTTTAAATATAGTGGATTCAAGGTTTCTGATACCTTCAACTCCCATATGTTATCTAAATAACAAAGAAAGAGAGGGTAACATAGCAGTTGACTTAAGGAAGTGGCTTAATAACCAAAATATGGTGATTCGGTACTCTTAGTAGAATGCTCTCTACTCCATTTGGTAGAAATTCAGGTGTGTTTTTGAATCACTTCATTATTTGAGATCAACAAAGTATACACTCTAGCCTCATTTTCCTAATCTAGGACCCATATTTTATCAACCAAGATAAATTGTTTTGAAATCTATAATAAATTCTATATCTGCTAACATAAAACATTTCTAATCATATAGAATCATGTAAAACTTCACAAAACTTTCAACCAAATATATCCAATATATTTGTTATCTAGCCCAGTATATCTCCTTCTCTCACCACAGCTGTTTTCCCACTTTATTATTAATTTCCATTATATAGAATTCCATCTTCTCTGGTGGTTAAATGGTCACAGTGCCATCACAGCTATTGCACATCTGAGAACCTTTCCTGGAAGCCACCAGGCAGAATTGATCACTATTCTCTGTGCTTGAAAACACTTCTCACTCTATAGTATTATGATTAATAGTGTATGTTTCTGTCACCATTGCTAGATGTTTATCTCCTTGAAAACAGGGATCAAATCTTTTTCATTTTTGTAACCTTAGGGCTTACAAGTTTGTACACGATTGGAACTCAATAAATGTCTGTTGAACTGAATTCCATGAATTTGGTTCCTGCAGGTTAGATGGTGACTGTGTGTGACAGAACTGCAACTGCAACCGAGGTCTATTCTCACTCCTGGTTCCAAGCTCTCCTTCACTATAATGGGCTTGATGCTCTCTAATTGTTTTACAGTTTGAGTTCTGCTCATATGTCTGTTTTTTATTTTTAATTTACTTTATATTTTATGAAGTTTATCATTTCTTTTGTGGTTCTCAGATCTGATTTATATATGCATTGATTACCTATAAGAGCCCTGGTTGCACAATGGTTAAGGAGCTTGACAACTTATGAAAATGTCAGCGGTTTGAACCCACCAGTCCTCCAGGAGACAATGTGTCAGTCTGCTCAAAGATCACAGCTTTGGAGAACCTATACAACAGTTCTGCTTTGTCCTTTAGGGTTGCTATGAATTGGAACTGGCAATGGGTTACTTTGATTAGTTTTGTGTCTTTTGTATTATAAATCAAGACAATAAGGATCTCAAAACATGGCATTGAAAACATGATGTTTTAAAAGCTTTATTACTATTTCTTTTCATTCCTGGGATGGTGTGAGAGAAAAATGAGAGGCAGAGGTATATAAACTGTTCGCATAATACTAGAGAGAGTTTGATGTATCATAATGGGCCCAGGATCGTAAACTTCTCTCTTGGCACTCTTAACATTGTCAGATTATTACTGTGTTCTCAGATTCAGCTAGATGTGTTCAAGGATCTTCTTTGGTCTGAAAGGTCAGCTGCTTTTAGTAGTGCGCTGGTAGAATACTAATACACCCTTATTCAAATTACCTGCTACAGCACTTATTAAATTGATGGCCTTGTGCTCTAATTTAATACTGGCATCGTTCAAAAGCAGGCTGCAGCAGATCTCTGTGCTGAACAGGGTGATACTGAGGTAAAGTTCAAGCCGAAACCGTGGTTTGGGGCTGCATTTTCCCACTAAATTAGCAGTCAGATGCAGTGTATAATTAATTAGCACAAACCAGGGAAAGCTTGTCATTTAATAAGCCTTTTTTATTCCACATTACACAAACAGTGGGAATTGATCCATTAAGTGCTTGGCTATTATTGCCATTTAATGTATGTCTCGTTGTTAAATTGAGATGTCTAGGTACATACATTCAGCGTTTAGGAATTGCTCACTGTTTGTTCAGTATTTGTTGAGATTTTAAAGTCAGGTTCCACAGAATCAAAAACAGATTCTTTACTGAATTAGAGCCTGGCTGGAACATGTCTGTGGAATCAAGCTGCTTGTTTTATCACGGTCTCAGAAATATGTTTTAGTATATATCTTTATATGTCTTAATATTTAGCTAGTTCCCCTCCCCCAATATTAAATATTGCATTGTTTTTGCAGCATTCTCTCTCTCTCTCTCTCTCTCTCTCTCTCTATATATATATATATATATATATATATAGGCAATTGTTTGCAATTGCCTAAGGCAGAGAATAACTTTATCTTTCTGAATTCAGCATAGTATCATGGAATGTTAGAGTGGAAATAGCCTTATGAAATATACAGAATGAAGTTTCAGCTGCCTTGTTAAGATATCTGAAAGAATGTAGAGTCTTACCTGTAGTCTAAGAAACATTCAAAGTCCTGGCCATTTGAAGCAGAACCTAAAGTAATGTTTTCTTCCTTAAAATGCTTAAGAATGAGTTTCACAGTTTTGTGAACTAGTTGTTAACAGTTATAAGGTGATTAGCAAATGTATTATTTACAATAAATATCATTACATGCTACATGCACAAGTGAAATATTAAATGTGTTTTATTTTTCAGTTAATGCAGATTGGAAAACTAGACATGTGAACGTGGAATCATTTCAAGAACAAAATAATTGTTTGAACATTTGATTAGTGCAATTTGCAACATCAAAAAATTATTGGGTTTGCCACTGCCAGTCTCATTTAAATTAGTGAGATGAATCTCTATATAAATGTCACATGTCTAAGATGCCAAATATGAGGGGCCTTAAAAAATCATAGAAAAATGAAATGAAGAGATTTTTTTTTTCACAAAATTTTTGAAGCTCTTTCATATATGTGTGTATATATATATTTGTTGTTGTTGTTATGTGCCGTGGAGTCAGTTCCGACTCATAGTGACCCTGTACAGGGTTTCCAAGGCTGTAAATCTTTACGAGAGCAGAGAGCCCCATCTTTCTTCCGCAGAACAGCTGGTAGTTTCGAACTGCTGACCTTAAGCTTCACAGCCCGATTCGTAATCACTACGCTACCAGAGCGCTCTCTCTCTCTCTCTCTCTCTCTCTCTCTCATATATATGGAAATATACTTTGAAGTCTGTTTAAAAACGCATGATCATATTATGATAAAAAGTATATATGCATTATCATAAAACTATGTCAACATCTCTGATATTTTTCCTAGAAACCAAGACAAATTTCCTGAGGTTTGATTAGGAAATGTTAAGCCTACAATTTATTTTTAAAAAGGGTATCATTTGGGATTGTGTTTTTTTCCCATCTATAATTAAGATAGATATTTGGGTTATATGAAATGTAAAATAATTACTGTGAAGAATTGCTGAAATAAAATGCACGTGGCACAAAATATTCATGTTTTGAGATTTTAAGATCAGTTCAAATCTGTGTTGTAACACTTACTATAATTCTGCTCCATATTACAATCAGATGTTTCCACGCTTGTCTCCTATCCTGACTGAAATGCTCTTCAATGCTGGGATGTGTCTAAATATGAGATTGTAATTTTTATTTTTTAATTCCCCACCAGAATTTAAAACACTATAATACACTTGTGTGGTGCTTGTTTGAATGGATGGACAATTATCTTAGAAGGAAAACATGTTAGGAAAAATATTTTATTTACTTGTGCTTAATCAAACTATGCTGTAAAAATAATTTATTATGTTAGTTAATACAAACTTTTGCATCTTCTATTAAATTTTCTGCTTTATCAATTTTTCCTGAAATCATGAAATTGTTTTCTTGGTGCTACTGTCTTTCTCCATGAGAAATGTTTGTGATTATTTACTCACTAACAAACATACTAATTCATTCACTCATTCGTTTACTAGTTTATTCACTTATACATTCATTCACTAACATTTAAGAATGACCTACTGTATCCTAATGACGAATGTGTTGTGTGCTACTGGGTTAAGGCTGACTCATAGTGACCCTGTATAGGATTTCAGATGCTATAAACATTTTCAGGAGTTCTGGTGTGGCACTGTGAGTTAATGCGCTGGACTGTAATGCCACTTTAAACTGAAAGGTTGGTAGTTCAAGATCACCAGCCACTCCTTGGAAACCCTATACTGGGTCACTATGAGTTGAAACCAACTCAACTGCACTTAACAACAACAACAATAAGTCTTTACAAGAGTAGAAAGCCTCATCTTTTTCCTGTGCAGATACTAGTAGAATGGAACTGCTGACCTTGCAGTGAGCAGCCTAGCTTGTAATCCACTAAACTACTAGGGATCCTGGTAAAATTTTGTCATTTTTCTATTTTGGGGATACATAGCCTTTTCATTGACAGCTTTTATGCTTTTGTGTGGTGCTGAGGGATAAGAACTGGATGCCAAGATCAGTATCTGATGGAATTAGAGCAACCCTATATAAGGTTTCTGAGGTGAGGGTAGTGATTTTGAATTACTAACTTTTCAGTTCAAACCAACCACATGGTTCAGTGCTTATCCTAATGAGTTGGAAAAATTGTGTTATTTGCTACATTATCTTCTTTCGCCCTGTATTCAGATTAATCTTTATCGTCCTGATTTCCTGGAATTCTACAATGAGTAGAACCTCCAATACAATCTATATGTTGAACAGACCGTTGTTATTAAGTGCCGTAGACTTAGTTCAACTATACAGTGAGCCTGTATAGGGTTTCCAAGGTTGTAAATATTTTCAGGAGCAGAAAACCTTGTCTTTCTCCCACAGAGATACTGGTGGCCTCAAAGTGCCAGTTTTATGGTTCACAGTTCAGTGCTTATCTCTAGAACCACTACACTTCCACTGGACAGATTTTTGGTTTTTAGGTACCATTGAGTCGGGAACAAATCAAAGAGAATCTATGCATAAGAAAATGAAACATGGCCCAATCTTGTGCCAACCTTGTAACTATTGCTACATTTGAACCCATCTCTGCTGCCACTGTGCCATTCTATCTCATTGAGGGTCTTCCTCTTATTCTCTGACCCACCATTTAACCAAACATAATATCCTTCTCCAGGAAATGGTGCCCTCCTGATAATATGTCTGAAATATGAGAGACAAATTCTGGCCATTCTGGCTTCCAGGGAAGTATGTATTTCTTCCAACACAGATTGATTTGTTCTTTCGGAAGTCCATGCTACTTTTAATATTCACCTCCAACACCATAGCTTGAATGCATTAATTCTTCTAGTGTCTTCCCTATTCACTGTCTAACTTTCGCATGCATCTGAGGTTATTGTAAATACCATGGTTTGGGTCAGGTGCACCTTAGTCTTCAAACTGACATCTTTGCTCTTCAACACTTTAAAGAGGTCTTATGCAGCAGATTTTCCTAATGCAATACCTGGTTTAATTTTTCTGACTATTACTTCCAAGAGCATTGATGGTTGACCCGAGCAAATCAAAATCTTTGATAGCTTCTGTCTTTACACAATTTATATGGATGTTGTTTTTTGGTCCAGTGGTTAGGTGTTTTGTTTTCTTTGCATTGAGGTGCAACCCATACTGAAGTCCATGATCTTCAATTTTCTTAGTAAATATTTTAAATCCTCTTCATTTTCAGCAAGCAAGGTTGTAGCATCTACATATCACAGGTCACTAATGAGTCTTCTTCCAATGTTGATGCCACATTTCTCTTCATATAATCCAGCTTCTTGGATTATTTGTTCAGCATAAAGATTGAATAAGTATGGTGAAAGAATACAACCCTGGCACACATCTTTGCTAATTTTAAACCTTTCAGTGTTCCCTTGTTCTGGTTTAACAACTGCTTCTTGTTCTATGTACAGATTTCTCATGGGCACAATTAAGTGTTCTGAAATATTCAGTCTTTGTAATATTCTCCATAGTTTGTCATGATCCACATAATCAAAAGCCTTTGCATAGTCAGTACAGCACAGGTAAACATCTTTCTGGTATTCTCTGCTTTCAGCAAGGATCCATCTGACATCAGCAATAATATCCTTTGTTCCACATCCTTTTCTGAATCTGCCTTGAACCTCAGGAAGGTCTCTGTTAATGTATGGTTGCAGTCGTTTTGTATTATCTTTAGCAAAAATTTAGTTGCATGTGATATTAATGATATTGTCCAATGATTTCCACATTCCATTGGGTCACTTCTCTTAGGAACGCACAGAAATATAGATCTCTTCCAGTCAGTTAGCCAAGTAGTTGTTTCAAATTTCTCAGCATAGATGAGTGTATGCCTCCAAACTTGGCATAGATGAGTGCTGCATCAGCTGGTTGGAAGATTTCAATTTGTTTCATCAATTCCAGGTGCCTTGTTCATTTGCTAATGCCTTCAATGCACCTTGGACTTCTGCCTTCAGGATCATTGGCTCTTGATTGTATGCTACCTCTTGAAATGGTTGAATATTGACCATTTCTCTTGGTACAATGTCTGTGTATTCCTGGCATCTTCTTTGATGCTTTCTGCATCCTTCAGTATTTTACCATAGAGTCCCTCAATACCACAAGTTTAGGCTTGATTTGTTTCTTCAGTTCTCTCAGCCTGAGAAATGCTGAGCATGTTCTTCCCTTTTGGTTTTGTAACTCCAGATGTCCTTGCATGTTTTGTCATAATATTTGAGCTTGTCTTCTCTAGCTGTTCTTCAAAGTTTTCCATCCAACTCTTTTACCTCATTATTTGCTTTAGCATCTCTATGCGGGCAGGCAAGTTTCAAAGTCTCTTCTGATACCTATTTTGGTCTTTTTTTCTTTCTTTTATTCTTCGTGAACTTTTGCTTTCTTTCTATAGGATATTCTTGATGTTATCCCACAACTCTTCTGGTCTTCATTATTTAGTGTCGAATGCATCCAATCTGTTCTTCAGATGGACTTTAAATTCAGGTGTGACATGTTCAGGTCATATTTAAACTCTGGTGGACATGTTTTAATTATCTTAAGTTTCAGCTTGAACTTGCACATGAGCAATTGATGGTTTGTTCCACAGTCTGCACCTGGCCTTGTTGTAGCTTTTCCCCTGTCCATTTCTACAGATGTAGTCAATTTGCTTTCTATGTATTCCATCTGGTGAGGTTCATGTGTATAACTGTCTTTAATGTTGTTTAAAAATAGTATTTGCAATGAAGAAGTCATTGGTCTTTGCAAAATTATAAGATGTGATTTTCAGCATCATTTCTATCACCAAGGCCATTGCTACTATCGATTCTTCTTCTTTGTTTTCAAACTTGGCATTCCAATCTCCAGTAATTATCAACACATCTTGATTGCACATTTGATTAATTTCAGACCAAATAAATTGGTAGAATTTTTCAATTTCATTTCTGGCTTTAGCTGTTGGTGAATAAATTTAAATAATAGTTGTATTAACTGATCTTCCTTGTAGGTGTGAAGATAGTATCTTATAATAGACAGCATTGTACTTCAAGGCAGAGCTTAATATGTTCTTTCTGATGATGAATGTAATGCTATTTATCTTCAGTTTGTCATTCCTGGCATAGTAAGTAATGTGATTGTCAGATTCAAAATGGCCAATACCCGTCCATTTCAGCTCACTAATACCTTGTTGTTGTTAGATGCCATCCAGTCGGTACCGACTTGTAGCGACCCTATGCACAACAGATTGAAACACTAATATCTAGGATGTAGATTTTTTGTGCATTCCATTTCATTTTTGACAATTTCCAACTTTCCTACATTCATACTTCATACATTCCGTGTTTTATTTACTACTGGATCTTTACATCTGTTTCTCTTCATTTTAAGTTGTTCCCGATCAGCAAATTAGTATCTGGAAAGCTTGACTCCATTACCATTACTACAACCAACTCTGCTTTGAGTAGGCAGCTTTGCCCTAGTTTTATTTTGAGTGTCTTCCAATCTGAGGGGCTCATCTTCCAGCAGTATATCTGACAATATTCAGGTGCTCTTCATTGAGTTTACATGTTCAATATTCTGGTGCTGGCAGTGTTACACTGCTATTCATAAGGTTTTCCAAGAGTAAATATTTGGAAGTAGTCCATCTCTCCTTCTTCCTGATATCTTTTTCTGAATGTTCAGCTGAAACCCTTCCACTGTGGGTGACTCTACTGCTATTTAAAATATCCATGGCATAGCTTCCAGAATCACAGCAACACACAAGCCACCATAAGCCACCACAGTATGACAAACTGACAGATTGGTGGTAGCCAGAACATATGTTGTTGTTAAGTCCCGTGAGTTGGTCCCGACCCTGCACAGGGTTTCCGAAGCTGTAAATCTTTATGGGAGCAAAATGCTTCATTTTTCTTCCATGGAACCACTGGTAGTTTTGTATTGCTGACCTTGAGGTTGGCAGCCTGATTGTAACCACTACACTACCAAAGCTCCTTAGCCAGAACATATAGGGGAATGTATATATGTTATAGGAATCCTGGTGTGGTGCTGTGGGTTAATGTGCCAGACTGCAAAGCCATTTGAACTTCAAGGCTGGCAGTTCAAACTCACCAGTTGCCCCTTGGAAACCCTATACAGCGTCGCTATTGGTCAGAATCGACTCAACAGCACTTAACAACAACATAGGTGTTATACTGTACTCTACCTCTAAAAGCTGAAGAAACTCTCACAAATTCCTGTTCTGCTCTTGATGAAAGTTATATCCAGTATTACCTTCAAAAATTAATTTTTTGAGCCAAAAAAGGAACAGAAACTTACTAGTTATTGACTATTTAGAGAAGTATTTTGTTGTTGTTAAGAGCTATTGAGTAATTTCCAAGTTACAGCAACTTATATAGGATTTCCAAAGTATGGCTCGTAATTTTGAACTACCGACCTTGTTGTTCAGACCAAGCTTATGGTCCAGTGCTTATTTAAAAGTGCCACAGCAGGACTCCTAGAAAAGTATAAGATAATAAAAACCCTTATTTATGGATAATATGAGAGTATTTGAGATCGTCTATAGCGTAGTGGTTACGAATCGGGCTGCGAACCTTAGGGTCAGCGGTTCGAAACTACCAGCCGCTCCGCGGGAGAAAGATGAGGCTTTCTACTCCCGTAAAGATTTACACCCTCGGAAACCCTGTACAGGGTCGCTATGGGTCGGACCCGACTCGATGGCAATTAACAACAACATACTTAAAATGTTACATATTTCTATTCTTTATTTACTTCATCAGATTGCCAAAGAAAAAACCACATTTTTAAAAAGCTCATAAACAGCTATTTAAGGTGCAACTAAGGAGTCCTGGTATGGCACTGTGTGTTAATGCACTGAACTTCAAACTCTTTTAAACTTCAAGGTCAGCGGTTCAAGCTTACCAGCTGCTTCTTAGAAACCCAATAAAGCATCTATGGGTCAGAACTGACTCGATGACACTTGACATCAATAACAAGATGCAACTATTATTGGGTGGGAGAACTATGAAAATTGAACTATGAAAATTGAAGATGCTTGTAATTTACTAGTCTAATGTAGACAAGTAAATGTGAGCATCAGTTTCATTGACTCTGAGACCACAAGAAGTAGATGGTGCCTGGCTACTATTACCAACTGCTCTGAAAGGGATCATATTAGAATAGAATATGAGAAAATGTGGAGCAAAACTCACAATTATAGAAAAAACTGAGCTCACTGATCAGAAAGAGACTAGAGGAACCTGTGAATATGTCTTTTAATCTGGAATGGAACTCATCTCATTACCTGATTTTCAGTCAAGAGGTAGATAGGTATATGGTGTAAAAACAACACTTAAACAGTATACTCACCAAGGAATGGTCAACCTTTCAAGATCAAAAGAACAACATTTATCAGAACGTACATGAATAATTTATTTTATAAAAATAAGCACAAGGCTGGACCCTATGAGTTGGAGGTTAAAGATATCCCGACTGTTCCACTTTTCTGACATGTTACGCCCTTCATGGTTCTTGGTTACAATTACTACTCCTCCATTTCCTCAAGTCCCAGGGTTCTGCAACATACTACAGCATTCCACAAAACTCACAATTGTCAAAATAAATGGCTTATGAAATTTGGAGGGCTAGCATGTTGCAAAGGGGAACTGGCCAATCAAGTCAGGCAATGGGCTGAAAGTCCCACAGATTTGCAAGAGAGCAAGCTTTTCCAGAGCTTTCTTATAAATTAGATCAGATCATGGGAACCTAAGGATGGTGCCTTGAGTCACACCCTTTACTTAGGTGGGAGCATTCTTAATACTTGTTGTTAAGTGTCATTGAGTCAGTTCTGACCCACAGTGACCCTGTATAGGGTTTCCAAGGAGCAGCTGGTGAACTTGCACCACAGACCTGGAGGTTCAAACTGACTTTGCATTAACCCACAGCACCACACGGAGACTCCACTTATTGCTTAGATCCACTGTAAACTTTACTCCTTATCCTTACATTAATCTTTACTACTTAGGTATTCATTTCAAAATGGGTCCATAATCAAAGGCACAGGATTTGCAATATATCACAAAATGGAGATATTTTTCTAGAAGGGCCATAAATAATTAGGTGCTACTCAGAAGGAATGGGGAGGGGAGTGTACTATAAATAAGAATCAAAGGGAGGAAGTGGGGTAATTGTTATATGGAGGGGATGGGAATCATTGAGATGAGACAATGTGTATGATTTGTTGATGTAAAATTGATTATCTATTCTATAAACCTTCACTCAACTTATAATAAAAAGTTTCAAAAAAAAAAATAAAACAGATTATTATTCTATCCTATTCAAAGTTTTATTCCTTTTTGTATATTTTGAGTCTCTGGTTATTTTTTAAGACCTTTTTTTCCTAACTAAATTGAGTTAAAAAGATGTTTACCACAGTGTCAGTCATAACATTAATAAAAAGGAATTTATTTTAATGATCAAGAATAGGAAAATAATTAAATAAATTCCTATGATAGATCAAAAAAAGAAATTTGGTATAATCATCTAGATGCAGAAAAGTACATAAAGGTGTGCAATGATATTTACAGTACATTGTTGGTGAAAAATTAAGTTACAAAAAAGGATGTATCCCTGTGACTATATTATGAACACTTTAATGTATATTTGCATATAAATAAGGCTTGTATGCATATGTCTGTTTGCACACATATAGGCAAAATCTGAATGCATGGTGATATGATTATAGGACTTCTTAGTTTTCCTTTTTGCTTATGCAATTTTCTAAGTTTTCTAAAATGAGGATATATTGTATTTGTATTGAGTATGAAGTAGTATACTTTATTATCCTCTTGTGACATGTTAGTGAACATTGCCATAGAACATTCATTTCATCAGACTATATAGCAACTTCATTACAATAATAGTTTGAACTCTTTAAATAAAGGTTTCACGAAAAATATGAAGAAAGAGATGGCCTTTTTCTTTTTCCTATTTGGGCATTTGAAGAAATAGATATATTAAAGTGAGTTAGACACAGTCTTGTTCCACAACAATTATCAAAAAATCAGCCCATTAAGCATGCTGTCCTGACCTAAGTAATGTTTCTATTGAGTGAAGTATAGTACAGTACTCAAGATAATTCCCATATAAGGCACTGAAATCAGCATTAAAGGCTTTTGAATTACAGCTGATGAGCATGCAAGGCAGAAAGGAGACATTAATTTTTTTTAAAGTTCTGAATAGTGTTTAAATTTCTAAGATGAGGGCTGCATTAATAGAGAGTCATACATATCTCTTTTCTTTTTCTTTTTGCATATATGAACACATAAAAGAAGAGTAGAAAAGATAATGACCACACATATTGTCTTTTTATACTTTGGGAGAATTTAAAGAAATAATTACTGTTAAAATAAAAATATGCAGATCTAAAAGTATTTTTTCTCATTCATAGTGTAACATGAACAATCATTTGTATATCATGCCTTATTATAATTATAGGCAAAATAATACTGAAACATGTTTTATCCGGCTTGTAAATGCGTATTGAATACAATTACAAAACTCAAAATATGCAAATCTACTATTAGGCCTTCAAACTGATCTCACTGTAATTTATTTAATGGTTTTTGAAACGTAATATTAGATATACACCTACTTTCATTTTGAGTTATATTTCCCAGCTCATACCTTTAGCCTTGCAGACCGTTTATGGGAAAGCTGTAAAAAAAATGTACCTGAAAAATCCTTGAAGGATCCAATAATGACTAATAGAATATTGTTAAGAATAATTAATATATCTGATTTGTTTAATTGTTCTTGTCTTATTTTCAAAAGACTTGTTCTTAATTATTCTTTATTTTTTCTATTATCGTCCATAAAATATGTGACCTATATAATCATTTCTATTGAGAAAGACTCCACACCAGGTGTCCTGGTGTAGTGCTGTGGGTTAATATGCACTGGAAAACAGTCACTTTGAACTTCAGGGTTGGTGGTTCAAGCTCTCCAGCTGATCCTCTGAAATGCACTTTACAGTGTCACTATGGGTCAGAATCTATCTGAAGGCACTTAACAACAACAACACTGAGAAAGAATGATAACAGTCATCTTTTTTGAACATGCAAATGATTAAAAGTAAATTAAGGTGCTGTTCATCATGTAGGTAATAGCTGCACAATGAGATTGTTGTTGGCATACACAATTATTGTGTGATAATAACTATTTCTCCCCCTAAGGGCAACTCTATTACTGCAAATTAAAAATGAATATTCTTGAATTGCACAAATTAAAAAAAAAAAAAGATTTCTTTTTAAGTCATCTATAACATTTTGCCTATACTTGAAATAATTGTTTTAAATAGTTTGAAGTAAGAGTTCTGAATTAATCAGTGTTTTAAACAGTTTGGAGTTAAAGTTCTGAATAAGAACTGTTTTAAATAATTTGGAATAAGCGCTCCTGCTCCTCTCAAAACAGTTTCTAATGAGAGAAGAGGGAGTGGAAGGCAGGAAATTTACATCACATTAGGGTGTTTTACATGCGAATCATCTGGAAAGTAATGTAATAAAGGGTTTCAAATATCCTTTCACTTGTAATGATAAGTAAGATGTCTTTAGATAAATTTGCAGAATTTATTTTATTTTACTAATTGATTGGTATATTCATCATCAAGATATATTAGTGAGAACTG
The DNA here is from genome assembly GCF_000296735.1 of Chrysochloris asiatica. Classification (NCBI taxonomy): domain Eukaryota; kingdom Metazoa; phylum Chordata; class Mammalia; order Afrosoricida; family Chrysochloridae; genus Chrysochloris; species Chrysochloris asiatica. The sequence continues at coordinate 2,744,865 of NW_006408854.1, forward strand.
GATTCTAAATGACTTTTCTATGATAAGATATCCAATTAATTCTTCTCATACTGTTTTCCTGGTGACATTTGAACTTCTTTCATTATATAAAACACATCTGGAATGAGATATTGCTGAATAATAATCTCATGGATGCTAACATGTTAAAGATTGGACCCTTGACATAGTCAAATGTGTTCTGGTTTAAAACAATGACCTCAGCTAAGGCTGTTGTAAGTGAACCATTTTTAGAAAGAATATTCAAGCATGCCATTTCAGATAGCCTGTCCTGTGCTAGAATTGGCCAAAGTGAAAGAAATCAAATTAAAAACTGTGTCTTCCTTCTTTAACAAATATAACTATATTGTTTTATTTTTCTTCCCATCTGTAAATAGTTCATTGTCTATCTTTTTTTTTTTGGTCTGATGTGAAAAATATTAGTCAGTAAATGTTAAAAAGGAATTTTCTAAAATGTATGTTAAATCTTGTATTACTTATAATTTACATTTGTACCATAAGGCTATTGAATTTCTTCCATGGTGCATTTCATAAAGGAGAAGACAGTGATAAGATCTCATTTAACTGGCTTGCTAATACAAGAAGCAGATCATTTAAAATGGACCTTACATCTTTATAGGATGTTAGAAATGAAGACATTACCTCAAAATGTAGGTAATTATTACCTCCTCTTTCATCAGTGCTATTTTCTGAGGTATTATCATAAGAGAGCACTTTAGTATTAAGCAGGGCCTTAGAGTGGCAATAAATCAGTCCAACTGAGTCATCATTGTCTAAGGCATCTGAACTACTGAAATGTTGTGGATCCTACCGAGAGTGTGAAATCACTTGACCCTTGGCATTAACCTCTGCTGAATGAATAGACACTGCTTTCCACATCGAGGAACAAAGCAGAAAAGTATTGATTAAACACCACATTCACTTGATATTAAATACTGGCTGAACTCACTTCTTGCTTCCAGTTCCAGAGGGAGAAACTCAGTTGCTAAGTCTCAAGAGAATGGATGTTTGTAATTCAAAGCAATGTTTTTCCTGCAAAGTACTTTTTTTTCTCCTTTGATCAATAACTAGCAGCCATGATCAGCCATGAGTATGTATTGTCAATTCTGACCTGTGTATTTTATCACTTAAGGTTAGAGGTCACAGTTCTGTGACTAATATTTCAGTTCTAAGCATGAATTGCTTCCCTTCAATATCTATTTGAAAAAGCCATTCCTTTTATTTTATCTATTGTTTATGAATCATTCTTGGAAAATTGATTTGTCTGCACTTGTAAAATAGATGTTTTTTTCTATAATTCTTTAATTTAATGCCTTTTTGCTGATGCTACTTAGGATTTTCTAGGACTAGACATTATTGGAAGAAATTATAATAAAAAGAAATCTTGCGATTTCTGTTGTTTTCCAGAAAAATTGTATTAAGTAAATTACTCAAGTGAGAAAGAAATAAAAGACTTGGGAAAGAGTGTAGCAATACATGTGTGCATAATAAGAACAATAAAAATGCGATATTTTATAACTCTTACACTAATTATCTCTGATCCATTGCATTTGCCTACATTATTGACAACATTTGACGGCTTCTTTTGTAGACCTACTTTATCCAGAAGGGAAGCATGTATTATTGACAGATAATTCAAATCAATTCAATTCATGGAACTAGAGTTAAACTTAGATTTTTTTTTTAACTTGTAAATTAGAAAATCATATTTATTTGAAATTTAAGTGGTTTCTTAATGCTTAATTTTACACAATTGGAATTACTTTATTGGAGCAAGTCACATAGGTAGCTGCAACATCTCTCTTGTCCAAGATTTCATATAGTTTTGGACTCAGGATATTGTATCAAAGAAACTCTTTATAATTGCTTTCATCTCTAAAGGTTTTGACTGGCTTATATTCAACACCAAGAATTCTAGATCAGCTAGTTGTGAATCTGTCATGGTTGAACAAAGATCATTCCTTGCCTGAATAATAGAAAATCTTTCCTCTAAGAGGATGTAATGGTGTAATTTAATACACGCACAGTCTCACAGTTTGCACTGTTTTTGAAAAGGAGTATTAGAAGGCTGTGGGAAGTTGATAAAATGAATCATGCTGCTAAACTTAATGGTCAATCCTTTTGATTTGATGCTTTTTACAGGGTGTGTAGCCCTGAAATCTCTCTTTGAAAGCTACTAACACTTGGAGAAATAAAAAAAAAGAAACATTTTATTTAAGCACTATTTTGGTCATGTACCATGTATTCCTTGTTCTTTATCAATAAAGACATTTGTATAGAAGTAATTTTTGTTTTTTATCTTAAGCACAGGCATGTTGTATATACAAAAGACTTCAAAATTTCTGTTGGTACTAGAGAGCACCTATGTAAAATTTATTTGACTGATATAATATAGTATAAACTTGTGTTTTGCATGCATAATAGGACAAATATAAATGCAAATAATGATTTTCAAGTATACATTTAATGCCAATATTTAGCAAGAATTTATTGCTTTGAGGCACAGAATAGAAGTAATTATTATCTATTCTGCAGTTCATGCTAGTGAAAATAATATTTTTATGATGTTTTAGATATAAACGGACTAAGTAGAGAAGTGACTATATCAAAGTCACATAACAAGCTAGTGACAGAGCTGTGATTATAGCTCATGCAGCACATACCACAGATTCTTTGAGAATTTCATTGGTAACTTGTAAATTGATACTATCTTAAAATAATTTGGTGACATAATTACTTACAATGGTAAACAATTACAATTTTTTGTCATGTTGTTGTCAGGTGCCATCGAGTCGGAACCAACTTATAGTGACCCCATGCACAGCAGAACGAAACAATGTCCGATCCTGGGCCAACCTCATTACCGCTGCCACACTTGAGTCCATCAATGATGCCACCTGTCCAATCCATCTCGTTAGGGTTCTTCATCTTTTTCTCTGACCCTCCACCTTACCCAGCATGACATCCTTCTCCGACAACTGTTTTCTCCTGACAGTATGTCCAAAGTATGAGAGAAGCCATCCTGCCCTCCAAGGAGCATTCTGGTAGAATTCTTCTATTTCATCTTCACTGGCTTTAGTGGTTGGTGCCTAAATTTGAATAATAGTGGTATTAACTGGGCTTCCCTGTAGGCGCATGGATATTATCCTATCACTTATAGCATTGTACCTCAGGACTGATCTGGATATGTTCTTTTTGACAATGAATGCAACACCATTCCTTTTCAATTTGTCATTGCCTACATAGTAAACCATGTGGTTATCAGATTCAAAATAGCCAATACCAGTCCATTTCAGCTCATTAATGCCTAAGATATCGATGTTTATGCATTCCATTTCATTTTTGACAACTTCCAATTTTCCCAAATTCATACTTCGTACATTCCATGTTCCAATTTTCAATGGATGTTTACAGCTGTTTTCTCCATTTTAAGTTGTTGCCTATCAGCAAATGCAGGTTCTGTGTGCTTTTTTTCTCCCCCGAACTTAATTCTATTCATGTCATTATGGTCAACTCTACACTGAGGAGGCATTTTTTTCCCCAGTCGCATTCTGAGTGCCTTCCCACCTTCCAGTCCTGTATCTGACAATGTTTCTCTGCTATTCATAGAGTTTTCAGTGACTAGCGATTCGGAAGTAGTTTGTCACTCTTTCTTCCTAGTCTGTCTTTGTTTTGTAACTCATCTGAAACCTGCCCACCATGGGTGACCCTGCTCGTTATTTAAAACACCGGTGGCATAGCCCTCAGAATCACAGCAACTCAAACCACCACAGCACTACAGACAGACGAGTGGTGGTCATTTGTCATAGAAAGTATTAAAATTCCAAATTCAGAATTGGAAGAAGAAAGAGGAAAAGAAAGAAAGTACAGAAAAAACGAAGACAATGTTCTTTGTTGTTGCTACTGCTATGTGAGATCGAGTCTGTTCTGACACACAGCAACCCTGTCAATGGGTTTGAACCATCGACCTTGCCTAGTGTTTATAGGATAAGTATGTGACACACTAGGGATTCCTACAGATTTCAAAAGGAAAGACCAGGTATTGAATGGTGACATATACAAAATTAGTTGTTTCTTTTAATAAGGGTAAGAAATTTGTAATCTTTTTTAATGATAAAGAAAAGTAAATAGGTTCTTATTCAATTTTCAGCTAGATTAAACCTGTCCTCACCCCACCCCTTTTATTAAGGATAATCCAGAACTGTTTAGAACACACAGAAACAAAATGAAGAGAACTGATCTGCTATTTAGAGGAAAGACAGACTAAGTACAGTTTACACACGAGCCTCTTTTAATCCTATTTTACAAAAACAAATTCCTGTATGTGACTTAGGGTTTTTAGAAAGTTGAGATAGTAAAAACTTCCAAAGAATTCAGCCCCAAGTAGATTTTTAAAAGTTGAACTTTTTTTCTGAGCAATGCTTTGAAGAGGTCACCATTTATTCGAAAAGTCACCAGAAACTACTTTTTAAGGTTCTCTGGTAAAAGTCCATAACTAAAAGTGACAATTATCAAGCATAACAGACACCAGCTTGGTTGTTGTTGTTAGTGCCATAGAGTTGGTCCTGACTCATAGCGACCTTACGCACAGCAGAATGAAACACTGCCCGAACATGGGCCAACCTCACTGTTTTTGCCACGCTTGAGCCCATTGATGCTGCCCCTTTGCCAATCCATCTCGCTGGGGGTCTTCCTCCTTTTCTCTGACCCTCCACGTTACCAAGCATGATAGCTTTCTTCAGTAACTGGTCCCTCCTGACAATATGTCCTAAGTATGGTAGGAATCTTTTAATGAGATTCTTTTATTTCCTTGAATTAGCAGGCAACTTTGACACTGACTTGTTGTTGTTATGTGCCGTGGAGTCGGTTCCAACTCATAGCGACCCTACACAGGGTTTCCGAGGCTGTAAATCTTTACGGGAGCAGACCGCCTCATCTTTCTCCCGCAGAACCGCTGGTAGTTTCAAACTGCTGACCTTGTGGCTCGCAGCCTGACTCGTAACCACTACGCTACCAGAGCTCCTTTGACACTGACTACACATTCTTAAATCTTTGCTTGGAATCTAGTATAAGCCCATATAGTTTAACTGACACAGTAGAGTTTATCTTTTTATATTTGTCTTTCCTCATAAAAGATACTGACCAGAATTTTTGTGACTGTGACCAGTGGTAAAGCTTTGCTCACATACCCAAGACTGAAATACAGTCAGTGGAATTGGAAACACTTCAACTGTGTCCCCGTGGCAAGTATGGCTTCCCTTTGGATGTCTGGTCAGATTCTTTATAGACACAAAAGGAGGTACATATGATGGGCATTTATGTTTTTCTTGACCTACCTGCTTCTTAGAAATACACCCTAAGACTATCTCTTGTTTAAAATCTTTCATAATTATGCATCATTGATCTTGTCATACTTACACTGATCTTTTGGCTTTGCACTAAACTTAACTTAAGTGAAAACTAATTGTCACCCTCCTATTTCAGGTTATGATTGACTGTATATCTTTTGAATGGTGTGAGGATGCTGGCTGTCAAACTGGAACACATCTTCTTAAATGTCTTTAAAAGAAGGAAGGAAAAAGGTGTTTCTTCCACTACTACAAAACAAGATAAAAGAAAGTAATGATGGTGCCCACTGAGTTAGGAAAGCTAACCTTTAGGGACTCTTTTAGAACATCTCAAAAGTTAGAAAATGTCTTTTTGTACCTTCACCCACCCCGTAATTTGTTTTTTTAAAGTAAATATAATGTAAGGGTAAATTTTAACTCATTGAGGAATTTTTTCAATGATGTTACACACATACTAAATAGCTTGATTTAATGAGTAAGAAACTTTTGTCACTTTCTGATACACTGCATCTGGTAGGTGAAGATAGAATAGGAAACAAATAGAAACAAGGCACCAAAAATGGGTCAGAAAAAAACACTAGGAACATGTGGGCATGAGATCTAGTACAGACTGTTAGCACCCATAGCTCTCCTTCTTATCCCACTGTAAATCACTTAGAATCTGTGAATTTATGAACTTCAGTTTCATTCATGATACAATCAAAGTCTATTGCTGTCCACTTAATTCCAACTCATACTGACCTTATAGGACAGTGGAGAATTTCTCCATAAAGATTTCATGGATGCAATCTTTACAAAAGCTGACTGCCACATCTTTCTCCTGTCGAGTAGTGCGTGCGATCAAATCACTGATATTTTGGTTAGTATTCAAGCACTTAATCCCTGTACCACCAGGGCTTCTTATATAATGCATGTTGTTGTGTTGTTGTTGTTAGGTGCCATCGAGACAGCACCAACTCACAGCGACCTTATGCACAGCAGAACGAAACATTGTCTGATCCTGGGCCAACCTCACTACTGTTGCCATGCTTGATGCCATCGATGCTGTCACCTAGCCAATCCATCTCGTTGGGGGTCTTCCTCTTTTTCTCTGACCCTCCACCTTACCAAACATGATATCCTTCTCCAGCGACTG
>NW_006408854.1:2752221-2752813 GCF_000296735.1 Chrysochloris asiatica
GTATGGTGAAAGAATACAACCTTGTCGCATACCTTTCTTAATTTTAAAACATTCAGTGTTCCCATGTTCTGTTCCAACAACTGCTTCTTGGTCCATGTACAGATTCCTCATGAGTACAATTAAGTGCTCTGGAATACTCATACTTCACAATGTTGTCCATAGCTTGTCACAATTGAAAGCCTTTGTCTTCGCATAACATATTGTTAGTTCAGTGCCATTGAGTCAATTCTGACACTGTGATCCCATGTACAACAGAACAAAGCACTGCCCACTCTGGCACTATCCTCACAATCATTGCTATGTTTGAACCCATTTTTGCAGCCACAATATTAATTCATCACTTTGATGTTGACCTTCTTTACTGAGCATGATATTCTTTTCTAGGGACTGCTCCCTCCTGATAATGTGTCCAGTGTACATGAGATGAAGTCTCATTACTCTTTTTAATGAGATGGAGGCTCACCACCCTTTCTTTTAAGGAGCATTACACTATATTAAAGATTGACATCAAAATTTAAAGAGACAGTATAGACATAAAACCAAACAGCCACCACTCGTCTGTCTGTCATGCTGTGGTGGTTTGAGTTGCTGT
>NW_006408854.1:2755503-2767784 GCF_000296735.1 Chrysochloris asiatica
CTCCTTGGAGGCCAGGATGGCTAAGCTTCATCTCTCCTACTTTGGACATATTGTCCGGAAGAAACAATCGTTGGAGAAGGATGTCATGCTGGGTAAGGTGGAGGGTCAGAGAAAAAGAAGAAGACCTCTAACGAGATGTATTGGCCAGGTGGCATCATTGATGGACTAAAGTGTGGCAGCGGTAGTGAGATTGGCCCAGAATTGGGCATTGTTTCGTTCTGCTGTGCATGGGGTCACTATAAGTCGGTTCCGACTCGATGGAACCTGACAACAAGCAACAACACTATACTTCTTTCAAGACAGATATGTTTATTCTTTGGAAGTACATGGTATATTCAATATTCGTCACTAACAGTATTATTCAAAAGCACTGGTTCTTCTCCAGTCTTCCATTTCAATGTCCAGCTTTCACATGCATGAAGTGATTGAAAATACCATAGCTAGTGTCAGGTACACCTCAGTCCTCAAAGTTACATTTTTCTCTTTAAAGAATTGCCCAATGGAATATTTTGATTTCTTGACTGATGCTTCCATGGGCATTGATTGTGGATCCAAGTAAATTGAAACACTTGACAACTTTAATTTTTTGTCAGTTTATCAGGATAATATTTATCAGTTTAGTTGCGAGGATTTCTGTTTTCTTTATGTTGAAGTATAATACATAATTGAGGCTGAATTATTTTATTTTCATCAGTAAGTGCTTCAAATTCTCTTTGTTTTCATCAAGCAAGGTTGTATTATCTGCGTATCACAGATTGTTAATGAGCCTTCTTCCAGTCTTAATGCTGTGTTCTGTTTCATATAATCCAGCTTCTGGGGTAATTTGCTCAGCATACAGATAGAATAAGTATTGTGAAAGGATACAATCCTGATGTATACATTTTCTGACTTCAAACACAACATATAGAGAATAATATATGGAAATGCCTAATAATAAAAACACATTTTTACTTTTTATGTGACAAAATGACCTCAAATGCTAAGATTTTTCTATGTTGTTGTTATTTTTGCTGTTAAATGTCATCGACATGGTTTTGACTCATCATGACCCTGTATAGGGTTTCCAAGGAGAATCTGGTGAATTTTAACCACCAACCTTAAGGTTCAAACCAACTTTGCAGTCCAGTGCATTATCCCATAGCACCACACCATAATTTCATGACACTAGAGTATGGTAGCATAGTGGTTATGAATTGGGCTGCGAACCTTAAGGTCAGTGGTTCGAAACTACCAGCCACTCCGTGGGAGAAAGATGAGGCTTTCTACTCCCGTAAAGATTTACATCCTCGGAAACCCTGTACAGGGTCACTATGGGTTTGAACTGACTCGATGGCACTTAACAACAACAAGAATATGTAAGTACTTAGTAAATTTATGGTCCTTAGTCATTTATCCCTGTGCACTTCATGTATACATGGATTTTTTTTCCTTACAACGAATAGCTTATTCATTTACAAGTAATGGAAATGGACAATTATTATATAACTGCTTAGGACTGTACTTTTGTGTATGCAAGAGCTAACCTTCTGCCCACTTTTCAAAATAGTGTTCCAAAATATCACAGTGCACCCAGAGCTGCTGAGTGGCAGCATGTCTGCTGACCCAGATTATTAGCACATCCATGTAAGTAATACTCTGAAATACTTTCCATTTATCATATGGTACATCTTTTATGTGGAGACAGGCACACACATACACAGTGGCAGATTTAGTCAACAGTGTAGCTCTGGTTCAGAATTAACATGTACAGATATGATTTCCTTTCATCTGTTATCCTGGTTCTAAAATTATTACTAATCAGGTTGGTGTTGTTTAGTGCCATTGAGTCAGTTCTGCCTCATAGCAACCCTGTATAGGGTTTCCAAGGCTTGAAAGGATTTCTAAGGCTTTAAATATTCACAGGAGCAGAAAGCCTCATCTTTCTCTAAGGGAGCTTCTGGAAGTCTTGAACTGCAGACCTGGTGTTTATCCCTTGGAACCACCACGTTCCGACATCTGATACCTACAATACCTACAGAACATTAACAGGAGAGAGTTAAGAGATTTTCTCTGGCAAAATAACTTGATGAAATTCTCTAAGTAAAGAACTGATATGCTTCCAGTGCTCATGCCCCTACATTCAATATGCTTTGATTCCGTTTCCTTTCTGGCTTAGTAAAAAGGTTCCTTTTCTGATTTTTAGAATGGCCATGATTCTCAAATCAAGTTACAGATATTATTAAATTAAGCAATAAAACTCTCTATTTAGAGTTAATGTGAGGTAACGTCCTTCCTAATTTATAATATCATTCCAGAAGACACTTCTGGGACATATTATTGTCATGATTGTAAATGATAAGGAAAATGAAACAGAGCCTAGCAAAAGAAGTTATCACCTGGCAAATGAAGTTACCAGATATTCTATATAAAGAAATATTCAATGATTATTACCACATATAAGGAGTCCTGATGTGTCACTGTAGGATAACTCAACTACAAGGTCATTTTGTACCACAAGGTCAGCAGTTCAAACTCACCAGCCATTCCTCAAAAATCCTATACATAGCTGCTATGAGTCAGAACCAACTCAACATCATTTAACAACATAATAATAATTTAAAAATATATAAATAAAAAGCTTTGGAATTTTGCATGAGATGTGTTTGGGAAATCCAAATAATGGAAAGAAATTTTAACTTCACCCATAAATGGTATTCTCATGCCCCCCTTGAAGGGGATTCTACAACAGATGTACAATTCACATCTTAGCCATATCTCTCTTTATTATAATTGCTGTCCATCTTTCCTTTTAGACTTGAGTTCCATAGGAGCTGAAAGTTTGAATGGGTAGGTAAGTCCATCAGTGCATTAGAATCCTATTTGCAGTAACTAGAGCTCTGTATATTTTTGATGGAGCCTTGATACTTCAATCACACTTAGAAAAGTTTCAGGACATCAGATCTACTTTAAGTGTGTAGGAGGAGTAGGATTGAGTTTTTCTTGAAAAATATTATATTTTCACCACTTTATACAAGGATTCCAGAGTCATTATTGAGTTTCAGCACAAAGTAAAATCTATTTTTTAAGATATTTGGTAGAAGCATAATGGTTCATTAACTACAAAAAAATAAAAAAGCAAGTTAAAATTATGTGTGTGTATAATGAAATGGAGTCCTGATGTAGTACTGCGGGTTAATGCTCTGGACTACAAAGTCAATTTGAATCATAAGGTCAGTGGTTCAAGTTTACCAGTCACTCCTCGGAAACTCTATACTTGCCCGGTATGAATCAGAATCAACTCGATGGCACTTAACAGTAACAACAACATATGAAATATATTATATTAAGCTGTAATCATAAGGTAAATTGTATACGTTGAGGCATACCTTGAACAGTATTTACCCAAGAAGAGTTGATTTTCATCGGTAATAAAATATTATTTGTGTATTATGGTTGATGCTACACACCGGTTTTGATGGTTATTGTAACTTGGTCCTGGAGTCTGGCCTGCTTGGTTGCAAATTAACCAGTGCTGCTTGATGCACAGGTTGAGAAATGTGGAATTGGCTTTGAAATTGTGATCAATAGCCTTTGATCTCAGAATCCTTTGTCTTCTTTTCACAAGTGACAACTGTCAAAAAGCACATTTTTCATCTGCAATAAGAAATATAAAGGATTTAAAGCTAAAGGAAAATATATCCCTAATCCATCAATTTTGCTGCTAGAGTGAAAAAAAAAAAAAAAAAAAGAAAGCAGAAGTATCACTGTTATGTAAATATTTAATTCTTGGAGTACCATGTAGACTTTATATAATTAATGCATTACAAATAAAAAACCCAACAGTTTTTCTTTGATGGGCCCAGTCATAAATATTTTCCAGAGTCTTTGGGTTTCCACCTTAAAAATGGTTTATTTGGCTGAGGGTTAAATCCAGGATGCAATTACAATATATACTTATACACCAGACACTTTCAAAAGCAGAGTAAATGAAAATGAGTATTTATTGTAGAACCCATGATTGTCTGTAAAAGATAAAATAGACAGCTTACAGAGTGTCTCTATATGAATCTATCTCCAAGAATATAAACAGATAATAACATTTCATATTAGTGTTAACATTTTAAGGAGTCCTGGTAACAAAGTGGGTTACAAGCTGGGTTGCTAACTGCAAGGTCAGTAGTTTGAATCTACCAGCAGTGCCACAGAAGAAAAATGAGGCTCTCTGCTCCTGTAAAGAGTTATAGCCTTGGAAACACTATAGGGTCTCTATGCGTCATAACTGACTTAGCAATACACAACCACCACCACCACTAGCACTTTGTCTCATTTTAAACCCCTATTTTGAAGTCTGGGTGTGGTGCTGTAGGATAAGCACTGGACTGTTGAACACAAGGTCAGCAGTTCAAACATACCAGCTGCTCCTCAGAAACCTTATACTGTGTGCCTATGAGTCAGAACTGACTGTTGTTGTTGTTAGGTACCATCGAGTTAGCACAACAGGACAAAACACTGCCTGGTCCTCGGCCAACTTCACAATTGTTGCCACACTTGACCCCATTGATGCTGCCACTCTGAGAATCCATCTTGCTGGTAGTTTACTATGCTGGGAATAATACACTGAAGAGGAATGGTGTCACATTCATCATGAAAAAGAACATATCAAGAGCAGTCATGAGGTACAATGCTGTCTGTGATAGGATAGCATCCATCCACCTACAAGGAAGACCAGCTAATATCACTATTATTAAAATTTATGCACCAACTACTAAAGCCAGTGATGGTGAAATTGAAGAATTCTACTAATGTTTTCATTCTGAAATTGATCAAACATGCAACCAAGATGTACTAATCATTACTGGCGATTGGAATGCAAGAGTTGGAAACAAAGAAGCAGGATCAGTAATTGGAAAATATTACCTTGGTGATAGAAACGATGCTGGAGAACTCATGATATAATTTTGCAAGACCAATGAATTCTTCATTGCAAACACCTTTTTAAAATAGTATAAAAAAGGACTATATACATGGACCTCACCAGATGGAATACACAGAAATAAAATTGAATACATCTTTGGAAACATGTGGTAGAAATGCTCCATATCATCAACCAAAACAAGGCCAGGGGCAGACTGTGGAACTGACCATCAATTGCTTATATGAAAATTCAGATTGAAGCTGAAGAAAAAGAAAACAAGTCCATGAAAGCAAAAATATGGCCTTGAGTAATATCCCACCTGAATTTAGAGATCCTCTGAAGATCAGACTTGATACATTAAACACTAATGACTGATGTCCAGAAGAGTTCTGGGATGATATTAAGAACATAATACAGGAAGACAGCAAAATGTCATTGAGAAGACAAGAGAGAAATAAATGGTCAAAATGAATGTCAGAAGAGACTCTGAAACTTGCTCTCTAGCATACAGATGCTAAAGCAAATGGAAGAAATTAGGAGGTACAAGAACTGAACAGAAAATTTCAAAGATCAACCCGAGAAGACAAAGTCAAATATTATAACAAAATGTGCAAATACCTGGAGTTAGAAAACCAAAAGGGGGGAACACTCTCAGCATTTCTCAAGCTGAGGGAACTGAAGAAAAACTCAGACCTTGACCTGCAATATTGAATGACTCTATTGGCAAAATACTGCATGATGAAAAAAAAAAAAAAAAAAAATCAAAAGAAGAAGGAGGGAACACACAGAGTCACTTTACCAAAAAGAAATGGTTGATGTTCAACCATTTCAAGAGATATCATATGATCAAGAACCAGTGATCCTTAAGGAAGAAGTCCAAGGTTCATTGAAGGCACTGGCAAAGAGCAAGGTACTGGAAATTGATAAAATACAAATTGAATTATTTCAACAAAGTGATGCACCACTCATTTATGCTGAGACATCTGGAAGACAACTATCTGACTAACTGATTGGAAGAGATCTGTATTTGTGCCCAACAAGGGAACACTGAATGTTTTAAAATGGGGAGAGCTGTGTGCCAGAGTTGTATTCTTTCACCATACTTAGTCAATCTGTCTCTGAACAAATAATCTGAGACACTGGATTATATGAAGAAAAACCTGGCATCAGGATTGGAAGAAGACTCATTATCAATGTGTGATATGCAGATGATACAACCTTGCTTGCTGAAAGTGAAGAGGACTTTAAATAATTACTGATGTGGATTGCACATCAATGCAAAGAAAATAAAAATCCTCACCAGTGGACCACTAAATATTATCATCCATATAAATGGAGAAAACATTGACGTTGTCAATGACTTCATTTTGCTGGGATCAATCATCAACACTCACGGAGGCAGCAGTCAAGAAATCAAAGGATATATTGCATTGGGCAAATCTGCTGCACAAGACCTTTTTAAAGTGTTGAAGAGCAAAGATGTCAGTTGAAGGACTAAGGTGCAACTGATGCAAGCCATGGTGTTTTCAATAATCTTATATGCATGAGAATGTTGGATACTAAATAAGGAAGAATTGTAGAAGAATTGATGCACTTGAGTCATGGTGTTGGAGGAGAATATTGAAAGTACCATTGACTGCCAAAAGAGTACTTATGTGTTGGAAGACGTTCAGCCAGAGTGCTCCTTGGAAGCCAGGATGACCAGATTTTGTCTTTCATACTTTCATCAATGAGCTCACAACAGCAATGATTTTGAGGCTGACCCAGTACCAGGCAGTGGTTTGTTCTATTATGGATAAACTCGTTATGAGTCGGTACCAACTCAATGGCACCTAACAACAACAACAACAACAACATATTTACTTTCTCCTTTATATGCAATTTGTTTCATTTAAAATGTTTTCATTTACATGTTCACCTCAAGAACAAATTTGCCTATCTATGGGTATATGACAGTGAATGAAAATCCTTTATAAGGGCATGTCAAAAGTATTGCTATAAAATCATAGAAACTTTTGTTAAACAAAAATATCAAAATGTGAATCTACTGTTTCTTGACATATCATCCATCTAGTTCTTTGTTTTTCTAAAAGCAATGTTTCCATCTGTCTAACTCTTCCCTGAAAAATTCTGTACTCTTCAACTGACACTACTTCAAAATGGCAGTTTTAGCATCCTCAGTGGACTCAAATTGTGTTCCTTTTCTATGTTCTCTGAGTTTGGGGAATGAAAGTCTGAAAGGACAAGATCAGGATAGTCAGGTGAATGTCGTAATGATTTCCAACAAAAATTTCATAGGACAGTTCTTGCTACTCTCAATTCTTTATCCTTTTCCTAACAAATGCAGTTTCCTATTCTATTAAAACTTCTCTCTAATATGACCCAGTGATTGTACTGAGTACTCCAAGAACATCTATCTTGATTACCCCTTTGGAATATCCCCATCCATCAAGAGAAAACAAAAACTGTTACTATTATCTTCTGAGTTGGCCTCTCTGCATTGAATTTAACTGGCCCAGAAGATCTCGTCAGAAGCTATTGTTTTGTCCTTATTGTTTGGAGCATATTGGAAAAGTTAAATCTCTTCCCTCGTTAATATTAATTCTATAAAACTATTTTCATAAGCTTCTAACTTGCTTAAAGGTTGATGGAAAATAATCTTTATGAGGTAGCTGATCTTCCTGGAATGCTTTTGGTACTCATCCAGCTGAAAACTTTCTGAGGCCAAAAAAATGCCGAAACATGTGAAATCACAATTTCTGTAGCTACTATCACAATGGTAATTCTACTGTCTCTTTACACCCACTTCTAGACTTCAATTACAGCTTCTTCATTTGTCACAGTTAACAGTCTTCCCTTTCTTTGACTCATCTTTGAGATCTTCCAGACCTTCTTAAAATGCTTTACCTATTGAAAATCTGTTATTTTATGTAAGGCAGTTTTCCCATAAACTTGTTACAAAGCTAGCTTCAAAGATTTGGAAAAATGTCCACTTAATTCTGTTAAAAATCTGATATTAACCTTGACCTGAAAATCATTATTTTTCCCATGACAAGAAATGAGACTAAGGCAAGAATATTATCGAGAGAACTTGTTTGCTGTCATACACTGACTGTAGAGAAATGTTTAAAGATTGTTTTTTTGGTAATAAATTCATGTATGTATGAACTGGAATCCTAGTAGAAATATTTTTTCAGTTACCCTCACATTCATGGGTATCTTGAATAAAGTTCTCTTAAAGAGTTACATTTATGTAATTATGTTAACCAATAAAAACAATATCAATATGAATATCTTTTGATTAGAACTCTAGTACTTCTTTACTAACATATACCTTCAGTACTTGGAATAATGTACATTCAATAAACCAGTAAGAATTATGATTTAGATTCACTCTGGTTATTCAGAGCTACAATATTCTAAGTAGATATTATGTAGAATACATGGTAAGTACTTTATATACATTACATGATTTGTCCTTATAATAACATGGGCAGGAAGTAATACACCCGAATAACTCTTTTTATTTACAGAGTATAAACTGAGGTTTAATGTTCAATGATGCTAAGTAACTTGTCCAAGAACACAAAGAAAATAAGAGACAAAATCTGGATATAATTCCAAAGTAATTTTCCTCTTACTCATATTTTGACAGCTGGTTAAGAGCTGTAGGATAAACACTGGAACAGTATACACAAGGTTGACCATTCAAACTCATCAGGTGCTCTCAAAACCCTATACAGTGTCACTATGAGTGGAAATCGACTCAACAGCACACAGCAACAACAGAAACAGAAACAACATATTATGACATCTTTCTCTCCAGTTATTTTTTTGTCAAAACGTTTTATTGTGAATTGAATGAAGATTTATAGAATGGATCATAATTTTTTTATTCTACATATCATATGCTTTGTTTCATCTCAGTGATTTCAATCCCCTCCATGTAACAATAGTTAGCCTACTTACTCCCTGTAGTTCCTTCCCAACCCTTCTGAACTTTGTTGCCCTTTTTATCTTACAGTAGAACTGACCATGATGATGTGGATGGAGTAAAGCTTATGGGACCTTTATTTGCTAATGGGGTACATTTCAAAATGAGGAGAAACAGCTGTAAACATTCATTAACAATCTGAACATGGAATGTCGAAGTTTGAAAGTAGTACAAAATAGGAAAATTGGATGTTGTAAAAAATGAAATGGAACACATAAATTTCAGTATCCTAGGCATTAGTGAGCTGAAATGGGCTGGTATTGGCCATTTTGAATCTAACAATCATATGGATTCCAACGTATAGGATTATATCATCTACAAAGAGAGAGAATTTTACTTCTTTGTGAATTGTTGTTGCTAAGTGCCATCTAGTCAATTCTGACCCATAGTGACCCTGTATAGGGTTTCCAGAAAACAGTTGGTGAGGTTGAACTGCCCACCTTGAAATTCAAACTGACTTTGCAGTTTCCCTTTCTCAAGCAGTCTTTGGGGTTTTCTATGTATAGGATCATATCATCTGCAAATAGAGAGTGTTTCATTTCCTCTTTGCCAATTTGGATGCCTTTAATTTCCCTATTTTGCCATGTAGCTCTGGCTAAGACTTTCAAAACAATATTGAATAGGTGTGGTGAAAAAGGGCATTCTTGTCTGGTTCCCAGTTGCAGAGGGAAGGCTTTCAGTTTCTCTCCACTAAGAGTGATGTAGGCTGTTGGTTTTGTATATATTCTCTTGATTATGTTGAAGAATTTCCCTTCAATTCTTACTTTGTTGAGTGTTTTTATCAGGAATGGATGTTGGATTTTGTCAAATGCCTTTTCTGCATCAATTGATTTGATCATGTGGTTCTTTTCCTTTTTCTTATTTGTATGGTAGATTACATTGATTGTATTTCTAATGTTGAACAATCTTTGCATCCCTTTCATGAAACCCACTTGGTCATGATGTATTATTTTTTGATGTACTGCTGGATTGTGTTGGCTAGGATTTTGTTAGAATTTTTTCATCTATGTTCATGAGGAATATTGGTCTATAATTTTCTTTCTTAGTGATGTCCTTTCTTGGTTTTGGTATTAAGGTTATGCTTGCTTCATAAAAAGTATTAGGAAGTTTTCCATCCTTTACTATATTCTGGAATAATTTGAGTAGTATAGATGACAGCTCTAACCTAAACGTTTGGTAGAACTCACCCATGAAGCCATCTTGGCCTGGACTTCTTTTGGTTGGGAGACTTTGATGACCTGATCAATTTCTTCTTTTGTTATTGATCTGTTTATGTTTTGTACTTCAATCTGTGTAAGTTTAGGTAGGTCATGTTTTTCTAAATATGTATCCTTCTCTTCTAAGTTTTTGAATTTTTGGAGTGCAGCTCTTCATAGTATTCTGTTATCATCCTTTTGATTTAATTTGGTTCTGTTGTGGCATTGCCCATGTGGTTTTTAATGTGAGTTATTTGTATCTTCTCCGTCTTTTCTTTTGTTAGTTTTGCCAATTTTATTAATCCTTGCAAAGAACCAGCTTATTTTCTTTTTGATTCTTTCTGTAGTTTTTCTGTTCTGTCTCATTTATTTCTGCACTTACCTTTTTATTTCTTTTCTTTGGGTGACTGTAGGTTCCCTCTA
This sequence comes from Chrysochloris asiatica, assembly GCF_000296735.1. Taxonomy (NCBI): domain Eukaryota; kingdom Metazoa; phylum Chordata; class Mammalia; order Afrosoricida; family Chrysochloridae; genus Chrysochloris; species Chrysochloris asiatica. The sequence goes on from NW_006408854.1 coordinate 2,766,011, forward strand.
TTGTTCTGTTTCTAATTGTTGGAGATGTTGTGTTAATGTGTTAATTTTTGTTCTTTCCTCTTTTTGTATGTGCGTATATATTGCAATAAATTGTCCTCTCAGCATCACGTTCGCCTTGTCCCAAAGGTTTTTGTATGTTGTGTTTTCATTCTCATTTGTTTCTAGAAATTTTGTGAATTCATGTTTAATTTATTCTTTTACCCAGTCACTTTTCAGCAGGGTGTTATTCAGTTTCCATGTATTTCCTTGGTCTTCTTAATATTGATTTCTAGTTTTATAGCATTGTGGTTTGAAAAGATGCTTTGTAGTATTTTGATGTTTGTAAATTTATGGAGGCTTGTTTTGTGAACTAACATATGGTCAATTCTGGAGAATGTTCTACGTGCAGTGGAGAAGAATGTAAATTATGCTGTTGTTGGTTTGAATGCTCTGTAGACATCTATGAGGTCAAGTTGGTTGGTTGTGTTGTTTAGTTCCTTTGTAACTTTGTTGAGTTTCTTTCTGGTTGTTCTGTCACTTTTCAAAAGTGGCATATTAAAATCTCCCACTATCGTTGTAGAATTATCTATTTCTTTCTTCAATTCTAGTAAAGTTTTCTTCATATATCTTGGTACTTTTTCATTAGCAGCATAGATATTTATTATGGCTATGTTTTCTTGCTCAATTGATCCTTTGATCATGAAATACTGTCCTTCTTTGTCTCTTATGCTGGTTTTTGTCTTAAAGTTTACTTTATCGGAGATTAGTATTGCCACTCCTGTTTGTTTATTGTTTCAGCTAGTTTGGTATATTTTTTCCATTCTTTAACTTTTTTTTTGTTTTGTCTTTGTGTGTAAGGTGTGTCTCTTGCAGGCAGCATATTGAAGGGTCTTGTTTTCTTATCCATTCTGTCACTCTCTGTCTCTTCGCTGGTGTATTTAATCCATTGACATTCAATGTAATTATCAATAGATATGAATTAATTGTTGCCATTATGTTAATTTTTTGATAGTGCTGTTCTCCTTTGTTCTGCATGCCTTCTTGTGCTGAGTTTGTATTTTGTGTGATATTTCTTGTTGGTTTCTTCTTAGTTTTCATACTTGCTTGTTCTGCTTGAAGTTCCTTTTTATGGTAAATTGTGAAGTATATTAATGTTTCCTTCCATTTAAAATAATCTATTGTATCCTGTAATCTACCTGACCTCCTCACCATCTGGATTTTGGTTCCTACATTTTCCCCTTCTTTGACATTATTATTATTTTGATATTTGGTTAATCTCCCAGTTTCTTTGAATTATTTGTTGTAATTTTGTTCTGTTCTGGCCTCTGCTATCTGTCGTCTGAGTTTCAGGTGGTGTTGCCACACCTGTCAATCTGTGGTTATTGTCTGTTCTTGCTGGTTTTCAGTCCAAAGAACTCCTTTTAGGATATTTTGAAGTGCTGGATTGACTTTGACAAAATCTCTTAGCTTCTCTTTATACTGGAATGTTTTGATTTCATCATCTTATTTGATTGACAGTTTAGCTAGATAGACGATTCTTGGTTGGCAGTTTTTTTTCTTTTAGGAATTTGTATATTTCTCCCCATTGCCTTATTGCCTGCAGGGTTTGTTCTGAATAGTCAGAGCTGAATCTGATTGGCTTGCCTTTGTACGTAACATTTCTCTTTTCCCTGGCTACATTTAGTATTCTCTCCTTGTCTTTGATTTTGGAAAGCTTGATTATTATATGTCTTGGTGAATTTCTTTTGTGGTCTATCTTTCATGGGGTATATTTGGCTTCTTGAATGTTTATCTT
>NW_006408854.1:2767935-2774661 GCF_000296735.1 Chrysochloris asiatica
TTTTTTTTTTTTTTTTTATCCTGTTTTGTGCTTGCTCTTCTATCTTAGCCATTTTGAGAGATTTTTCTACCAGCTCTCTGATTCTGGCTTCCGTCTCTTTAATTCTGCTCCTTTCCCCTTTTAGTGTATTGTCCATTTCTGATATTTTATTATTAATCATCTGGACGTCTTTTATCTTGTTTGATTGCTCTTGTAGTACTTTCCTGACTTCTTCCTTGTTTTCCTCCACTTCTTTTCAGAGCATTTGAATTTGTTTCCATCTCATTCTTCTGATTTCCTTCTCAGATATGCCCCAAACCTGCTGTTCCTCTTCTGGGGAGCCTTTGTCTGTCTCCAGTCACTTGTCTCATTTACTCTTTTCTGTTTTGGGACATGTTTTGATACCTTTTGTTGTGTTTTGTTGGTCATTTCTAGTAGTTATTAGCATTTTTAATGCTTAAATGGATGTTTGTTACTCTTGTTATTAAGCTTACTGTGTGTCTCCTGGTTGATATGATCAGGAGATAAGCTTTCCTTTTCACATGTAATGCTTAGCAGCTGTTATTGGCTTTTGTCTCAATGGTGGAATATTACGAGGTATGCTTGAAGCTTGGCTATATGGCCACGATTGCTGACTCTTCTTGGGTAATGTAGGGAGAAAACGCTCCCACCTCCAGGAAAAATGACCTAAAGCAGAAGTAATATCAAAGCAGAGACAAGAACCACCACTTTGAAACAAAAATAAAACTATGGCTGACTGTCCAGTCTCCTTGCTACACAGGCAGTGTGTGTGCACAGTAAAGCCTCCAGTAGTGGGTGGGAGTGTCCACTCGCTCAGGTCCCTCCCCTAGTCACCATATGCAGATTGCTATTGAGAAGCTAATGGGAGAAAGATTGTCTTTTTTTTTTTTCTCTTTTTCTCTGAATGTTAGGTATCTGTGTGTGCGCAGCATAATTCTTAAAATAGTTGCTTTTATTTTATGTTGTGGTTTTACAAATTGTTCATATGGTTTGCCTGTCAGGCCAAACCTGCTTTTTTTCTTGCTGGATAGTCAGGGGTAAAAGATCCTGCACAAATTAACTTTAGGGCTGGGACCCACAGGCAGAAGTCAAAAGCAGGAGCCAAAAAATTTGCTCTTGGACTGATGGGATGCTCTCTCTCTGTGCCGTGGGAAAGCTGTGGTCTCAATGCTGGACTTCTTTTGGGGTGTGCACTGCCGCCCAAAGGTATCCAGGATGGGCAAAGAAGGTACAACAGGGAAGAGAAGGAAAACATATGTAGAATTCTCCACACCTCCTTTTGCAAATGTCACTGCACTGCTTTTAGCACTTTTAGTGCCAGTTCCCTGTGTGGATCTGGCTGTAGCTCTGCCCTCTTACCTCCACCATGGCTGGAGACAATAAGCATTTTTCAACAACCCTTATAATTTTTTCTGTACTTTTCATTGTCTGTTTTTGTTCTGGAATACTGATCACCCAAGAATTATTCCTCTTCACATTGTCTAACATGAATCTTAGATAGTCTTAAGATTTTTTCTTTCATTTTTCAGATCTTTTTTCAAGTCTAGTATTGAGATATTTATTGTCAAACTCACTAATTCAGGATTCCATTGATTCAAATGTACTCAAGTCTATTAGTATTGAGATAAATGGCAGTTCAAACTCACCAGCTGCTTTTCAGAAATACTATACAGCGTACCTATGATTCGGAAATGGCTCAATGGCACAGTACAACAGCAACTACAATAATGATGGCATATGGGAGTCCTGGTGTGGAGAAGTAAGATAAATCAATGGATGTCAAGATAAGATTGAACTGAAAGATTGCTGGTTCAAGCTCACTATTTGCTCTTTGTAAACTCTATCTCTTAGCTCTCTTTATACTGGAATGCTTTGATCTCACCATCTTATTCGATTGACAGTTTTGCTGGATAGACGATTCTTGGTTGGCAGTTTTTTTTTCTTTTATATAAGGTTGCTATGAGTCACTTATCAACAACAACAATGACATATGATATTGAATATATTTATGTGTTTATTTATTGTCTGATATCATCTTTGGTAGGAGTCCTGGTTTAGCACTGCGGGTTAATACTCTGGACTGCAAGGTTTATTTGAACTGCAAGATCAGTGGTTCAGGTTCACCAGTCGCTCCTCCAAAACCATATACAAAGTCACTATGAGTCAGAACCAACTCAACAGCACTTAGCAACAACTATTATCTTTGATGAGATGTCTATTCAGATATTTTCTTCAGTTAGTAACTGGGTTGTTTATTTTCTTATTATTGAATTAAATAGGCTTTTAGAGTTAAGTCTTATGTTTATCTGGCTAGGAGGTTGTGGTTAATGTTTGCTGTAGTTGTAGGTGTTAGAGACTTCAAAATCCTCAACTTACTTGGTTTTAATTTCCCATTTTCTTAAGAACATCACATAAAAAGCAGTGTGTCTTGAGGCTTTTTCAGCTGCCAACCACTATGGTTTATACTGGAGTACTGTTCTCACCATTCATCTGTCACTTTGCTATACTGTGGTGGCTTATGTGCTGCTGTGATGCTGGAAGCTATTCTACCAATATTTTAAATACAAACAGAGTCACCATTGGTGACTAGGAAGAAGAGGTGGATCACCTATGAAAGGTTAGCTACTGAAAATATTATGAATAGCAATGGAACATTGTCTGATATAGTGCCAGAACATGAGTATATCATGTTGGAAGGCATTGAAAACAACACTGAGGAAGAAGTGCTTTCACAAAGTAGAGTTGACCTTAACAGCATGGATGGAACAAAGCTTTCAGGACTTTCACTTATTGATGGGGCACAACTCAAAATGAAAAGAAACAGCAGTAAACAGCCATTAATGTTAAGGGTGTGGAATATATAAAATACAAATCTAGGAACATTGGAAGTTGTCAAAAATGAAATGTGGTACATAAAGATAGATATTCTAGACATTATTGAGCTGAAAAGGACTGTTGCTGTTGTTAACTCGGTTCTGACCCATAGCGACTCTGAACAGTTTCTGAGGCTGTAAATCTTTACAGGAGCAGAAAGCCTCATCTTTCTCTCATGGAACAGCTGATAGTTTCAAACTGCTGACTTTGCGGCTCGCAGCCCAATTCATAACCACTATGCTACCAGAGTTCCTTTGAAAAGGACTAGTGCTGGGCATTTTGAATCCAACAGTCTTATGTTTATTGTGCTTACAATGATGAATTCAAGAAGAATTGTGTCGTATTAATCATCAAAAAGAGTATCTCAAGATCTCCTCTTGAAATGTAATACTATGTGGAATAATATAATATCCATATGCCAACATGGAAGATCAGTCAATATCACTGTTATTTAAATTTGCATACTAACCACTAAAGCCAATGAAGATGAAACTGAATAATTCTATGAACTTCTTCAGTATGAAATTGGCCAAACATGCAATCAAGATGAATTGATAATTACAGGTGATTAGAATGAGAAAGTTGGGAATAAAGAAGAACCAGTCATTGGAAATTACAGCATTACTGATAGAAATGATGCTGGGGATCACATAGAATTTTGCAATACCAATGATTTACTTTTTAAAAACAATATAAACAGAGACTATATACCTGCACTTAGCCAGATAGAATATACAGGAATTAAATTGACTGCATATGCAGGAAGAGATGACGGAAAACTCAACACCATCAGCCAAAACAAGACCAGAGGCAGACTGTGGAGCAGACCATCAATTGCTCATATGTAAGCTCAGGCTGACACTGAAGAAAATTCAAACATGACTATGAAAGTCAAAATATGACTTTGAGTATATCCCACCTGAATTCAGAGACCATTTCAAGAATGAATTTGATGCATTAGACACTAATTGCTAAAGACCACAAGAGTTGTAGGAAGGCATCCTATATGAAGAAAGCAAAAGGTCATTAAAACAATAGAAAAAAAAAAGATAAAAATGACTGTCCAAAAGACTCTGAAACTTGCTTTTGAAGATTGTTGTTGTTGTTGTTAAGTACCGTGGAGTCGGTTCCAACTCACAGTGACCCTGCACTGGATTTCTGAGGCTGCAAATCTTTACAGGAGCAGAAAACCTTATCTTTTCCCCACAGAACAGCTGGTAATTTTGAACTGCCAACCTTGAGGTTAGCAGCTTTGAACGATAGAGAAGGTAAAACAACTGGAAGAAATTATGGAATAAAAGAGCTGAATAGAAAATTTCAAAGGAGAGATACAGAAGACAAAGTATTATAATGAAATGTGCAAGGACCTGGAGTGAGAAAATAAAAAAGAGAACAACACACTTAGCACTTTTCAAGCTTAATGAACTGAAAAATTCCAGGCTAAGGTTGCAATATTGAACTACTTGAGTACTTGTGTGGCACTGTGATTTAATGTGCTGGACTACAAAGTAAAGTTGATCCACAGGTTGGTGGTTCAAGCTCACCAGCCTCTCCTTGGAAATCCTATAGAGGGTTGCTGTGGGTTGGAACAGACTTGACAGCACTTAACAACAACAAAAACAATGGGGAAGATATGGAATGGTGGAGGAAGCATCAAAAGAAGATGGAAGGAATACACAGAGCAATGGTACCAAAAAATATTGGTCAGTATTCAACCATTTCAAGATGTAGCATATGAACAAGTACCAATAATTTTAAAGGAAGAATTCCAAGATGCAATGAAGGCATTGCTGAAAAACAAGCTACAAGAAGTGAGAGAATACAAATTGAAATATTTCAACAAACTGATGTAGTGCTAGAAATGCTCACTCATCAATGCGAAGAAATTTGGAAGACAGCCACGTGGACAACTAATTGGAAGAGACCTATATTTGTGCCAATTTCATTAATACCACATGCAAGTAAAATTCTGTTGAAGACAATTTAAAAATGGTTAGAGCAGTACATCAATATGTATTTTAATAGCCTCATCTTCATGTCCACCATTCTTCTGTTAGTTTGTCATACTGTGGTGGCTTGTGTGTTACTATAATGCTGGAAGCTATGCCACCAGTATTTTGAATACCAGCAAGGGTATCCAAGGTGAACAAGTTTCAGCTGAGCTTCCATACTAAGACAGACTAAAATGAAGAAGAGGCAGACAATTTCTGAATGTTTAGTCACTGAAAAGCTTATGAATAGCAGTGGAGCACTGTCAAGTAGCACCAGAATATTGAATATTGGAACATTATGAATACACCAGAATATTATCAGATATAGTGACACAAATGAGCCAATTAGATTGGAAAGCACTCAAAATATGACTGGGTAAAAACTGCCTCCTCAAAGTAGAGTTGACTTTGCTGATGCAAATGAAGTAAACCTTCTGGAACCTTCATTTGTTGATGAGGTAAAATTCAAAATGACGAGAAATAGCTGCAACCATCCATTAATAATAAGTATTGGAATGTACAAAGTATGAATCTAAGAACATTGGAAGTTTTAAAAAAATGAAATGGAACAAATGAAGATTGATATTTTAGGTTTTGTTGCTGTTGTTAGGTGCCATTGAGTCGGTACCAACTCACAGTGACACTATGGACAACAGAATGAAACATTGCCTAGTTCTGGGCCAACCACACAATTGTTGCTACCTTTGAGTCCATTGATGCAGCCACTATGCCAATAAATCTGACTGAGGGTCTTCCTCTTTTTCTCAACACTCCACTGCATCAAACATGATACCCTTCTCCAGTGACTGGTCTCTCCTGACAATATGTCCAAAGTATGAAAGGTGAAATCTGGCCATCCAGGCTTCCAAGGAGAACTCTAGCTGTACTTCTTCCAACACAGATCAATTTGTTCTTTTGACAGTCCATGGAATTTTCAATATTCTTCTCCAATACCATAGCTATAAGACTCTTCACACTCTTATATACTAAGGGTCCATCTCTACCATTCGGCTGTAAGTTTGTCGTCTGTTGGTAGCTTGTGTGTTGCTGTGATTCTGGAAGTTATGCAATGGGTATTTTAAATACCAGCAGGGTCACCCACTATAGAAAGGTTTCAGATGAGCTTCCAGACAAGGACAGACTTGGAAGAAGGAGTGACAGACTACTTCAGAGTATTTAGTCACTGCATACCTATGAGTAACAGTGAAATACTGTCAGATATAGTGCCAGAGTCCCTCTGATTGGAAGGCACTCAAAATGCGACTGGGGAAAAGCTGCCTCCTCAAAGTAGAGTTAACTGTGATGATGCAAATGGAGTAAAGCCTTCAGGACCTTTATTTGCTGATGGAGCACTAGACAAAATGAAGATACAGAACTGTAAACATCCATTAAAAATAAGAACATGGAATGTACGAAATATAAATATAAGAAAATTAGAAATTGTAAAAAATGAAATGGAACACAAACTATTGATATACTAGGCATTGTTGTTGTTGTTAGGTGCCATTAAGTCAGTACCAACTCATAGCGACCTTATGCATAGCAGAGGGAAACACTGCCTAATCCTGGGCAACCATCACTACTGTTGCCACACTTGAGACCACTTATGCTGCCACTTGGCTAATCCATCTCATTGGGGGTCTTCCTCTTTCACTTTGACCCCCCCCACCTTACCAAACATGATATCCTTCTCCAGTGACTGGTCCCTCCTGACAATATGTTCAAAGTATGAGAAATGAAGTTTGGCTATCTTGGCCTCCAAGGAGCACTCTGGCTGCACTTTTTCCAAATGGATCTATTGGTTCTTTTGGGAGCTCATGGCACTTTCGATATCCTCCTCCAACACCATAACTCAAAAGCA
>NW_006408854.1:2775026-2779957 GCF_000296735.1 Chrysochloris asiatica
AATGTTTTAAGTCCTCTTCACTTTCAGCAATCAAGGTTGTATTAACTGCATACCACAGGTTGTTAATGAGTCGTCCTCCAGTCTAGATGCCACGTTTTTCTTCTAGAAACCAGCTTCTCATATTATTTGCTCAGTATATAGGTTGAATAAGTATGATGAAAGAATACAACCCTGTCACACACCTTTCTTAATGTTAAACCATTCAGTGTTTCCATGTTCTATTCAAACAACTGCCTCTTGGTCCAAGTACAGATTCCTCATGAGCACAATTAAGTGTTCCGGAATACTCATACTTCACATTGTTGTCCATAGCTTGTCATGATCCCCACAATCGAAAGCCTTTGCATAGCCAGTAAAGCACAGGTAAACATCTTTCTTATATTCTCTGCTTTCAGCCAAGATACTTTGAACATTATCAATGATATCCCTCATTCCAAGGTCTCTTCTGAATCTGACTTGAACCTCTGGAAGTTCTCTGACAATGTATGCTTGTAGCTGTTTCTGTATTACCATTAGTAAAGCTTTACTCGCATGGGATATCAAAAATGACTATACACTTGGACCTCACCAGATGGAATACAAAGAAATCAAATGGACTACATCTGTGGTAAGAGACAGTGAAAAAGCTCCATATCATCAGCCAACGCAAGACCTGAGGCAGACTATGGAACAGACAATCATTTGCTTATATACAATTTCAGGCTGAAGCTGAAGAAAAATGAAAATGAAAACAAGTTTCTACTCACACACTTTCAACTTTCAAGGATTTTTCTGGAAGTCCAACAGCTTTTGCTTAACTCCTATCCACCAGAATTAGTTATATAAGCATCTTTATTTGTAGTTATTTTTTCCAAAGCTGGACACATTACTACCTCCACTAAAAATCAGGTTTTGTCAATAAGGAAAAAGAAAAGAAAAAAATGTGAGAGTCAGGAGTTTATTATTTGTTGATATGTTGTTGTTGTTAAGTGCTTTTGAGCAAGTTATGACTCAAAGTGACTCTGTACAGGGTTTCCAAGGAGCAGCTGGTGGGTTTGAACCACTGACCTTGTGTCTAATAGTCCATTGCTTACACTACAGAGTCACACCAGGATATAGAGCTTTGAAAAGATAGATGTCAGCTTACAACTTAATTTTATGTGATTTGCTATTTATAGGCATCATGCATACTCATAACTATTTTCAATTTAACAAAATATAAATTACGAAGGCAGCACTCTTAATGGATGTGCAGTCAGAATTTAATTCAATGCAAGTCAATTAAACTCAATTCAATTAAAAGGCCAAACCAGTTATTGTCCAATCAGTTGCTACTCATAGAGACCCCTTGTGTATCAATGTAGAACTGTACTCCACAGGGGTTTCAATGACTGTGACCTTGCAGAAGTAGATCGCTAGCCCCCCCCCCTTTTTTTCCCACATTTATAGAATATCTTATATTCTCTGACATCATTTATTTTAACTTGTTTTAGCTTTTTAATCTCTTCTGAAATTGACCAGAGTTTAAGTAGGGTGGTTTCTACCATTATTTTACAGTATTTTTTTAAAAAATCTAGGATTAGAATGTATAAGTGATTAGATTGCAATATCTATCTTGCTACAGTTTTTCAATATAGCAAACACAATAGCCTTATAACTATAAACTAAATCTATGATTCCCATAAAAAAATGAAGAAATAAAGTATATAAAACTTGGAGCAAGATTTTTAAAAATGTTCTTATTTTGGGTCTTATACTTGTTTTTGTTGTTGTTAAGCACAGTCGAGTTGGTTCTGACTCTTAGCAACCCTGTGTAGGGTTTCCAAGAAGCGACTGGTGAGCCTGAACTATTGACCCTGTGGTTCAAACTGACCTTGCAGTCCAGTACTTTATCCCACAGTGTCACAGCAGAAAAGCAACAACAACAGTAAAACACACTACGTGGTGCCTTTCCTAAATTTATATTTAAATTGCTTTTATTTCTAGTGAGTGATACACTTTTTTTTTTTTTTTTTTAATTGCGAACTGAGTGAGAATTTACATGGGAGAACATCGGCTTTATCCCATCATTGCACTGCAATGATTACAATCTCTTCTGTGCATCATCATTTAATAGTATGTACTTCCATTCCTCATTTTTTTTGGTGGGGGTCGGGGTAATGTACACAAAAACACTCAGGAATATATAATAATATAAACAACCAAAGGGCACATTTTTCAAGCCTGCTTCCTGGCCGCCAGCACTCAGTCCCTCTCTTTCCATGAGTCTAGAGTCCTCAGCTGCTCCCTCTCTCCATTTCCTCATCTGTGCCTCCATCTCTGGTGTCACTGTTTCTCTGGATAGGATCCTGCATTCTGCTTGTGCTCTTCTCTTTTGATGATCCTAAGGTTCTCTGTTTCTGGACTGTAAGATTAACTACTCCCTTGTTTTTGTTACAACACTTCTACCTTTACAGTTGTGACTGTCGCAATTAGTAGTGATAACAATTACTCACTATTGAATCATAAGAATCTTATCCCTATCTATTTCCACCAAACCTGTCTAGAAAAGATAAAAACTATTCAGTGGGGACTCTGTCAACCCCCACCCCCCACACCCTCCCACATACTCTTAAATTAAACTCCCTTTCGAAACCTTGTAAACCTGTTATTTTGTGCCTTTATTGTCCCCTCATTTTAGGTAGTCAATGTCAAAGTTGTCTATTCCTATCTACCCTGTATACAGAGAGGATAAGATTGGTAATTTATGTGAGGACTCCTTCCTTCTCAGTTGGTATTTTGAGCTACTACATCCTTAAGTATAGGTCAAGTTCATCAAATTATAGTAATTTATCCTTATTTCCTTTCTTAAAAATCATTTTTTATCTTCCTCTAATCAAGTTCTGATTATCAAGCCGTTGAGACTAGGTCACATGGGTACTATCTGGACACACATTTTTATAAACCTAATCCACATGCTGCTCGATGTCACTATACCCTATGTTGGACTTGCAGATTTAAAATATCTGTACTAAGTGATGCAAGGTTGGCACTCTAGGGTAAGCATTGGATTGCAAGGTCAGTTGAACCTCAAGGTTGGTGGTTCAAACTCACCAATTGCTTCTGGCAAACTCAATACAAGCTTGCTATGAGTCAGAGCTGGCTTGAGGGCACTTAACAACAATAAGTGATGTACTGGAGTTCCGCTCTCACTAGCTTATGAAAGCCAGTTGTGTGCATGTCTACCAAAATATGCATTCAGGATGCCATATTGGCAGCTAGAATTCACTGTGATAGGAGTATTTAACCAGGGAAATCAGCAAATACTGTAAATCAGGACTTTTTTTGTGTGTGAATTATGTGGGCTTACATAGGAGAACATCAGTTTTACATTCATCCTATTGAATTTCGTTTCATTGAAATGATTACAATCCCCTGCAAGTATCATCAAATAACCAAAGGATACACCCCACAGACCACCCCAGTCATCAGCACACAGCTCCTCTCTCTCCTTGAGTCCAGTGTCCCCAGCCACTCAATTATCCATATCATTGTCTCTGTCTGCATCCCTGGCATCACTGCCTCTCTGGGTAGGATCACGCTCTCCGCTTTTCTCACTTGATGGTCCCATGGACCTCTGCTCCTGGCCTGCAAAATCAATCACTCTCTTCCTTTTGTCAAAAAAAAAACATCTATGTCTACATTTCCGACCCTCAAAATCAGTCCTTATGGCAATTATTCGCTGTTGTACCACAAGAGTCCCTTCCTCATTTCCTTTTGCCAGTCCAGTCCAAACAGATTGGAAATCATTCAGTAGAGGTTCTATCTACCTCTGCCCCATCTGGACACTTCACTCTCTGCTCTAGTCCTCTATGGCCATGTCACTGCTTCTGGGTTCAGGAATCCCTGGGTCATGCCATAAATGCTGACCATCCAGGTCTCTACCTGAGTTCACAGGAGTCTATTGAATGTGGTTGGACTTAGATCCTACTTCATCGCTGTTTCCCGCCCTTCCCCTCTCCCCTTATCAGTGACCAATGTGGTCACCAGCCAGACCACATGCGTACTCGTGAATTCCCCTTGAGTCTTAGTCTTGGAAAGGAGTTTGCTCTGAGGGGTCCTACCACTTACCTTGATGGCTCCTGGGCGAACAGCTTACTTGATCTTGTAGTAGTCAATCACACTGCCATTATTGTTTCTGAATTTTCTTGTTGGTCTTTTTTCACAAATTATCTTCTGTTCCTCTAGCCTCTCCAGGCTGGTCTACTTGTCCTTTCCAGTGGAAATTTCCCATCTCAGACAATTTTGGATGGGCTTCTGGAGTCCACCTATGGTATTATGCAAAGCAAAAGCTCCAGAGAAGTCCTCTTTCACTGGGCAACTTCTAGCCCCCTTTAAGGTATTCCAATCAGTTATAGGCTGAAGACAAACTTACAAGCTTTTATGATGATGCTTCTGGCTATTCCTTTCCCAGCCCGCCCCCCTCAAGTATCTATTTCACAATGGTATGCAAGGGAAACCAAGATTCAAGACAGCAAAGCATCTTAACATTATTCCCCGCTTTCACCCTTTCAAACCATGCCTCAATCCCTGTATCCTGAAGCCTGTTGTTCCAAGGTTGTACATACATCATTTACCTCTGTCCCACTTAGCCCCTGAGAACCTGCCTAACTGTTCTCCCATCTACCTTGTTCTTCCATTCCCCTCCCCCTTCTTGTGTATTGCTCTCCCCCCAGCACCCAAGCTTTCCTGTGTCTATTCCCTACATTGAGCTCTATCTTCCCCTTTCTCCTTCCCCTCTTCTCATCCCATATATCCCGGTGATCCACAATTATATATGCAGTTCCCCCTGTCCCTTTTGGGTGAGTTCTTTTCATTAGTATTTTACAATAATGATCCTATGCAGTATTTCTCCTTTTGTGACTGACTAAATCACTCATCATAATATCCTCAAGGTTTATCCATGTTATGCA
>NW_006408854.1:2781737-2789237 GCF_000296735.1 Chrysochloris asiatica
ATATGATCTTATGGTTCTTTTCCTTTTTCTTATTTATGTGGTGGATTACATTGATTGTTTTTCTAATGTTGAACCATTCTTGCATCCCTTTTATGAAACCCACTTGGTCATGATGTACTATTTTTTTTTGATGTACTTCTGGATTCTGTTGTTAAATATAATGAGTGTTGTAATGTGCCACTGAGTCACTTATGACTCATTGCTACTCTGTACAGGGTTTCTGAGGAGTGGCAGTAAAATTGAACAACCAACCTTGTATTTCAAACTGACCTTGCTCTTTAGTGCATTGTCCCACAGCATCATACCAGGATTTCAAATATAATATAGATTCTATTGGTTTGGATTTATTGGATTTCTATTTTGTCGTACTCTATAGAACACAAAGGAATGTGAGTAATTAAAGCAATTATAGGATTATGCAAGATAAAAATTCCTCTTCAACTCCTCTTTTTTTTTCATTGTCTACCAAACCAATTATAAGTGATTTCAACTTTTAATTAAACAATTAGAATCATTTCTCACTTTGATATGCAATGTAGACCTGACTAATTTGTCTGCTTTAGGAATTGGTGATATATTTCAAATCTAAGAGAAAGACACATCCCATGTTCCTTAAGTAACAGAAATAGCACAATATTATTTCAAAGGCCTTCGGAGACTGTGCAGAACTGGGCAGCTACCCTATGTTAACTGTTGGACCTATGCTTTTTTCAATTAAGTCCTCTTGTTCTCATTTTCCTTGTTGATAATAAGTTGTGTTCAAATTTATTATTTTCCTCACTAAGTACTTTTATTCTTGTTTTTCAGGCACTGAGGTAGATGCTAGAGAAAGAGCACTCATTAAATATAAGATATGAATTTAAATAAATCTTAGTGAAAACAGAGATAAATCCCTGACAGTGGAACACATAAAGTGTAACTGGATATATTACTGTTGACTGGTAGGAATTCAGATAAAAAGTCTGAAAGAGGTGATATTTTAGTTTATTTCTGAGAAAATTTGAGCTTTCTGGAGCAAGAATCAAGGTTTGTCAGCTTAGCCATCTATATAAGCAAAGTATATAGGTGAGAGATCAATTTAATACAGGTAGAGAATGGGCTGAAGAAAAAAGAGAAAAGAAATAAACTCCAACTGAGGATCTACTGTATGCTTAGAAATATGAGGATAAGTCAAAAAGCTTTGCTACAAAATCACTGAAATATTTATTACACAAAATATCAAGATGTGAAGCTTTCTTTCCTCAACATATTTTCATCTACGTCTACACACTTCTGGAAGTGGTATTTCCAATTGTTGTTGTTAAATGTCATCAAATAAGCTCCGACTCATAGCCACCCTGTATAGCATTTCCATGGAGTGGCTGCTAAGTTTGAATCACCAACCTTTTGGTTCAAATTGACCTTTTGATTGAATGCTTAGCCTATAGTGCCACACCAGGACTCTCTCTATATATATATATCTGTATCTACATAGATACATACATACAAATACACACAAGACTGTGTCAAAAATTATCCACAATCTGGATATATTAAAATGCCTCTCTACATCCACAACTGATAACAACAAGTGTGCATGTGAAATTATTCTGTCAAATAGATGAGTGACAATGGATTATGTGGCAAATAATTTGCAAATCAGTCATACCTTTGCATATGAAATAATCCAAATAGGCTTAGGTTTCAAAAAGTTTGTGCTAGATGGGTACCATAACAACTCACGGAAGAGCATACACAGAAGCACTTGAACATCTGAAAACAAAATTTGGAGCAATACTTGAAGGAAGGTAAAAGTTTGTTTAAAAAGTCATTACTGGTGATGAGACATGAAGCAGAGTATGAAATGAAAACATCTTCCATCAAAGATGAAAACAGTTCGAAAGTCAGCTGGAAAATGAGGCTCACAGTTTTCAGGGATTCTCAAAGGCTGGTATTGGAACATTTCTTAGGAAAAGAGTTCAACAGCCAACAGTGTTCATTACAGTGACATGCTCACTGAGGAGCTGAAATGTAAACTTCAGATTAAAGTTCATAAAGGACTACTTTCCAAGGGTGCGGTGATCTTGCATGACAATATACATTCACACACCTCCGCACACCTTGTTAATACTCTTCACAAATTTCATTTTAAAGTGTTAAAACATCCTTCTTATAGTCCTAACCTTGCTCCATTGGACTTTCACCTTTTTGGGTCCCTTTTGCTTCACCTCTGATGAAGAAGTGAAGACAATTGTGCATTTGTGGCTCACAGCTTAGCCTAAAACATTTCTTAATAAGGGGATACAAAAGCTTGTTGACAGACAATCAAAGTGTATTGAAAAGGAAGGTGATTGTTTTAGAAGATGAAGTATTTGTCTTCTCTAAAAGTTAATTAAAGTAAATTTTATAGCTATTGTACTCTGCACACATGGTGTCATGATGTGTCATCAGGGTAACTTGATGGCAACTAATAACACCAAAATCAGCAGCATGTGCTTTTTTCTCAGAAGAAAAAGTTAAATATATTGCATCATGCAAGACTTGAAATGCTTATACTATCCTGTAGGAAATCTACCCTACATTGTACCAACTTGTTATTTAATATTCCCACTACAGAAAAAAGAGGGATTTGACCTTTCCACTTGCCATTATATCTTTCTATAGTCATTTGTTATCCCTTTAGAAAAATTATAAAAGGACTGAAAACGTCTCACCTGTAAAACCATTTTCTCTAAAAACGCACTTTCCAAATATCTTCAGATATTTGGTAAGTAATCTCAAGCAGAGAACTGAAACTATAGTAGATGATTTCTGAACTTAAAAAAAATGTAGAAAATACAGATATACTTTGACAATGTATATATACCTATTATACTTTGGACATTTCATCAGGAAGGACCAGTCCCTGTAAAAGTGCACCATGCTTGGTAAAGTAGAAGGTGATCTACTTTACCAAACAAAGGAAAACACTAGATTGATACAGTGGTTGCAACAATGAACTCAGATATAAAAACATTGTGAGGATGGCTCAGGACTGGAGAGTATCTCACTTGGTGTGGCACTGCAGGTTAATGCACTGGACTGCAAGGTTGGTTTGAACTGTAAGGTCATTGGTTCAAGCTCACCAGCGGCTCCTCCTAAACCCTATGCAGGGTCACTGTAAGTCATAATCGACCCTATAGCACTTGGTACCTTGATTAACAACAACAGCAACATATTGGGCTGGGGACTCCTCATGTGGTGCTGTAGGATAAACACTGGACTGCAAACCACAAAGTCACAACTGCTTCTCAGAAACCCTATATAGGTCTTTATGAGTCAAAACCGATTCAAAGGCATTTAACAACATATTGAGATGCTGTGAGTCAGAACAGACCTGATGGTCCATAATAGTTACAACTAGTACAACTAGAAGTCATAAGTACAATGGGTTAACATGTTTTGCTGCTAACTGAAAATTGGGTGGTGTATCCAGTCAAAATTCCTTTGGAAGACCTGCACATTTCTTCTCTAACACACATAAGGTTGCCATGAGCCAGTGTCAATTTGATAACAAAGAATTTTTTGATGGTTCTAAATTCCTGTCTCATAGCTGATTTCAAAGGAAACAAAATTGAGGTTAGCGTAAATAATTGTGTCATTATTGATCTTGACAATATTCTTCATGATCTGGAATTTGAATCAAATGCAGGATAAGCATGAGATTGATAACTGAAAAGTTGGTGGTTCGAAACCACCAATTGTTCCTCTTCAGGATCACTATTGTTGTTGTTGTTGTTAAGTGCCTTTGAGTCGGTTCCGACCCATAGCCACCCTGTACAGGGTTTCCGAGGCTGTAAATCTTTATGGGAGCAGAAAGCCTCATCTTTCTCCCATGGAGTGGCTGGTAGTTTCAGACTGCTGACCTTAAGGTTTGCAGCCTGATTTGTAACCGCTACCAGATCACTATTAGCTGTACCCAATTCAGTGACACCTAACAACAGCAACAATTATGTTCTAAGGAGCCTTGGCCTGGCAATGGTTAAGCATTCAGCCTCTAAATAAATGCCAGAAGTTTGAACCCACCAGTAGCTCTGTGAAAGAAAGAAATGGCAGTAGTCCAATAAATATTAAAGTCTTGGAGACCCTATAGGACATTTCTATTCTGTCCTATTGAATTGACTAAATGACAATGTTTACTGTAATGGAGTTCTGGTGTGGCATTGTGGGAGAAAGCACTGGACTGCAAGGTTGGTTTGAAACACAAGGTCACTGGTTCAACCTCACCAACCACTCCTTGGAAACCCTCTACAGGGACACTATGAGTTGGAACGGACTTGAAAGCACTTAAGAAGAGCTACAACAATGTAATGTTATATTCTAGACCTGAGATTACAGTGGCAACTGAAACAGGCAAAAGTTTCTGTTTTTCTTACAATGTTACTTTTACTATCACACTATTGCTATTATATCATACCCCATAGATGAGGCAGGGAGACATGAAAATCATATAAGGTTGGGGCTTGTTGTTGTTCTTGTTAGGTGGTTTTCAGTCAGTGCCAACTCATTGTGACCATAAGTACAACAGAACAAGACATTTCCTGGTCCTGAATCAATCTCATAATCCTTGCTATGCTTGAGTCCATTGTTGCTGTCACTGTGCCAATCCATTTTGCTAGGTGATTTCCTCTTTTTTGCTGACCCTCCACTTTACTAAGCATGATGTCTTTCTCCAAGGATTGGTCCCTCCTGATAGTATGCATGAAGTATAAGAGACAAAGTCTGGACAGCCTGGTTTCTAAGAACATTCTTCTGTGCTTCTTTCAACTTTTAATATTCCCCTTCAACACTATAACTCAAATGTTTCCATTTGTCTATGGTCTTCCTTATTCATTGTACAGCATTCACTTGTGTATGAGGCTACTGAAAAAAACATGTTTTGGGTCAGGCTCACTGTAGTCCTCAAACTGACATCTTTGCTCTTCAATACTTTAAAGAGGTCTTGTGCCGCAGACTTTCCTAATTCAACATGTTGTTTGATTTTTGTACTGCTGCTTCCATGAGTGTTGGTGATTGACCCAAGTAAAATGTAGTCTGACAGTTTCAATCTTTTCTCCATTTATATGGAAGTTGTTTATTGGCCCAGTGGTGAGGATTTTTGTTTCCTTTACATTGAGATGCAATCCAAACCAAAGGCTGTGTCTTTGATCTCATCAGTATTTTAAGTCCTCTTCACTTTCAGCAAGCAAGGTTGTATCATCTGCACATCGCAAGTTGTTAATGAGTCTTCCTCCAATCCTGATGCCACATTTTTCTTTATATAATCCAGTTTATCGGATTATGTGCTCAGCATACAGATTGAATATGTATGGGGAAAGAATACAACACTGCTGCACAGCTCTCATAATTTTAAACCATTCAGTGTTCAAATGACTAATTGCCTCTTGGTCTATGAACATGTTCCTTATGAGCACAATTAAGAGTTCCAGAATACTCATTCTCTGTAATGTTGTTCATAGATTGTCATGTTTCATGCAATTGGAAGCCTTTGCATAGTCAGTAAAGAATAGGTAAACATTTTTGTAGTATTCTCTGCTTTCACGATGATCCATCGGACGTCAGTAATGATATCCCTCATTCCATGCCCGCTTCTGAATTTGTCTTGAACCTCTGGCAGTTCCCTGTAAATGTACTTTTGCAGTAATTTTTAAAATTACTTTTAGCAAACTTTTCCTTGCATTTGATACTGATTTTGTCTGCTGGTTCCCACATTCTGTTTGGTCACTTCTCTTTGGAATGAACACAAATATGGATCTCTCCTAACTAGATAAATGTCTTCCAAATTTCTTGGCATAGATGAGTAAGTGCCTCCAGTGCTGCATCCATTTGTTGAAAGATTACAATTCATATGCCATCAATTTTGGGGCTAGGTGTGTAAATGTAGGGGTATTTAAATATGAGACTAAACAGTGAAATGCTGTTCAATAATATTTTTCTTTTCTTTATTTATACTTGGCTTCTTTAAAGATATTTGAGATGGAAGTGTATTCAGTTGTCAACATGAATCTTTGACTATTTCTTGAGCAGTGACTAGCATAGAACTCTCTACTTTAAACAAATTCATCTGGCAAAAATGTGAAGGCTAAAAGTAGGATACAGTGGAACTGTTCAGAAATAGTTGAAATCAAATAATAAAAAAGGAACTATTGGAATGTATAAAGATAGATATTTTGATAAGTAAAGAGGAAGTTGAAAAAAGTCAACCAAACTTGATAAAAGTTAGCTGTCACAGAAGAAAGAAGTCTCTGATATGGCAAAGATTCTAAGCCACTTGTTGTTAAGGACCATCAAATTGGTTCTGACTTGTAGCAAACCTATATAAGGTTTCCGAGAAGTAGCTTATCGGTTTGAACCATTGACCTTCTAGATTGCAGTCTAGTGTTTATCCTATAGCAACATACGAATACTCCTCTGAGCCTATCTAAGAGGGTATTAGAACTAGGTATTGGAACCATTATTATAACTAAAAGGAACCCTCCTAACATAGTAGAGGTCAGTAGTTCCAATCTACTAGTCATTATGAGAGAGAAAGATGAACCTTTTTGCTCCCATAAAGATTTACAGCCTAGGAAGCCCTATACAGGATTGCTATGAATCAGGACTGATTAAATGACACACAACCACCAACACCATTACAATTAAGAATGCCAGAGAAAGACCAAGCTTGAAAAGATAATGCATTCACTTCTGTACATATGACCTTTAGGTTTCTGGCAGAATGTCCAGGTTGTTTTGCCAAAAAGAAGTATAAAGAGACTAGAACTTGGCAGAGAGCTGGGAATTATAGTTACATATTTGTGAATAAAATGTTACAAATGTTAAAGGAAATCATTGATTTCATCTTTCAAGAAAATATTCATCAATATTAAATGGGGAGGGGACAAAGAGAAAGAGAGAATTAATGATCAAGTATGAAAGAATGCCTCCATTTCAATTGAAATGTTTAAAATTACTGATAAAGCTTTTTGCATATCTCAGCAATATCTATATCAATGTTTAATGTTTTTATCCTAAAATAGGTAAATATAATAAGTCTAGAGAGTGAACAGTTTATTATTTCTCAAAGATGTTTGGTGAGACAAAATGTCAGGAAATCCAAGGTATTTATAGTGGAATCCATTAGGTATATAAACTTAACATGATCACTTAGTTAAACAAATGATTTTGAACATCAGTAATGCAGTTCCTTCTACTTAATTAAACAAATTTTGAAAAGTGAAATGCTCATCAGCAAGTTGTGTCTGTGTGATTAAGAAAATATATGTATATGTTATTGAATGGCCCAAAGACAAGAACTGTTGAAAAAAAAAAGTATTCATCTAAATGAAACACATGCTTAACCATTTCTAGCTGTTATTCTTAAAAAAACAACACACACAAAAAAACAACAATTGCATCTGGACTGAGAATTTGTATTTCACTTTGAACCAATGTGATGTGAATTAATAAAATGGATAAATAAGCAACTCTCAAAGTTAAAGT
>NW_006408854.1:2791737-2800473 GCF_000296735.1 Chrysochloris asiatica
TTTTTCAACATGTTATGTCCTGTCTTTCAAAGAGGAATAATTAATAGACCCTTAGCTCAGTGTTTGGATTTCATTTTAGGATCCAGGAGCAAGGTATAATTGACTAGATGATGTGATCTTTTTATGCAGAATGCCTTCACATATCTAGATTTATCAATATTGTTGGTATATTTGGCCTTTTACATTTGTTAATCTAATGGAGGTACAATACAATGTTTGATTTCTTTGGGGATTACCTGGCATCTCTGGGTTTGTTTCTGAAAGTTAAACATGTTAATAGAACCTTTCTGTGTAATTTAGCTCTCATAATTTTAAGTGGACAGGGCTGCTTTTTAGAAAATTCCTTATTTCTATGTGTTCAATATATTGAGAATATTCCTGGTAAATAAAATGACTCGGTGCTATGTCCATATGTATTTTAGTGTCAGTTCTGGGTTCCTGAAGAGGATTTTGTGTATTATAACACTAAGGAGTGGAGCAAACTAGGTACTCTCAGACTGTTGACAGCTGTTTTTTTTGTTTTGTTTTGTTTTGTTTTTCGGGAGAGTTGCTATTAGAAGGAAAACTCATGTCTGTCTTTTTATTTTTAAATGTATACACAGGGAAGGTTCATTTTCAAAGCCACCCTTGCTAAACTAATACTTGTTTAAAAATAAGGCAAATAGTACTTGAGAAGAAGATATTTAAAAAGTAAAATTCCTAATGAAATTTGAGTTATAACAACATTAATGTCTTACTGTAATATGTCATATTGTTTTAATCTCCATTTAATTTTTTTGCAACTTTAATTTAAAAAAATAATAATTTTGTGCTCTAGACAGTTAAGTTATCTACACTAATGTAAATTAGCCCAAATTTCCCACAAAAATCACATTGCTGTCAAATTTTCTAAAGCATATTTTGGCTAATATTGAGCTTAATTAAGAACTTCCAAAATGTTTCAGCTCTGCATCCCACATTGTCATTCTAGTTAAAGTAACACATGACATAGCCCTTTAAGTGAGTGCTCCCAATTCTGAGCATTTTATAAGGTTTCTAATCTACATACCACTTTGATATAGATGCACAGAGAAAACTGAGACATTCATCTTATTATTATTTAAAATATATCCATATTTGACACTTTAGTTATATTTTAACACCAAGCAGAATATTATAAAAATAAAAGTCATTTTTTTTTTTTCATCAAGCTTTGGAGTTAGAAAGAAGATAGACAATTTAAACAATTTATTTTTTAAGTTAATTGCAATGTTGGTTTTCTCTGAAAATGTGTCTTCAATATTGTGGAACTGTTTATATATTCCTGAATCTGAATTACAACTCATGAACTATAAAGATGAACGTTGATGTGGGTAAATCATTAAATTATGTGAAATGTGTACCTTTCATTACTCCCAATTGTTTTAATTCAAATAAATACATTAAAATATTGATTTCAAATTTCACATTATTCATCTTGGTTTTAAGTCTTGTGAAAATTGCAAACAACACATTCGTGAAGTTTTGCGAAGTTTTACAAAGGAATGTATGAAAAACAAGACTCAAGTTCACAAAACATGAGGTAGACTTTCATATTCAAAGGCTTGGTATTGCCTAATAATTTTGCCCATAGATAATAGATTTGTCCTTATGAGAGACTTCCAGTCAGATTGGGTGGCACCAGGATGCTGGAATGTCTGCTTTTACAAGTTTTCCTGAGAATATCAGTGTCCGGTTATGATGTTCATTCCTTGTACATGAGGTGGTAGTAGTCCCAACCCTCAATTGCTACTTGAAACAAAAGAGTAAAATGTTTTTGCCCTTTTAATATTATAGTGATGAAAGTGCTTTTAAAGAAAGAAGATCTAAAATTTGAAACAAGGCATGCAAGTTAAAGCTGCCCAAGGCAGCTTTAAATTATGTGATTCACACTTATGCCAGATGCTGCTGGAGGAATTCCTTGGTTTCTCATTAACATGGAGCAGTCCCCTTAGACTTCACACATAGTGGCCACTCACAAGCACATGCACATTCATGCAAATGCTAGAAACGATGAACCGCTTGCTTCCAACAGTACAAGTTCCAACAGAGGAAATTTAAGAAAACAATTCTTTTCAAGGAGACAAGCTGCCATTAAAAAGCTGTCATTCCTTTCCAAGGCTCAATGTACTTGGAATGAATGTCCTTAATGAACCTGGCTAATTTCATTGTGATGTCATTTCTGAGTTTATTCAAAATCCATTTTGAAATGCATCGCTTAGACAAGGGTATGATTAAATAATTTTCTTCTCAGGTAAAACTATGATGATGATAAAATTCCTATAAATAATAGCTTTGCTGTACAGAATGCTTGTGTTTTTAGAACCATAGCTTAGTCATATGGATATTTATAATTAGTATTTTCAGATTATGCTTAAACATTTTTTCCAATTATAAATCCATTCCCTTGAGTGTGCCCTAGTCCACTGATTGAACTTCAGCTTTCCTTTTACAAATCTTCTCCACATTTTCATATAGTCATTTATTTAGTTCTATTAACATACCACTTTAATAGATCTTGACTCTCCAATTGCAGTTCAGAGTTTAAGAAGAATTTGGTTGACTGATCTCAAATATATATTTTCATTCATAGACTATAAAACTTTTTTTTTCCCTTTAGCAAATTAATAAGCATGAAGCAAATTGGAGCCTGAATTAAACATATCATAAATATATACTACTATATAAAAACTGCCCTTTTTGATTTAAGCAAAATTAATAATTTAAGCTAGCTCAAAACTTTATATTTCTATTTCTAGATTGTATCCATTTAGATACCTATTTATTGCTTAATCCATATATTTATAACTCATTTGGTTTTCTTTCACCTTGGGATTACTGAGAAAAAAATGTATCTATTGGTAAATATTCCATGCTCCTAGTAAATGTGCTACTTATTTGTATCTTTTTCTATAGGTGAGTATTGAACATTGCATAATTTTCAAGAAAGTGTGGTCTATATTAATACCATACTGCTTTGAAATAAAATGTACTCCCTGTGAGTATAAGGATATCATGCTATTTCTTTTTTAATAACACCTGTACAGTCACGATTCTTCTAATAAAGGGCATTGGAACATTAACTGACCTAGCAGCAAAATACATATATTCAACCTTGCAATACATATAATGCATAAAAGCTATTAAGTAATTATTACAATATACTTTCAAATAAGGAGGAATGTTAAGAAAGAGAAAAAAATTAATAACAGAATTTGGAACTGAAGATGTATTAGCATTCAGATCAATTCCCAAATTGAACTTTACCATTTTTAGAAAATTTGTAAAGATAAGGTATCACCATGACCACAACCACTATAATTTTCATCATCATCACTACATCACCATCTGAAAAGTGCCTATATTCACACTTTATTGTATAAGAAGGGATAATTAGTTCCTCTCACAGCTTCCTTGGAAACCCTATTCAGGGATTCTATGAGTTGGAATCAATTTGAAGGCACACAACAACAACTGGCAGCTTAAACTTTTCTTTTTATTTTACCATGAAGAAATAGCATTCAAATGGATAAACTTACAAAAAAACATGATGATAGGAATACTGATACAGGTATCACAAAAAGCATAGATTGCATATATTTTTTACCTTGAAGTCAAATAGGTTGCTTATGGCTGGTGGCAGAATAAATATTGGCTGTCAATATACTAGTCTTGAGAAGACTCTGGATTACTGGATTAATCACTCTTAAATAGTAGAGATTTCTTGTAGGAATAGAATTTCATTTTGAAGGGAAAGAGGACAGATTTCTAGATAAGAGGGCTTTGGTACTGAGTATGTAATGAAACGTGGCCTTAATAGTCTCTGTATTTCTGAAACTACATTATGTGAAAGTTAAAATGCAGCCAACTCAGTATAGACCCCAAATGGAAATGATATACCGTTTTCTCAGAATTATATTGAAGAAAGGAAAATAAAGATGCACACATCAAAAAATTGTTCTTAAAATATCAGTTTGCAAACAGCTTCCATGATCTGAACAAAATCTTTGGGAAATATTAAGTTTTTCCTTCATGTTAATGGACTAGTTACTGAATTGAATTATTGAATCAAGATCAATATCTCTACTCTTTTAAAAAAATCAAATAGAGAGAAGCTTACCAAAGTTTAACTTATAGAATCCATCTTTCACTAAGCAAATAATTCCTCCTATCTTCTTAATATCATTCAAGTATACTTTTGTGAATTATATTCTTCCTGCAACTATTAAAATAATTTACTAATTCTGATTCCAGTTACAGCTGTCACTTAATCTATTCCTGATAAATTGTCACACTTGTAACTTTGTTCTTTTTCTCAGTTTAAAATTGCACAATGTTAGTGAAATGTTTAGACAAGTAACCTTATGAAGGAAGAAGTGTAGGTTAAAATAAATGAAACATTATATAATTTTGTGTTGTCTCCTCAAATAGTTTAAAAATAAAAAAAGAATAATATTATTCATTTGACAGATCAAAGCATTGAAATAGACTTCATCATACCTATAGTTACCATGTACTCCCACAATCTACTGTGGAAAAATCTTTACCTTGTAGTCGGAATTCATAATGTACAGTTATAATTGCATTTGCTAACTTTTAAAGTAATCTTTTCTCCATAATTATTTTGTTTAAACATTTTATGATTCTCATAATTAATATGCACATTTAGCAAGTTTATAATACATGTTGCAAAATATATCATAAAACTGGGAGATCTAGCCTATGGACAAGTACTATAAATATTCAAACAATTAGAAAAAACCCAGTTATTTAAAGAAATAATTAAAATATTTTAATAACTGGCATTTATAAGTTAAAAATAGAATTTTGGATGGATATTTTCAATTTGTATATAGATAATGGTTCTCCTAGATACATGGATCTCATTTGCTCTCTTTGAATATCCTTTTGATTATAATAGCAATATTTCAACCATCTGTATTGCGATTTCATATGTAGCTAAACCTTAGAAAACTTCCTCATTCCAAAATGTTGCAAGAAACTCAGAGATTTTTTAATGTAATGTATGATATGCCTTAAAGCCTTAATATCTGTCTTTTCTTTGAGGTCGATATTTATTAATGCAGTTCAAGTTAGCAACAACTGCATGTCTACATTGTCCACACACCAGCATCAGTGCTCTGCAGCTGTATCTTGTGTAGTTTTCATTCAGATAGAATTGGTCTCTGAGTGTCAGAGAAAATATATTTAAAGGCGCTCCAAATATGATTGTTAGCTATTGGTGATAAAAAATAAGGGCTACAATTAATGTAGTGGGAGTTAAAACAAAGGCTCAAATAAATTTTAGTTTCCATGCAATATGAAGCAATCATTATTGCCTTTTAAGACTAGAATTATAATCTAAATTGTTTTCTCATTTGCTGTATATATATATATGCACACACAGAGAGAGAAATTTATTTTGCATTTTGAAGGAAAAAAGTGGAATAGAAACATCTGGTTCATAATACAGATTTTCAGTAACCATAGAAATTTATGTTAGAGATTCCTAGGAAATTATTAACAAAGTGAGCAGGCCTCACCCCATGGATACTCCTGGTTGAAATGATGAAATACAGGAAAGTCATAATTTGTAAGTAAAAAACATCTATTGTAAATAGTCCCCCAGGTACTTCTTCCTGGATCCTTCATACTTTCAAAGAGTAGCATTTTTCAATTTAAGATACAGAACAACACAAGCAGCTTATTAAACTTGGTTGTTCTTGATGTATTCAGTTCTTTTGCATCCCCAAATTGATCGGGTTGTCATTTTGAATGTGTGAAAGCTAAACTGCGCCACTGGAAATGAAACACAGTCTTGAAGTGGGCAATAGGAGAGACTGAAACAAATGCACAGTCATTAGATTTTTCAGAGTTAAGATATTAGAAGATGATATATGAGTAATAATGATATGAAATAGGTATACTTTAGGAGTGAAACATGAATTGAACCTAATCAAATAATAGGGACATTTAGCAAACTTATGGGAGGGTTGACTCTGGGTTTCTTTCTGAGGTTGATCTGGATTATAAATCCAAATTTTGATGAAATGTATTTGAAATGTTAAATATTTTTTTTTCCACCTTTGAACACTATTAAAAATTACTGTTGATTTCTGGGCAGTTTTACTAATGGGAGGTTTTTCAAATTTACTATGTTATGGCCAATGCTAGGAGAACTAAATTACAATTATTATAATATCATAATATTCATACAATACTACTTCCTTTAATATTGATAACCCTAACAAATTATGCTGTCGTATTTTATCTTAAATTCTTTATGGGGAAAATGATAACACATGAGGTGAAGTGTCACAGATGATTTTTTTTTTTAAGTTAAGTGTTTCTGTTTCATTGTATCTGGTCATAGTTTAATTTACTCTGAATCTCTCAATCTCTAATAATTAGACAAAAACTCAAATATGGTAGCCATACTGACATATTAGAATTGTGTTGTTATTGTTAAGTGCTGCTAAGTTGGTTTTGCATCATAGGGATACTGTATCTGACCAAAATTCCCATTTACTGTAACTATATAATAAATCCATTCTCCCTCAAAATATATTCTGAATTTAAAATGAAAATAGACATTTATATGCAGTCTGAGAAAGGAAAAGGTGCTGACACTGTATTTACTATTGTATCATAATATCATTTTAATTTAATTTAATTATCCTGTTGCCTTTTGCTCTTTATGGTATGTCAGAAAGGAGTGTCATGAATTAGTTCGTCAGTATCAGTTTGAATTTGGTGAAAAATGAGGCAACATGGCATTTAATGTCATAAATCAGGTATAGATTCAGGTTTATTAGCTTTCACATAATCACATGCAAAACTAGTGATGAAAAACTTCAAATATTTTTAAAAAGATTATTTCCTAAATTTTTCAAATCTCAATTTGAATAAAGCTGGGGTTTTTTTGTACTTAAAAATTAACAGAATTTCTTGATCTTGCAATACCTCCTAGGAAGGTAACTTACAACAGGAAAACATCAGAATATTCAGCATTGTAGGATAAAGTTGAGGAAATTATCATTAAATCAGAAAAGAATTGGCATACATTTAACTTTAAACAGCTGTTTAGAGGATTAGTGTAGAGTGCCTTTTCAAGTCCTGAGAATGATTTTTCTTCCTGTTTCATATCAGAAGGGGGCACTAGTGGTCCACTTTTAATAACAGTGAGGCAATTCTTTTGTCATTCAACATTTGATAATAAATATCATTTTCTATTTAATGTGGAGGCAAGGGTAGGAACAATTTTGATTGTAAATATCTACTATTAATTTAAACACTTAAATAATTAAAAATGTATATGCAAAATAGTTCTTTTTTTTTTTTTTTTTTTGATCTAAGAATACCCCACCACCACCAATTTATAAAGCCTGTTGTAGTCGGTTTATAGAAATAATTTTTATTGTTTAAAAGCCTGCCTATGATTCTGGTGATGGACTAGATTAATTAATATACATACACAATCAAATACAAAGCTAAGTGATAATAAATTTCAGATACACATGTACACACAAACAGGAGAGGACTTCAAAGTGTACATGGCAAAATTCCATCAATTTTCATTTAGTTTTTCTACAAAATTTTTGAAGTCCCCTCCCATATATCACCACTCACTAACCTAAGGTCAACATAGTAAGAGCATTTTAGTGTCTAAATAACCTGTCACATCTGTATTTATTTCCAATGTCAATTAAGAAATAAGGTATTACGATAAGACATTGTTCTACAACTCCCAGTTTGATGAAACAAAAGGTAGATATGTATACTTATTGGGGCGATTGCTCTTTAAGGTCTCTCTCCTGATTTCCATCAAAAGTTTAAACTGCAAATATAACGGTTATTATGTTTTTTGGCTGACTTCACGCTATCGAGTTTAGAATAAATAATACTAGGCAATGTGATAATCTAATTACATAAATTAAATAATTGAATAATTTCATATATACAGCAAAAGATGGGAAGGTTGTCTTCACTCAGGGTTTGGAAAGCAAGCATATGAGCACCAAGAGAATGAAACAAATGGAAACTGGCAGCTTCTTCATTTATAGACAGCACAGTTTTTTGCATTTAACAGCACCTTTCCCATCTCCCCAGATCCTCCTATGTAAGTATGTAAGTGTTAAGATGTTGAGGCATGCATTATGTTTTACATTTTTGGTTAAGTTTTGCAGAAAATCATATGGTGAAGTAGTACTTGTATTATAATGGAAAAAGGTGTGAGGAAAAACCCTCCAAAAATGAAATCTACTTGTCAGTTTGAATTTGACATGTTTTATTACATACTAAAACCTGTCAGCAAAAATTTTAGAGATTTACACCTAAGTTGTGACTGAAAACAGGTAATTGTCCTTTCAAAACAGGTATTTTGTGCATACAAGTACAAACGGAAATTTTGCTAGCTGTGTGCTTGTAGAGTTATATATTTTGTTTTCGAAGTGAAGTATAAATTGTTAAGAAATGTTTCTGGCATCTAAAAAAATACTGAGAATTAATTAAGAGATTGAGACCTTCAGTAATATTTTAAAGAAAACTTTTCAGGAATATGTTTCAATTTTTCCCAGTTAACTCACAAGGTTATTTATTGTTGTTAAGTGCCATCGAGTTGATTCAGACCCTTAGCAACCTTGTATAGGGTTTCTGAGGAGCAAGTGATGAGCTTGAACTGCCAACCTTGTTATTCAAAGCAACTTTGCAGTCCAGCAC
>NW_006408854.1:2801841-2804150 GCF_000296735.1 Chrysochloris asiatica
TATTTTAAGACCTCTTCACTTTTAGCAAGCAAAGTCATATCATCTGCCTATTGCAGGTTGTTAATGAGTCTTCCTCCAATCCTGATGCCATGTTTTTTTTCATATAACCCAGCTTCTTTGATTATTTGCTCAGCATACAGATTGAATAAATAAGGTGAAACAATACAATCCTGTTACATACCTTTCTTAATTTAAAATCATTCAGTGTTCCCGTGTTCTGTTTGAACTTTGCTTCTTTGTCAATGTATAGACCCCTCATGAGCATAATTAAGTGTTCCAGAATACTCATATTTTGCAATGTTGTCCATAGCTTGTCATGATCCATACAATTGAACATCTTGGTATAGTCAATAAAGCACAGGTAAACATCTTTCTTATATTCTCTGCGTTCAACCAACATCCATCTGACGTTAGCAATGATATCCCTCGTTCCACATCCTCTTCTGAATCTAGCTTGAACCTCTAGAAGTTTTGTCAATGTATGCTTGCAGCTGTTTCTGTATTACCTTTCGTAAATCTTTACTCACATGGGATATCGAAGATATTGTCCAATGATTTCCACATTCTGGTGCGTCATCTGTCTTTGGAATGGGCACAAATAAGGATCTCGTCCAATATTTTGGTCAGATAGTAGTCTTCGAAATTTCTTGATGCAGATGAGTGAATGTCTCGATTACTGCCTCACTTTCTTGAAAGATTTCAATTTTTATTCCATCAATTCCTCGTGCTTTATTCTTTACCAGTGTCTTCATTGCACCTTGGACTTTTTCCTTCATTATCATTGGCTCTTGATCATATGCTACCTGTTGAAATGGTTGAACATTAACCATTTCCTTTTGGTACAGTGACTCTATGTATATCTTCTATCTTCTTTTGATGCTTACTGCATCATTCAATTATTTTCCCAGAGAATTCTTCATCAAAGAAAGTGTAGGCTTAAATTTTCTCTTTAGTTTCCCCAGATTGAGAAATGCTGAGCATGTTCTTCTCTTTTGAGTTTCTGACTCCTTATCTTTGCACATTTCGTTGTAATATTTGACTTTGTGTACTTGAGCTGACCTTGGAAATTTTCTATTTAGCTCTTGTACCTCCTTATTTCTTCCATTTGCTTTAGCATCTCTACACTGAATAGCATGTTTCAGTGCCTTTTCTGATGTCCACTTTGATATTTTCCTTCTTTCTTGTTTGGCTTTCTTCCTGTATGATGTTCTTGGTGTCAACCCACAACTGTTCTTGTCTTGGTTCTTTAGTGTCTAATGTATCAAATCTGTTCTTCAGATGATCTCTAAATTCAGTTGGGATATATTCAAGGTCGTGTTTTGGCTCTCATGGACTTGTTTTCAACTTCTTCAGCTTCAATCTGAAATTGCATATGAGCAATTGATGGTCTGTTCCACAATGTGCCCCTAGTCTTGTTTTGCCTATAATATGGAGCTTTTCCACCATCTCTTCCACAGATGTACTCAATTTGATCTCTGTGTATTCCATCTGATGAGGCCCATGTGTAAAATTGTTTCTAATGCTGTCTAAATAAGGTATGTGAACTGAATAAACCATTGGTTTTGCATAATTCTAGCATGCATTCTCCAGCATCATTTCCATCCCCAAGGCCATATTTTCCTACTACTGATCCTTCCATGTTGTTCCCAACCTTTGCATTCCAATCACCAGTAAAGATCAATACATCTTTTTTAAAAAATGTTTTATTGTGAATTATGTGATAGTTTACATGGGAGAACTTTGGTTTTACATCCATCCTATCACATATCATTTCATTGCAATGATTATAATCCCCTCCATGACTCATTAACCAACCAAACTGTATACCTTGCAAGCATGCCCCCCGGTTGTCAGCACACAGCTCCTCTTCCTCTCTGGGTCTAAAGTCCCCAGATGCTCCATCTCTCCACATCATCGTCTCTGCCTCCATCTCTGGGTAGAGTCCCACTTTCTGCTCT
The DNA here is from genome assembly GCF_000296735.1 of Chrysochloris asiatica. Lineage (NCBI taxonomy): Eukaryota > Metazoa > Chordata > Mammalia > Afrosoricida > Chrysochloridae > Chrysochloris > Chrysochloris asiatica. The sequence continues at coordinate 2,803,800 of NW_006408854.1, forward strand.
TCTCCCTTGATTGTCCCAGGTACTTCTGCTCCTATACTGCAAAGTCAACCACTCCCCTCCTTGCTACAGAATATCCTCCTTTACATTTCCAACCCTCACAATCAGTCCTGATAACAATTATTGGCTATTGTATCATAAGAGACGTATCCACATTTCCTTTCATCAGCCCTGCCTAGATAGCTTGGATACTACTTAGTGGAGATTCTACATTCCTCCACGCCCTCTAGATCTAGGTTCCCTCTTGAAAGCTTGTAAACCAGTCACTTCTTGCCCTTGTAGCCCGCCCCCCCTTTTGGGTAGCCAATGCTCAAGATACCCATCCCTGTCTACTTTGTGTATGTAAGGGGTGGG
>NW_006408854.1:2812343-2818810 GCF_000296735.1 Chrysochloris asiatica
TTTTATAATCATTTTTCTGAATTCCTTCTCAGGCATTTCCAAGGCCTGCCCTCCTTCCAGAATGGAGTCCAGATCTACCTCCAGGTCAATTTTCTCGGACATTTTATCTTGTATCTGGACATGTGTTGATATGGTCATCTGCTTTTGCTTCTTTGACATGTTTTGTGTTTATTTGTGGCCTTAATACTTAATTGAGTATGTATTTTGTTATTTTTTTGTGTTTTCTGATTGATTCCCAGTAGATATGATCAGTATGTGGCCTTCCTTTTCACTCTTCTTATTGCTCAACTCAGAGTAACTTTCACAGGTATTGTCTGTCTCCCTGGTATATGGGAGTGAGTATTGGTTCTTGCCTAGGTTTTGGTGTTTTATAGAGTGTGATTGTATTTTGACTATATGGCAGCAGTTGCTGTATCTTCTTGGGTAATAAAGGGAGAGAAAGTGTCCCCCAAAGATAGAAGGGGGAGCCTAAAACAGAAAAACAGCACCATCAGATAAAACAAGAAAAAAAGCAACAACAACAAAAGAAAACTAGACTGAATACTGCAGTCTATAATCACAAAAAAGGGAGAGGAGGGAGAGAAGAAAAAAAAAAAATCTATAGCCCAATATGAGTATGACTTTAATGTCCTCTCTTCAGCTTCTTAAGGACCTCTGGTAGCAGTGGTTACAAATCAGGCTGCAAACCTTAAGGTCAGCAGTCCAAAACTCCCAGCTGTTCTGAGGGAGAAAGATGAGGCATTCTGCTCCCATAAAGATTTACAGCCTCGGAAACCCTGTACAGGGTCGATATGGGTCGGAACCAACTTCACGGCACATAACAACAACAACAACAACTTGAGCTTCTTGCTTTCAAAGCTGCCTGAATTATTTCAAGATGCCAGTGTTGGTTGTTATGCTATACCTCAGGCTTTAATTTAATTTTTGCCCTGTTCTTTTTTAAACTCTCTTTCCCTCTCTACAGTTATTCACTATTGAATCAAATAAACCCTATCCCCATCTCCTTTCACCAGACTCATCTAGACAGTATGAAATCTATTGTCTTGAAAGGACTTGATTATTTGCCTTGATGGCTCCCTGGCTAGCAGCTTGCTTGTTTTTGTAACAGCCAAACAGACTGCCATTTTTGTTTTTGTTTTTCCTGTTGGTCTTCCTTTCAAGAAACATCTTCTGTTCTTCCAGTTGCTCCAGGGTGGTCTTCATGTCTTTCTGAAATGGGGGAGTCCTACCAGAAGTTTCTGGATGGGGTTCAGGATGCTACCTAAATTCCTATACACTACAAAAGCTCCATAAGAAGCCTATTTCACTGGACAAGTTCTCGAACCCCTTTTAGGTGTTCTAATCAGTTATAGGCTGAAGACAGGCTTACAAACTTTCTGTAATCATGTCTCCCGATATTCCTTTCTATCTCACTCAAATGTCTATTTTACAATAGTAGACAAGGGAAACCGATATTCATAAGACAGTCAAGCATTTTAGTATTATTTCCCCTCTTCAAATTATGCCTAGATCCCTGTATCACAGAGCCCTGTTGTTCCAAGGTTGAGCATACAATAGTATTTACCTTTGTCCCATTTAATCTATGCAAACCTACCTGAGTGGTCTCCTCTCTACCTTATTCTTTCAACCTCCTTCATTTTTATTGTCATCTCCTGAGCTATGATGTGACTATCACCTAACCTGTGTTCTACTGTCCCCTGCCTCCCATCCCTGATAACTAACAAATGATTTTTTTTTCTCTTTTAGTATAAATATATTTTCTTAAGTTTTTACAATGATGCTCTTATGCAATATTTGTCTTTTTGTGTCTGACTAATTTCACTTAGCATAATGTCCTCAAGGTTCATTCATGTTATGCAGTGGTTTGCAGCTTCATTGTTATTCTTAAAGGTAGCATAGTACTCCATTCTATGTATGTACCAAAATTTGTTTATACGTTTTTCCATTGATGGACACTTAAGTTGTATCCATCCTTTTGATATTATGAATAGTGCTGTGATAAACATTGGTATGCATATATATCTACTTGTGTTCTGACTCATATTTTTGTGGATATACACCAAATAGAGGAATTGCTGAATCATAAGATACATATATTTCCAACATTCTGAGGAACTGCCAAACCATTTTCCAGAGCGGTTGAACCATTTTACATTCCCACTATCATTGTAGAAGGGTCCCAGTCTCTCCACATCCTTGCCAGCATTTATTGTCCTTTGCTTTTTTGAATTTCACTGATATGGCTGTTGTGAGATGATATCTAATGGAGTCCTGGTGTGGCACTGTGGGTTAATGCGCCGGGCTGCAAAGTCGTTTGAACTGCAAGGTCAGCAATTCAAGCTCACCAGCTGCTCCTCGTAAACCCTATACAGGATTGCTGTGCATCAGAACTGACTCTACAGCACTTCACAACAACAACAATGGAGTCTTAATGTGGCACTGTGGGTTAATGTACTGGACTGCAAAGTTGTTTGAATTGCAAGATCCGCGATTCAAGCTCACCAGCTGCTCCTTTGAAACCCTGTATAGGGTTTCTATGGGTCAGAACCGACTCAATGGCATTTAACAGCAACAACAATGGCTAATGATCATGAACAATTCTTCGTATGTTTGTTGGATGCCCTGAATGCCTTTTTTGGTGAAGTGTCTGTTCATGTCTGGTGCCCATTATTTGAGCTATTTGCTATTTTCTTTTATAGGTGTTGCAGTTTCCTAGATTTTAGAGATTAGTCCCTTTTCTGATATGTCTTCACAAAAGATTTGTTCCCATTCTGTGGGCTCATTTTTACTGCTTTGGTGAAATCTTTTGCTGCACATCAGTTTCTAATTTTTATTATATCCCAATTATCTATTTTGACTTCTTTTGTTTCTCTGTTTAGATTTATTCCTAAATATTCCATCCTATGGGTGGATATTGTAAATGGTATTACTTTTCTAGGCACTGTCATTATTAGTATAGAGGTATCTGGTTGAATTTTGTATGTTGATCTTGAACCCTGCCACTTTGCTGAACCTTCCAATGAACTCTAGTAGTTTTTTTTTTTTTTTTTTGCCAAGACCTTGGGTGTTGCTATGTATAGGATTATATCACCTGCAAATAGAGAAAGTTCTACTTCTTCCATTCCAGGTTCTAATACTGTGGACATGTTTTCAGAAGGGACCAGTTGCTGGGTAAGGATATCATATTTGGTAAAGTGGAGGGTCCTCAGCGAGATAGATTGGCAAAGTGGCAGCATCAATAAGCTCAAGCATGGCAACAATTGTGAGGCTTGCCTAGGACCAGGCAATGTTTCATTCTGTTATTAATAGGGTTGCTATGAGTCAGTACCGATTTGATAGCACCTAACAACAACAAAAACAATGGGGACTAATTGGTCTTCCTTGTAGAAGTTTGGATATTTTCCTATTACAGACAGCATTATACTTCAAGATAGAGCTTGACATTTTCCTTCTGATGATGAATCAACATCATTCCTCTTCAATTTATCATTCCAAGCATAATAACCCATGTCACTCACAGATTTAAAATGTCCAGTACCAGTCCACTTCAGCTCACTAATGTCTATGATAGTGATGTCTATGCATTTATTAATGGATTTTGAAGTTTCTTCTGATTTTGAATTGTGTCCCACCAGCAAATGAAGGTCCAAAGCTTTACTCCATTTGTGTCATCACAATCTACTCCACTTTCAAAAGGTAGATCTCCCCCAATTGCTTATTGAGTATCTTCCAACCTGAGGGGCTCATATTCCAGAACTGTATCTAACAATACATAGATGATACAACCTTGCTTGCTAAAAGTAAAGAGGACCTAAAATACTTACTGATGAAAATCAAAGACCACAGTCTTCATTATAAGTTGCCCCTCAATGTAAAGAAAACAAAAGTCTTCACCACTGGGCCAATAAATAACAACATGATAAATGGAGAGAAGTTTGAAGTTATCAAAACTTCATTTTGGTTGGATTCACCATAAACACTCATGGAAACACTACTCAAAAAATCAAAGGCGGTATTGCATTAGGAAAATCTGCTACACCAACCTTTTTAAAGTTTACAAGAGCAAAGAAATCAGTTTAAGTATAAAGATGTGCCTAATCCAAGTATTTTCAACAGCCTCATATGCATGTGAAAGCTGGATAATGAATAAGGAAGCTCATAGAATAATTGATGCATTTTAGTTATGGTGTTGGAGAAGAATAATAAAATTACTGTGGACTGCTAGAAGAACAAATAAATCTTGGACCAAGTCTTGGAAGAAATACAGCCAGAATACACCTTAGAAGTTAGGATGGTGAGACTTCATCTTTCATACTTTGGATATATTATCAGAGGGGCCAGTCCTTGGAGAGGGACATTTAGCTTGGTAAAGTTGAGAGTCAACAATAAAAAAGAAGAAATGTCCAACAAGATCTATTGGCCCAGTGGCATCAACAATAGGCTCAAGCATGTGAAGTTGGTACAGGACTGGGCAGCATATTGTTCTGTTGTGCATAAGGTCACTGTGAGTCAGAACTGACTTGACACATTGGCACTTAACAACAACATATTAACTGGTCTTCCTTATATATCAAGTCGATTCCGATCCATAGCGACCCTATACAGGGTTTCTGAGGGTGTAAATCTTTATGGGAGTAGAAAGCCTCATCTTTCTCCCGCGGAGCAGCTGGTAGTTTTGAACCGCTGACCTTAAGGTTCACAGCCCGATTTGTAACATATATATATATAACAATACACAGATGATAAGATGATACAACCTTGCTTGCTAAAAGTGAAGAGGACTTAAAATACTTACTGATGAAGATTATATATATATATATATATATATATATATATATTATCACTGTCCTCATTGTACTTCAGAATATTCTTTCGGAAGTGAATGCAACATTGTTAAGGTTACATAGTATATATGGAACTTCTGCATAAGGTTTCTGAGGACCAGCTGATGGTTTTGAACTACTGATCTTGTGGTTTACAGCCCAGTGCTGATACTACAGCACCACACCAGGAATGCAATATAATTCCTCTTAAACTTGTCATTCCTGGCATAGTATACCATATAACTGATTCAAAATGGCTAATATAAGTCCATTTCAGCTCACTAATGTCTAGGATATTGATCTTTATCGTTCCATTTTATTTTTTGAAAGCCCCAAAATTATCTAGATTTATACTTCATACATTCAAAGTTCCATTTATTAATGAATGGATGATTGCAACTCTTCTCATTTTGAGTTGTGCCAAATAAAGAAAATGAAATTCCCAGAAGTTTTAAATTGTCCTCATCATTAAGATTGACTGTACTTTGAAAAGGTAGTTCTTCCCAGTTGCATTCAGTGTTTTCTAATATCCAAATATCATGCCACTGATATTCATGAAGTTCTCACTTACCAATTATTTTTAGAAGTAGATGTCCAGGTCATTCACACTAGTCCATTTAGTCGGAAAGCCCTGTTCAAACTTGTCTATCATGGGAGATGTTGGTATTTGAAATTTTGGTAAAATAGTTTCCAGCATCACAACAATAGACAGGCAATAATAATACATCAAATTGGTAACTTGATATATAAACAACAATAAAGATAGATTAATTCATTTATTCATTGATTATTGAACTAGTATTATGAATCAGACAATTGTTTGGAGATTAATAAAACACTGTCATTCAGAACTTTGACTTTTTTGCTTCTGTGTTTTCACATGAGCATCAAGAAGTAGGAAAATGAACCAAAATTCTACTTAAAGACTGTATTTTTTATCAGATGATGATAAATAATACTAATGTGACAAATAATAACAACATTTGTTTGCAAGCCACAAAGTTGTTGGTTCGAGCGCATTAGCTGCTCTGCATGAGTAAGATGAGGCTTCTGTGATGATTTATACCCTTGGAAAACCTTTAAGGGTCCATATGAAGTAGGAACTGACTTGGTGGCACTTAACAAAAGCAATGACATACATTTGCTTCTGTCAGTATGTCCGTAAGCTTTAAATAGTTTATATATAATTTAAGGGATAAAGTTATTTTGGAAATTAACTTGGTCATTAATTACATTTTTGTTCTTATGCTTTATGTAAAAGCAGACATAACTGACTTCTCAAAAGTTATTTTAATATTTATATTGAATGCTACTATTATTTGACTTTCCTCTTTTCACTTGGCCCCCTATGCTCCCAGAAAAGATCAGATGGGCAATAGCACTTGTCTGGAGTCATTTTCATGTAGGAACTAGTAAGTAGGTCATTATTTTCTGTTACAGAATTCCTTACAAATATACACTCTGTACAGTTCAGTGTATAAAATTATTACTTCATGATTTTGAACCTACGACAAAAACAACTTTCAATTCTTAATTATAGCTTTTCAAAACAAACAGTATAATTAATGTTAAAAGTGTGATTATATTCTAAATACTTGCTCCACACTCATTCAAACTTTCTCCTGTTTTTAACATTAAGAATAA
>NW_006408854.1:2818951-2820572 GCF_000296735.1 Chrysochloris asiatica
ACTGATGAAGACATTCACTTTTAATTTTCTCTAAATTGTTGTTGTTGTTAGGTGCCATCAAGTAGGTACCAACTTATAGCAATCCTATGTACAACAGAACAAAACACTGCCCGGTTCTAGGCTAACCTCAAAATTGTTACCACGCTTGAGCCCATTGGTGCTGCCACTTTGCCAATCCATCTTGCTGGGAGTCTTCCTCTCTTTTTTTGACCCTCCACCTTACCAAACATGGTATCCTTCACCAGTGACTTGTCCCTCCTGACAGTATGTCTGAAGTATGAGAGATGAAGTCTGGCCATCCTGGCCTCCAAGGAGCACTCTGGCTGCACTTCTTCCAACACAGATCTGGTTTATTTTTTTGGCAGCCTATGGCACTTTTAACATTCTCCTCCAACACCATAAGTCAAATGCATCAGTTATTTTATGATCTTCCTTATTCACTGTCCAGCTTCCGCATGTATATGAGGTTATTGAAAATACCATGGCTTGGGTCAGGTGTATCTTAGTCCTCAAGCTGACATCTTTGCTTTCCAACACTTTAAAAAGGTCTTGTGTAGCAGATTTGCCTAATGCAATACGTTGTTTGATTTCTTGGCTGCTGCTTCCATGAGTGTTGATGGCTGCTCCTAGAAAAGTGAAATCTTTGACAATTTCTATCTTTTTCTCCATTGATAAGAATGCTGTTTATCAGTCTAGCGGTGAGGAGTTTTGTTTTCTTTACATTGAGATGCAATCCATACCAAAGGTTATGATGGTCTTTGATTGTCATCAGTATGTATTTTAAATCCTCCTCACTTTCATCAAGCAAGATTGTATCATCTACATATAGCAATTTGTTACTGAGCCTTCCTCCAATCCTGATGCCACCTTTTTCCCCCATATAACCCAGCTTCTTGAATTATTTTCTCAACATACAGTTGAATAAGTATGGTGTAAGAATACAAGTCTGTCACACACCTTTTCTAATTTTAAACCATTCAGTGTTCCCATATTCTGTTTGAGCAACTGCCTCTTGGTCTTTGTGAAGGGTCCTCATGAGCACAATTAAGTGTTTCAGAATATTCATGCTTCTCAATGTTGTTCATAGCTCGTCATGACCCTATTGCTCTAAATAGGTTTCATTTATTATAATTATTTTCTGTATAAATGCTTACTGATTTCTTTTTTGTTTGTTTGTTTATGTTATTACACATTCACTAGATTCCTTATTTAGGGCCCCTGTAGCACTTGGAAAGTTGACTTATGAATTAAGATCTTCTTCTTTTCTAGCACCTGACAATCAATATATACATTTTAATTAATAAATTGATAAATAAATCACTTTATTTCAATTTTTTTTAACTTAAGGTGGGTGCCATTTCAAATCCATGGAAATGGTTTTTACTCAAATATTTATCACTTATAGATAGGCCAAATATTTTCCTCATTTACTTTTGTTTCAAAATTATTTTGGCAAATGTTTTATTAGGAATAATCTAAAAATTAGAGACTATTAATCAGATCTTAAATACAGAATTTTTATTTATTTATTTTTTTACTCTCCATGTCAAGTGTCAAAATTATTTTCTAGATGTTTTATGCAATGTTAAATGGTATATATTTTTATTCAGTTATAGTCAAT
>NW_006408854.1:2821278-2822632 GCF_000296735.1 Chrysochloris asiatica
TATTGGTTCTTTTGGCAGTCCATGGCACTTTCAGTATTCTCCTCCAATACCACAACTCAGAGGCATCAATTCTTCTACGATCCTCCTTATTCACTGTCCAGCTTTCGCATCCAAATAAGAAGTAAAAATGACCAATAGTGTCCATTTTAGCTTATTAATATAATTATCAATGCCAGGAGGAATAAGGAGTGCAAAAATCTACATTCATCAATAAGTGATTAAAGTTGATAGACAATAGTGGTCAAGACAAGCAAAAATCTGGACTTTAAGAGAAAGTAAAGTCTGGCTTAAGAACCAGCAACTAAAGGAAAATATGATCTTGACTCTGAAATGCGATCTGTTTTTGCAAGTGTTTTAGTTTCCTAGGACTGCTATGAATGACATGACAAATTATCACAAACTTTGTGCCTTAAAACAACAAAATTTATTCTTTCACAATTGGTGAGACTAGAAACTCAAGCTCAAACTCAAAATCAGTCAGACTGGTTCTTTCTCAGGGTTCCAAGGAAAAATTCATTCCATTCATTTGCAAACCCACTGTATTCCTTCACTTGCAAACCCAGTTGCAAACCCACTGTATCCCTTCACTTGTGGTAGTTTAACTCCAATATCCATTACAATCTATACATGACCTTTCATTCTCTGTGCCTCTGTCAATCTTCTATTTTTCTTTTATAAAGACACCAATGATTTTGAACTCACCCTAGCTCCAGCATGATCTTATACCAAGATCTTTAACTTAATAACATCTGTAAAACCATATTTCCAGTTTAGTCACATTTATAGGTACTGGTGTGGCACTGTAGGATCAGCACTGGATGTAAGCCACAAGGTCAGAGTTTGAAACCTACCAGTTGCTCCTCGGAAAACCTATACAAGGTCATTATGACTCAGAACCAACTCGATGGCACTCAACAACAATCGGTACAAGACTTGGACATATCTTTCTTGGGGGGATACTATGTTGTGGAATAATACGCTGGATTGCAAAGTCAGTTTGAACTGCATCAGCCACTCCTTGGAAATACCATACAGGGTCGCTTTGGGTCAGAACTGACTAGATAGCACTTAATAACAACATTTAAACAGGGTCAATGTGAATCAGTATTGACTCAATGGCACTTAACAACAAATGCATAATCAAATAACAAACTTATTCTTTTATTGATGATTCATTTTATCTGAACATTCTTCCAAGTATTTATACCATGTGTATGAGGCTACACATTATAATCATAATGATTGAAGCTTTCTCAATACATCAAATTTTATGTATGCCCAAAATATAATGTTCAGTGCCGGGGTCTGGCCTCGGCAAGGGGGTGAGGACCCGAAGATGGGGTGTCCGGTGACG
>NW_006408854.1:2823373-2826257 GCF_000296735.1 Chrysochloris asiatica
TGCTATTAACTGCCAGTGGCCTCATTTGTTACACTCGGCCCTAGAGGGCCTCGAACCTCTGACTAGTCTTACACGGTCTGCAACAGTTCAGTATTAAGGAATATTATTGTGTGGTGCTGTAGGATAAGCCCTGGGCCACAAGGTCATTTGAACCACAAGGTCAGCAGTTCAAACCCAATTGCTGCTCCTTAGAAAACCTATACAGGGTAGCAATGAGTCTGAATTTAATTTCCATCATGTAACAATAAAAACAACTCACCTCAAAGCACAAACATTGTTTTTTATGATTTACATTAGATGGAATTTAGATTTGCAGAATTTAATTGATTTTTAGATGTATTTCTCAAGTATAAACTCTTGGTAAGAGATCGCCATTTGCTTTAATTTGAATTTTGTTGTGGCTATGTTCCTTTGAGTTGGTTCTGACTTATAGCTACCCTGTATAGGGTTTCCAAAGAGCAGCTGGGGTGAGATTGAACAGGTGGCTTATCATTCACAGTCCATTGCTGACCCTATAGTGCCATATCAGGAGTCCTTAAATTGAATAGTGATGACTAAATGTATGTTGTTATTTGTGATATTGGTTATATATTAGAATTTGTGATTACATAAATATTAGCCACTGTGTAGTTGTACCTACAAAATGATTCTGAACTAAATATTTACCTAATTTGATTAAGAATCTAGTTGTACCAAATTTTAAAAAAATGATAAAACCAAAACATGTTTTTAAAATTCTAGAATCTGAATTAAGGGTTTTTAATTTTTTAATGTTTACTATGATTTTGTATGTGTGATTTTTCTGAAAATTAATAATATCTAGGTTGCTTATCTCTTTTCTTTTTTAACATGTAACTAGTTCACAATCAGTAAATAATGAGAAAAAAAGATCTAATATGTGGAATAAGAGAACTTGGAGTTCTTTATAAATATAAATGCATTTACAGAAAATTTGAAGCAAATATTGTAAATAGAAATTTCTAACCTTTTCAAGATCAAAGACTCCTTTCAATTCAAAATACAAAACAAAACAACAGAGTAGTTTTATCTTTTGATTGTTAAGGACAATATAAGAGAAGCCTACTATAAATTCAGTAATATTTAAAAATATAAACATTTTCTTTGTAAAACATTAATTCATTTAGTTCCCTGTAAATATATATATTTCAAATATATGGCAATAACATTTGGTTATATAGGAACTCATACTTTGGGAATTATATTCCAGTAACATTTAGTTATATTTAAAACAGTTAATGTATCAGGATTACTTGGAGCTTTAAAAAAGTACAAAGTCATAGTTTTCCATATTAAATGTTGTTAAATTCTTCAGGTTGGTTCTGACTCATAGCAACCCTGTAGAGGGTTTCCAAAGATCAGCTGGTTTGAACCATGGACTTTGAAGTTAGTATTCCATTGTTTTCCTACAGCAGCATGACTCCTTAGTTCTCCGTGTTTCTGTTGTTGCTGTGTGCCCTCAAGTTGGATGCAATTCATTGCAACCCTGTATAAGGTTTACATGAAGCAGCCGGTAGGATTGAACTGCTGACTGTGGTTAGCCACCAAGTGCTTATCTTATAGTGTCATACCAAGGCTCATAGTTCTCCATGTGCACTAAAATTAAATGTGGAGCCCTGATACAAATGTGTGAATCATCTTAGATTAACACTTCTGTCAGTTTGTTGTACTGTGGTAGCTTGCATGTTTCTGTGATTCTGAAAGCTATGCCACGGGTATTTAAAACACTAACAGGGTCACCAATGTTGGACAGGTTTCAGGTGAGCTTTCAAAGACAGACTAGAAAGAAGGAGAAATGGACTACTTACAAATATTTAGATATTGAAAATATTATGAATAGCAGTGGAATACTGTTAACACCAGAATATGAGATACTGAAACATATGAAGAGAAAAAGAATATTGTAAAATATAATGCCAGAAGATGAACCCTTTAAGTTGGAAGGCACTCGAAATATGGTTGTAAAAACCAGCCTCCTCAAAGTAGAGTCGAGCATGATAAGACGAATGAAGTAAAGCCTGTGGGACGTGTTTGCTGATGATGGATAACTCAAAATGAAGAGAAACATCTGTAAACAGCCTTTAATAATCAGAACATGGAATGAAGGAATCATGAATCTAGGAAAATTGGAAATTTTTAAAAAATGAAATGGAACACATAAACATCAATATCCTAGGCATCGTTGTTGTTAGGTGACATCGAGATGGTACTGACTTATAGCAATCCTATGCACAACAGAACCAAACACTGCCCAGTCATGGGCCAACCTCACAATTGTTGCCACGCTTGAGCCCATTGATGATGCCATGTTGTCAATCCATCTCGCCAGGGGTCTTCCTCTTTTTCTCAGACCCTCCACTTTACCAAACATGATCTCCCTCACCAGTAACTGGTTCTTCCTGACAATATGTCTGAAGTATGAGAGGTGAAGTTTAGTCACCCTGGCCTCAAAGGAGCACCTCTGACTGTACTTCTTCCACAACAAATCTATATTGTTGTGTTGGCAGCTAATGGTACTTTCAATATTCTACTCCAACACCATAACACAAATGCAATCAGTTCTTCTATGATCTTCCTTATTCACTATCCAACTTGTGCATACATATGAGGTTATTGAAAATACCATGGATTAGGCCAGGCATACCTTACTCTTTAAGCTGTTATCTTTGCTCTTCAACAACTTTAAAAAGGTCTTGTGCAGCAGATTTGCCTATGCAATACATCGATTGATTGCTTGTTGCTGCTTGCATGAGTGTTGATGGTTGAGCCAAGAAGAATGAAGTTCTTGACAATGTCAATCTTTTCTCCATTGATAAGAATGTTGTTTATTGGTCCAGTGGTAAAGATTTTTGTTTTCTTTGCATTG
>NW_006408854.1:2827362-2829438 GCF_000296735.1 Chrysochloris asiatica
GCAGTGTTTCATTCTGCTGTGCATAAGGTCGCTATGAGTCAGTACTGACTCGATGGCACCTCACAACAACAACGGCATACACTTGGGCCTCAACTGACGGACTATAGTGAAGAAGTCAGATGGACTAGGTCTGTGGAAAGAGATGGTGGGATAGATCTACTTCATCAGCCAAAACAATGCCGGGGCAGACTGTGGAACAGACCATCAATTGCTCAAATGCAAGTTCAAACTCTAGTTTAAGGAAATGAAAACAAATCCACAAAAGCCAAAATATGACCTTTTACAGATCCCATCTTAATTTACAAATCATCTGAAGAACAGATTTGATACATAAACACTTACGACCAAAGAACAGAAGAGTTGTTGAATGACAGCAAGAACATCATACATCAAGAAAGGAAAAAGTTAATAAGAAGACAATAAAGAAGGAAAAGACCAACATTGATATCAGAAGAGACTTTGAATCTTGTTTTCCAGCTTACCGCTGCTAAAGCAAATGGAAGAAATGAGGTGGTAAAAGAGCTGAATAGAACATTTTAAAGGGCAGCTTGAGAAGACAAAGTCAAATATTATAATGAAAGGTGTAATGACCTGGAGTAACAAAACTCAAAGGGAAGAACACACGCAACTTTTCTCAAGCTGAGAGAACAGAAGAAATATTTCAAACCTCAACTTGTGGTATTACAGGATTCTATGGTAAAAATATCTTTGATATCTCATGCCAGTAAAGTTTTACTAAAGGTAATACAGAAATGAAGGAGGATGGGCTTGATGGCAGCTAGGGTAGAGGTGCAGTGAGGTTCGCCATCAGCAGTACCAGAGAATACCAGACAAAGCAGATTCAGGGCAGAGCTCCAAAACTCAGAACCACATATGTACAAATATTTAAAAAATTTTGAAGGCTTATAGCTAGTGGAACGTATAGCAAAAGTAAGAAATCATGTACTTTTGAATCTGCTGGCTTGGTGGCTTGGGGCCAACAACTTGGGCAAGACCAAATAGCAAGACCAAGTTGGGGAGCAGACAACACATAGAAAAATGCCACAGGAACCTCAGAGAAAAGGTGGACAATACATTTTGTGATATTTACTGGAGAGGATGTGGAGAGCCTGGGGCACTCCTACATTGCTGATGGGATTGCAAAATGGTCCAACCTCTCTGGAAAGCAATATGACACTTCCTCAGAAAATTGGAAATAGAAATACTTTATGATCCAGCAATTCCTCTACTTGGTATTTACCCACCAAGAAATACGAGCCATAACAGGAGTAGATATAGGCACATCAATGTTCATAGCAGCACTATTTACAATAGCAAAAAGATGAAGACAGCCTAAGTTCCCATCAACTGAAGAATGGATAAACAAACCGTGGTACATACACACAATGGACTATTATGCCCCCTTGAAGAATGACAAGGATGCTTCAAGCCACTGCATAACATGGATGAACCTTGAGGACATTATGTTGAGTGAAATTACTCAGTCACAAAAAGGAGAAATACTGCACATGACCATTACTGTAGAAGACTAAGAAAATCAACCCATACTAATGGGGTGGGCTTCTTTGCTGGTTACTAGGATATGGGGGTAGGGTGAGGGGAGGGAGGAGAAGGTGGAACAAAGGGCAGGGAATAGATACAGGATAGTTTGCATGCTAGGGAGGGATGTAATACACAAGAGGAGGGAGGGGAATGGAAAGACAAAGCAGACAGGAAAACAGTAAGGCAGGTTTGCATGGGCTAAGTGGGACAGAGATAAATAATGATATATGCACAAGCGTGGAACAACAGGACTCTGAAACACAGGGATTGAGACATGGTTGGAATGGAAAAAAGGGGTTAAGATGTTTGGCTGTCTTTTGAATCTTGGTTTCCCTGGCATACCATTATAAAATAAACACTTGAGGGGGAGAGAGAAGAATAGCCAGAAATATCACCATAGAAAGCTTTTAAGTCTATCTTCTGCCTATAACTTATTGGAATGCCTAAAATGGGGCTACAATTTTCCCAGTGAAGGGGGCTTCCTGTGGAGCCTCTGCATTACATAAGACCATAGATGGAATCTTGAACTCCATC
>NW_006408854.1:2829978-2830929 GCF_000296735.1 Chrysochloris asiatica
AGTAATCTGATACAATTTGATGAACTTGACCTACACCTATGGATGCAGTAGCTCAAAAGAATGAATAAATCTTTTCAGTGAGGATCATTCCCACCTCTTCCATACACAGAGTAGACAAGGATGGGCAACTTGGACATTGACTACCCAAAATGGGGGGTGGGGTGGCTACAAAGGCAAGAAGTGACTGGGTTACAAGCTTTCAAAAGGGAGCCTAAAGTCTGAGGGCACAAACAAAGCTAGAATCTCCACGAGTAGTTTACAATCTGTCTGGGCAAAGGCTAATGAAAGAAGATGTGGATAGGTCTCTTGTGATACAATAGTGAATAATTGTTATCAGGACTGACTGTGAAGGTTGAAAATGAAAAGGTAGATGTTTTGTAGCAAAAGGGGGAGAGTGATTGACTTTGCAGTCTAGGAGCAGAGGTACTTGGAACCATCAAGGGTGAAGAGCAGAGAGTGGGACCCTACCGAGAGAAGCAATGATGCCAGAGATGGAGGCAGAGACGATGACATGAAAAGATGGAGCAGTTGGGGACTTGAGACCCAGAGAGGGAGAGGGACTGTGTGCTGACTACCGGGGAGCAGGCTTGCAGGCCTTTGGTTGGTTGACCATGCATGGATGGGATTGTTACTATGGCAATGAATTGATATATGATAGGATGAATGTAAAACTACTATTCTCCCATGTAAACTATCACATAATTCACAATAAAATATTTAAAAAAGAAAGTTAATACAGAAATGGCTATAAGCACACATTGACAGAGAACTTCCAGATGTTCAAGTCAGATTCAGAAGAGAATATGGAACAAGGGATATCATTGCTGATGTCCTATGGATCTTGGCTGTCAGCAGAGAATATTAAAAAAGATGTTTACCTGTACCTTATTGACTATGCAAAGGCTTTTGATAGTGTGGATCATGGCAAGCTATGGACAACAATGCAATGTA
>NW_006408854.1:2832037-2833842 GCF_000296735.1 Chrysochloris asiatica
AGCAAATAATCTGAGAAGTTGGGTTATATCAAGAAAAATGTGGCATCAGGATTGGAGGAAGACTCGTTAACTCCTGCAATATGCAGATGATACATCTTTGCTTGCTGAAAGTGAAGAAGACTTGAAATATTAATGAAGGTCAAAGAGCACAGCCTTCCCTATGGATTGCATCTCAATGTAAAGAAAACAAAAATCCTCACCACTGGAACAATAAACAACATTCTGATTAATAGAGATAAGATTGAAATTGTCAAGGACTTCATTCTTCTTCAATCAACTATCAACACTCATGGAAGCAACATTCAAGAAATCAAACATTGTAATACATTAGGCAAATCTGCTGCACAAATACTTTTTAAAGTGTTGAAGAGCAAAGATGCCAGCTTGAGGACTAAGGTGTGACTGATCCAAACCATGGTATTTTCAATAACATCTTATGCATACGGAAGTTGGACATTGAATAACGAAAACTATGGAAGAATGGATGCTTTTGAATTTTGGTGTGGGAGGAGAATATTGAATGTGCCATTGGCTGCCAAAGAACAAAGAGATCTGTGTTGGACGAAGTGCAACCAGAGTGCTCTTTGGAGGCCAGGATGGCCAAACTTCATCTCTCATACTTCGGACATATTGGCAGCATCAATGAGCTCAAGCGTGGCAATAATTGTGAGGTTGGCCCAGAATCAGGCAGTGTTTATTCTGTTGTGCATAGGGTCGCTATGAGTCAATAACGACTTAATGGCACCTAACAACAACAACAGCAAGGAGCGTTCTGGCTGTAATTCTTTCAACACAGATTTGTTTGCTCTTGCAGAAGTCCAAGATACTTTTGATGTTCTCTTACAACACCATAACTCAAATGCATCAATTCCTCTATGGTCTTCCTTATTCCCTGTCCTGCTTCCACATTCATATGAAGCTCCTGAAAATATCGTGGTTTTGTCAGGCACACCTTAGTCCTCAGAATGACATCTTTGCTCTTCAACACTTTGAAGAGGTCTTTTGCAGCACCATTGTGTAATGAAATACAGCATTTGATTTCTGGACTGTTGCTTCCATGAGTGTTGTTAATGGATCCTATCAAAATGAAGCCTTTGACAAATTCAAAGTGTTCTACATTTATGATATTTTCTATTGATCTAGTAGCGATGATTTTTGTTTTCATTACATTGATGTGTAACTTTTACTGAAGGCAGCGGTTTTGGTTTTCATCCATAAGTATTTTAAGTTAATGAGTCTTCCTCCAGTCGTGGTGCTATGTTCTTCTTCATAGAATCCAGCTTCTCAGATTATTTGCTCAGCATACAGATTGAATAAATATGGTGAAAGTATACAAGTTGATGTGTACCTTTGCTTATTGTAAAAGTATTTACTGTGCCTTGTTCTGTTTGAATAACTACCGCTTCGTATATGTACAGGTTCCTCATGAACACAATAAAGATTTCTGGAATACCCATTTTTGCAGTGTTATCCATAGCTTGTTATAATCCAAACAATCGAAACACTTTGCATAGTCAATAAGCACAGGGATGCACCGCTATATTATTCTCTGCTTTGAGCCAAGATCCATCTGACATCAGTAGTGATAGCCTTCATTCCACATACTAGTCTGAATTCAGCTTGAACCCCTGGCAGTTCCCTGTCAATGTACTAATACAGCCCTTTTAAAATTATCTTTAGCAAAATTTTACTTGCATGTGATATTAATGGTATGTCTGTTGATTTCCATATTCCATTGGGTCACCTCCTTTTGAAATGGGCACAAATATGGATCTCTTCCAATCAGTTGGCTAAGTAGCTGTCTT
>NW_006408854.1:2835920-2836886 GCF_000296735.1 Chrysochloris asiatica
TTCTTTCAATGCACTTTGGACTTCCTCCCTGAGTATCATTGGCTCTTGTTCATATGGCATCTCTTGAAATGGCTGAACATTAACCAATCCCTTTTGATACAATGATTCTGTGTATTCCTTCCATCTTCTCTTGATGCATTCTGCATCATTCAATAATATTCCCAGAGAATATTTCAATAATGAAAGTCGAGGCTTGAATTTTTTCTTCAGATCCCCCAGCTTGAGAAATGCTGACTGTGTTCTTCCCTTCTGGTTTTCTAGTTCTAAATCTTTGCATAATTTATTATAGTACCTATAGTTGTGATCATCGCCATTAGGCCTGATGACAGTTACTCAGAATTGAATCATAAAATTCTATCCGCATCATCACCAGACCCTCAGGGCAAGACAGAAACTATTCAGTGTGGATTCTAGCTTACCCCCTTATCCTGAAATTAAGCACTTTCATGAACGCTTGTAAGCTCTTCACTTCATGACTATAATAGCCCCCTGATTTTGATAGCCAAAGTCTAAGTTGCCAGTCGCTATCAACGCTGTGCTGTGTACTTGATACTTGATTTGAACACTCCTTTCCTTTATGTTATAATCTTGGGCAACTTTATCCATAAGTAAAGGTCCAACTCATCAAGACGTACTTATTAATACATGCTCTCTGTATCGAACATTTCTATCTTCATCTGATCGAATTCTGGTCAGCAAGCCATCCAAGCTAGGTAAAATGAGTATTATCTGCAAAACTAGGAGTTCCTGAATGCCTCCACCCACTTCAGACCATTTGGTCAATTCACTCTTATCTCCAGCCCCCAGTGGCTAGGTTAGTGTCTTTGGACTCTACTGAGAAATCAGAGTCTAATGTTATTGAATTTCCTGTGTAGTTAACACTTGCTTTTTCCTTAGTTGCTTTCATGATTCTTTCCTTAGCTTTGATTTCAGAGAGTTTGATAATGATTAAATGTTTTGGAATTT
>NW_006408855.1:0-4115 GCF_000296735.1 Chrysochloris asiatica
ATTTGTCATTCCCAGCATAGTAAATCACGTGGCCAACACCAGTCCATTTCAGCTCACTAATGCCTATCCACCATGGGTGACTCTGCTGGTATTTAAAATACCAGTGGCATAGCCTTCAGAACCAAAGAAATTCACAGGCCACCACAGTACGACAAACTGACAGACGAGTGGTGGGTTACTTACCTTAATATTTATTAAGTCAGGGTTACAACCCAACCCAGTATGGTAGTTCTTCAAATACTTAACTATTGAAATAGCAAAATAAGCAAAACAATTTGTATTTGGTTAAACAAAAAAGTTTTTAGTCAAAATTGTAGCTTTCTTCATTGTTGGTAACATAATTATATGTATATATTTGTTATTTAAGAAAAATATGCAGAATATATATATTTAGGTGTTTATAGCTAAACTAGTAAAACCTTTTGGAAAACAAATTATCAATAGGGTATACACAACAAAATGATAGATGCTCTCTGACCCAATAAGCCTTTCTTCAGTAGAAAGAAAAAAAACACACAAAACAAAAAACCATGAAGCTTATTCTAGTATTACCTAAAACACTTAAAAACTAGAACTGAAAGAGGAATGACTAGCAAAAAAATTCACGTCAAAACGCTAAAACATCAAAAACAAAAATAGGTATATTTACTATAAACTTTTATGTAAGAACATGAATGCACAAGGGAAAAGGAGATAATGTCAAATAGTAAGGAAATTTTTTGTTTCGTCAAGTTTGTTAAAATACTTTATTCATTATACATTGCTTTATTATATTTTATTTTTTATTAGATCATTTACTCTTTTGGTCTGTCCATTAAATGAAAAAATGTTTGTGCTATATAATTTATGTAGGAAAAATGTTTAGTTATAAACTTTTAAAAGTCTATCCTCTTCAGAGATGATGATTCGCAGAGATGTAACAGTTGAGGACTCTAGACTCATGGAGGGAGAAGGGATGTGTGCTGGCGGCCCGGAGGCAGGCTTGCAGGGTGAGCTCTTTGGCTGAATGATTATATATTCCTGAGTTTTTTGGTGCACATCCAAAGAAAAAAGAGATAATAGAAACAAATACTGTTGAATGATGAAGCATGCAGGGGATTGTAATCATTGCAGTGAAACAAATACGATAGGATGAGTGTAAAACTGATGTTCCCCCATGAAATCTATCACTCAATTCACAATAAAAACTTTAAGAAAAAAGTCTATCCTCTCAATATATGATAACAAAAACGAAAGAAGATTCATTTTCTTTTTCATTATTATCAGAGAGTAACTTACTTAGAAAGAATTCCTCGAAGTCAGTTTTCTCCACACAGCTCGTATACATGCGCAGGGCTGCAATCTTAATCTTCTAGACAAAGAGAATAAAACCAAACTCAAGACATTGCCAAGTAGATGTTCTTACGTCATGAGATACAGGTCACAGAATCTTTCTAAGCAATTTAATAACTAACTAGATCAAAATATTTTTTTCTTATAGCTATTCATTCATAAAGACTTCACACACTTTTCAATCAAATGTCAAGAAGAATTTTCTAATATCTAAATAAAATTTCTCCTTTAATTCAAATCCATTTAATCACATTACAACCTTTAACCACTGCTAAGCATTATTCACATAAAAGCTCTGTATTCTGAAAATTGTAATAATTTTTAACTTTAAATAAAAATTACTCTTAACAAAAACAAAGGAAAAAAAACTCAATCCCTTCATTTCATCAAATGCACTACTACCTATTATGCAAAACTTTGTCTCAATTTCTTTTAGTTTTGTAGTGTGCAGATTAGACGACTGTGTGTCTTTAATGAATATAAAATATCATTATCTTGCTACTATAACTTGAAGCATTAAAAATTCTCTTACAATTTTAACTTAGTTATTGTTGTTTAAGTGCCATCGAGTCGGTTCCGACCCATAGCGACCCTGTAAAGGGAATTTATTCATTTAGCTATATATTTAAGTTGTTTTTGTTTGTTTGTTTGTTTTTTTTTAATGTTTTATTGTGAATTATGTGATAGTTCACATGGGAGAATATTAGCTTTACAGTCATTGCTATGGTTACAATCCCCTCCATGGCATCATCAACCAACCAAGCCTGCCTCCTGATCGTCAGTACACAGCCCCTCTTCCTCTCTGGGTCTAGAGTCCGCATCCGCCCCATCTCTCCACATCATCGCCTCTGCCTCCATCTCTGGTGTCACTGCTTCTCTGGATAGAGTCCCACACTCAGTTCTTCTCCCTTGATGGTCCCAGGGACCTCCACTCCTGGACTGCAAAATCAACCACTCCCCTCCTTTTGCTACAAAACGTCTACCTTTACATTTCCAACCCTCACAGTACTGATAGCAATTATTCACTATTTTGCCACATGAGTGTCATTCCCATCTCCTATCATCAGTCCCATCCAGACAGACTGGATACTACACAATGGAGATTCTACCTCTCTCCATGTCCTCTGGATCTAGGCTCCCTCTTGAAAGCTTGTAAGCCAGTCACTTTGTGCCTTTGCGCTCCCCCCACCCCCCATTTTGGGTAGCCAATGTCCACGTTGCCCATCCCTGTCTACCCTGTGTATCAAAGGGGTGGGAATGATCCTCACTGTAAAAATTTGTTCCCACTTTTGAGCTACTGCATCCATAGATGTAGGTCAATTTCATCAAATTGCATCAGATTACTATTTTTTTCCTCTTTTTTCTTCTTCTAGTTGAGTTCTGATTATCCAGCCATTAAAGCCAGGTCAAGTGGGTATTATATGCAAGTGTAGTTGTTCTTGTGCATATATCCTCACTTCTTATCAGCTGGATGCTTCACTCTCCACTCTAATCCTCTGTGGCTATGTCATTGACTCTGGGCCCAGGAGTCCCCAGGTCTTGCCATATTGCTGGCCAACCAGGTTTCCACCCAGGTTCACAGGAGTCTATTGAACGTGGTAGGGCTTAGCTTGCAGCTTCATTGCTGTTTTTCCCTTACTTCCCCTTATCGGTGACCAACGTTATACTTAAGGGTTTTTATAAATATTATTTTATTGTATGGAAATTATGCTTTAATAAAATAAAGTATAAAAAATTAATCCTTTAAATGTTGAATTCTAAATCTGAAGACCAAGTCAATAATAAGTGAACATGTAATGGTGTGTATTCCCAAAGATTTCAAAACACTTCAGAAAGGATAAGCTAAATAAATTAGTATCTCAAATAAATAAAATAAATTAGTACACTAAGAATTTTTTCCTAAAATAACAGGGACGAAAAGAAAAAAATGACAGGAAAAATTTAAAACTCAAATATGCACAGACTAAAAAAATATGCATAGTGTAAAATGCTACAATTTGATGAGTGTAACCTATACTTATGGATGCAGTAGTTCAAAATACCAACTGAAAAGGAAAGAATCATCACAGCAAGCATCATTCTTATCCCCTCAGTATACAGGGTTGATAGGAATGGGCAACTTAGACATTGGCTACCTAAAATGGGAGTGGGGAAGAAATAAAGGCATGAAGTGACTGGCTTACAAGTTTTCAAGAGGGAGTTTAGTTTCAGAGTGTGTGGAGAAAGGTAGAATCCACACTGAATAGTTTTTATCTTGTCTAGATGGGTCTGATGAAAGGAGATGGGGATAAGATTCTTATGATTCAATAGTGAGTAATTTTCACCATTACTAATTGTGTTTGTCACAGCAGAATGCGGGACCTTATCCAGAGAAGCTTATGTTCTTCTCCCTTGGTGGTCCTAGGGCCCTCTGTTTCTGGACTGTAAGATTAACCACTCCCCTGTTTTTGCTACAAAACTTCTACCTTTATAATTGTGACAGTCACAATTAGTCATGATTCATAACAACTATTCACTATTAAATCACACAAATCTGACCCTATCTCTTTTCACCAGACCCATCTAGACAAGACAAAAACTATTCAGTAGGGGCTCTTTCTTCCTCCCCATACTTTTAGACTAAACTCCCTCTTGAAACCTTGTAAGCCAGTCACTTCATGCCTTTATTGCCCCCTCATTTTAGGTAGCCAATGTCTAAGTTGCCCATCCCTACTTGCCCTGTATAAAGAGGGGATAGCACTGATACTTGATGTGAAGACTCCTTCCCTTTCTGTTGGTATTTA
>NW_006408855.1:6440-8176 GCF_000296735.1 Chrysochloris asiatica
AAAATTATGCACAGTTAAAATGACATGGCAGCTAAAGAAAAATCTATCTAAAATGGTAATAGAGCTATGTTGTTGAGGTTCAAAGCTACCAGGATATACTATACCTAATAACATGTAATTCTTATATATTTCTATAGTCTCCAGAGTAAAAATAATTTCTCTTATGGGCAGAAATACTCTTAATAAACTAAGGGAGCATTATGTCTGTATGTTGTTGTTGTTTTTTTTAATTTTTTTAATTTGCTTACTAAAGTTCATATGCAACACTTCACAACATGTGACAAATAATTTATTGAGTACATACTTTGTACCTGGCACTTATCTATATGCAAGGATGAAGCAGTACACAAAACAAACAAAAACCTGCTGCGATTATAGAGTTTATGTCTGCGTTCAATGATAGATAATTTTGTAATTTCAATTAAAATTGTTGTTAGTATGTGACGTGGAGTCGATTCTGACTCACAGCAACCCTGTACAGGGTTTCCGAGGCTGTAAATCTTTACGGGAGCAGAAAGCCTCATCTTTCTCCCGCAGAATAGGTGGTAGTTTCGAATTGCTGATCTTGAGGTTAGCAGCCCAATTCGAAACCAATATACTACCAGAACGCCTTTCAACTAAAATTACTAGTTACCTATTTCTTGATTTTATTTTTTTTCAATCCTGCACTTTCCCTTAAAGTCCTGTATATTCTGCCTAGAGCAAAGGCAGACTTGCCTCCAAGCCCCAAGTCTCCATTCAGCCCTTGAGAAGAAGGCTTTTCCCCACACTGTAGTCCTAAAGGAAGCACTGATTACAAATAATGAAAACCTTACCCGTGTGTTAATATAGTGCTCAAACTGTGGCACATAGGAGCATTTTATAGTTTCTAACTTTTCCTGCAGCAAAGCCAAGCCTTTGTACTTGGGTGAACCATTTTCCTGGACAAGTCTCTAAAGCAAATCCCTCAAGACCATCACACAGGGCCTGGAAATAACAACTTGAGGAAACAATCTCTTGAAGAATCATGAGTTAATGTAAGTTAAGGAGGAAGTTGGACTAAATTTCCACAAAGGCAAAACAAGTTGTTCTAGTCCTTAGATGACTTCAAGTTTATTTCATTCTAACTTTGGAGGATACTTCATCTTCTACTAGATTAAGACAGAAGTACCTTGTACAATTTAAGAAAATGAAAATCAGCTCTCCTAGTAACCAATGTATCTTATATCATCCTACAAGATAAAAATCAAGAAAAAGGCTTGCTCTCACAGCTATATGAAAGTTGGAAGCAGCTTTGAAGACATTCAAACTTTCTACTCTGTACTGAAATTCCTTCCATTAAAATGCTTAATTCACAACCACCTGTTGCTGTTGTTGTTGTTAGGTGGCAACAAGTGGTTCTAACTCATAGCAATCCTATGCACAACAGAACAAACCACTACCCATTCCTGCACCAGCCTCACAATTGTGGTTACACTTGAGCCCATAGCTGCCGCCACAACCATCTAGGCCATATTCAAGCAAATTCAATAACCACCAAAGGGTTTTTGTTACCTGTCACACTGGAGGGTAATTCTTGTTTGTTATTAGAATTTGTTTTATTGAATTTAATTCTGCTTCATGTAACATTCATTAAACCTCATACTACCCAATTGAGTATCTCTATTGTAAATAGTGCTGCTATAAACATTGGTGTGTATATATCATCTGCTGCTATAAACATTGGTGTGCGTATATCTTCTCGTGTTGTGGCTTGT
>NW_006408855.1:32037-33834 GCF_000296735.1 Chrysochloris asiatica
AAAAAAAAAAAAGATCATTCACTAACAGCTAGAACTGTCTGTATTATTACCAGTAGACCATGTTGGTCTACTGGTGAGTGGAAGAGGGAGAAAGGCAGCAATGAAGAAATGAAGGGTATGTTGTTGTGGTTTCTGTTGTTGACTGTTACTAGACTGATACCCACAAGGTCAGCAGTTCAAACCTACCAAGCTGCTCAGAAGGATGCTCTGTATTACCACTCTTATTCAAAATTGTGCTGGAAGTCTTAGCCAGAGCTATAAGGCAAGAAATGGAAACTAAATGTATTCAAATAGGCAAGGAAGAAGTAAAGCTCTCTATTTGCAGATGATATGATCCTATATTGCAAAATCCCAAAGGCTTTGCCAGAAAATTATTGGAAATTATTGATAGAGTCAGCAAAGTGGCAGGGTACAAGATCAACATACAAAATCAGTTAGATTCCTCTATACCAATAAAGAGAGCTCTGAAAAGGAAATCAGGAAAACAATACCATTTACAGTAATCACCCAAAAGATGAAATACCTGGCAATAAATCTAACCAGATGGGAAAAAATCCTGGTGTGGCAATGTGGGTTAATGCACTGGACTGCAAGGTCATTTGAACTGCAAGGTTCAAGCTCACTAGCTGCTCCTCGGAAACCCTATACAGGGTTGCTATGCGTTACAACTGACTCTATGGTACTTAACAACAACAAAGAAAAATACAAAACACTACCAAAAAAAACCTGCAGTAACGGAGGAATATACCCTGTTCATGGATAGGGAGACTTAACATTGTGAAAATATCAACACTATCCTAAGCAATCTGTAGTTATAATGCTATCCCTATCTAGATTCCAACATCATTCTTTAAAGAGATGGAAAAACTAACCACTAACTTTATATGGAAAGGAAAGAGACTCCGGATAGCAAAACATTATTACAAAAGAAAAACAAAGTAGGAGGCATCTCACTTTCAGATCTCTAAACCTAATATACAGCCACAATAGTCAAAACAGTCTGGTAATGGCACAGCAAAAGACACACAGATCAATGAAATAGAACTGAGAACTGAAAAGTAAATCAATGCCCAACGAATCAGGCCTCTTGTGGAGCCTTTGCAGAGTACAGGACATTAAGTGGAATCCTGAATCCCATTCAGAACCTTCTGAGGTGGGACAGTCCCACTAGAAAGGACAAGCAGACCAGCCTGGAACAGCTAGAGCAACAGAAGATACATCTTCAAAGAATGATCAGCAAGAAAAACCCAAAACAAAAATGTCACATGACTGGCTACTTCAAGAATAAGCAAGCTGTTTGCCAGGAAGCCATCAAGGCAATCAAGTTCCTTCAGCACAAACTCCCACCTAAGACTGAAACTCAAAGGGAACACATGAGCAGGCAAGTAAGCTTGCTGGCAACCACATTGGTCTACTGGTGAGTGGAAGAGGGAGAAAGGCAGCAATGAAGAAATGAGCTGAGTTCAACCACAGTCCATTGACTCCTGTTGACCTAGAGATGAGAAAGAGAAGAGGAAGGGCTGCTGGTCCAATATGAGATGAGACCTGGGGACACCTGAGCCCATGGACAAGGACATAGTCACAGAGGGCTAGAGCAAAGAGTGAAGCATCCAGCTGATAGGAAGTGAGGGGAGAGGCACAAGAACACCCAAATCTGCAGATAGTACCCATTTGACCAAGGCTCACTGGCTTGATAATCAGAACTCAACTAGAGGAAGATAAACAAAAACCATTTTTGATAAAGGCCACAAGGATAAATTGCTACAGTTTGATGAACTTGACCTATACTCATGGAGG
>NW_006408855.1:35269-36687 GCF_000296735.1 Chrysochloris asiatica
GAAGACAAAATGGATGGCTGGGACCTCCTAAAAAATAGTTATGTGCATCAAAGGATTTCACCAAAAGAGTAAAAAGAAAACCCACACACTGGGAAAAATGTTTGGCAACGACTTATCACACAAAGGATTGCTCTCCAAAATTCATAGAAAGAATGCTTCAACGCATCACCAAAAAGACAAATAATCCAATTTAAAAATGGGCAGAGGACATGAACATATACTTCACCAAAGAAGATATTCAGGCAGTTAGACGATCATTAATCATTAAAAAAGATGCAAATCAAACCAACATCAAGATAATATCTTACTCCAGCATTAATAGCAAAATTCAAAGAAACAGAAAACAAGAAATGCTGGCAAGGGTGTGAAGAGACTGGGACCCTCCTACACTGCTGATAGGGCTGTAAAATGGTGCAACCACTGTGGTTTCTAATTTTTTTCTCAAAAAGTTAGAAACAGCAATCCCTCTAAGAGTTGTCACACAACTAAATATATGCACACCATATTTATTGCAGTACTATTCACAATAGCAAAAAATGGAGACAACCTAAATGGCCATCAACAGATGGTTACACAAACATTGCTACATTAAAAAAAATGTTATACCATCTATAATCAAATACAGTATATTACATATAGGAAATATTCAAATATTTGCTGAATGAACAAATTCTATCACCAGTACAAATTTATCTGATTATTTTCTTTCTACCCTTTTCAACTCACATGCCATCCTTCATTCATCTAACCTCTATGAAATGCCTACTAAATGCTAGTCCTTGCACCAGATTTTTTATTTTTATTTTTTAAATTTTCTATTGTGAACTGAGAGATAGTTTGCACGGGAGAACATTGGCTTTACACCATCGCTTCATTGCAATGATTACAATCTCCGTGCATCATCATTCAACAGTATTTGCTTCCATTCCCTGTTTTTTGGGGAAGCAGGGGGATGTATAGAAAAACACTCAGGAATATATAATCATTTAAACAACCAAAGGGCATATTCCACAAGCTGCCTCCTGGCTGCCAGCACCCAGTCCCTCTCTTTCCATGAGTCCAGAGTCCTCAGCTGCTCCCTCTCTCACTGTCCTCATCTCTGCCTCCATCTCTGGTGTTGCTGCTTTTCTGGATAGGGTCCCACAGTCCGCTCATGCTCTTCTCTCTTCTCCCATGATGGTCCTAGGGTCCTCTGCTTCTGGACTGTAAGATTAACCACTCCCCTGTTTTCATCACAAAACCTCTACCTTTACAGTTGTGACACTCGCAATTAGTCATGATAACAATTACTCACTGTTGAATCACAAGAATCCTGTCCCCACCTCCTTTTACCAGACCCGTCTAGACAAGATGAAAACTATTCAATGAGGACTCTACCCTCCCCTGCACCCTCTTAAATTAAACTCCCTTTTGAAAAC
>NW_006408855.1:37899-39338 GCF_000296735.1 Chrysochloris asiatica
TTTTTCTTGTTCTTTTGGCATTCCATGGTACCTTCAGTATTCTTCTCCAACATCATAAATGAAATACATTATTTCTTCTACAGTCTTCCTTATTCACTGTCCAACTTTCACATGCATAAGAAGCAACTGAAAATATCATGGCTTAGGTCAAGCGCACCTTAGTCCTCAAAGTGATATTTCTGCTTTTGAACATTTTAAAAGGGTCTTGTACAGATTTGGCTAATACAATTCATCATTTGATTTCTTGATTGCTGCTTTCATGAGTGTTGATAGTGGATCCAAGCAAAATGAAGTCTTTGACAACTTCAATCTTTTGTGCATTCAGCATGTCCAGTTGTACGGATTTTTGTTTTCTTTACACTGAGATGCAATTCATACTAAAGGCTGTGGCTTTTGATCTTCATCAGTAAGTATTTTAACTCATCTTCGCTTTTAGTCCGTAAGGTTGTTATCATCTCTATAAAGAAGTTTATTAATGAGTCTTCCTCCAATCCTGATGTGACGCTTTTCTTCATATAATCTAGCTTCTTGGAAGAAGCATGGTGAAAGAATACAGCCCTAGCATACACCTTTCCTGATTTTAAACCATTTAGCATTCCTTTGTTCTGTTCGAATGACTGCCACTTGGTCTATGTACAGGTTCCTCATGAGCACAATCAAGTGTTCTGTAATACTCAGTCTTCACATTATCTATAGTTTGTAATGATCCATAAAGTTGAAAGCCCCTGCATAGTCAAAAAAGTACAAGTAAACATCTTTCTGGTGTTCTCTGCTTTTCACCCAACATCCATCTGACTACAGCAATGACAACCCTCTCTCCGTGTCCTCTTCTGAATCCAGCTTGAGTTTCTGGCAGTTCCCTGTCAGTGTATTTGTATAACCATTTTTTAATTATCTTTAGCAAAATTTCACTTGCATGTGATATTAATTATACTGTTCGATGATTTCCACATTCTATTGGGTCACTTCTCTTTGGAATGGGTACAAATATGAATCTATTTCTATCAGTTTGTCGGGTAGCTGCCTTTCAAATTTCTTAACATAGATGAATGAGTGCTGCATCAGTTTGCTGAAATATTTCAATTTGTATTTGTCAATTCCTGGAGCCTTGTTTTTCGCCAATATCTTCCATGTGGCTTCGACTTCTTTTTACAGTACCATCAGTTCTTGATCATACGCTACCTCTTAAAATGGATGAACATGAACCATTTCTTTTTGGTACAGTGACTCTCTATATACCTTCCATATTCTTTCTTTCTTTTTTTAAGTTTTTATTGTGAATTGAGTGACATGGACATGGAAGAACACAGGTTTTACACTCATCATTCATTGCAATGATTACAATCTCCTTCATGCATCATTATTCAACAGTATTTGCTTCTATTCCCTCTGTTGTTGTTGTTGTTGTTTTGGGGGGAATGTATACAAAAACACTCAGG
>NW_006408855.1:40380-46295 GCF_000296735.1 Chrysochloris asiatica
TTTGTTCTTGACATGGTCTCTAAATTCTGATGGGACATGGTCAAGGTCATATTTTGACTCTTATGGACTTGTTTTTAACTTCTTCAGGTTCAGCCTGAACTTGCATATGAGTAATTGAGGGTCTGTTCCACAGTCTGCCCTTGTTTGGCCTGGTTTTGGCTGATAATATGGAGTTTTCCCACCATCTCTTCCTACAGATGTAGTTAATTTGATTCCTGAGTATTCCATTTGGTGAGATCCTATGTATAATGGCCTTTTATGTTACTTTAAAAAGATATTTGCAATGAATAATTTATTGGTCTTGCAAAATTCTATCATGCAATCTCCAGCATCATTTCTATTACCAAAGCCATGTTTACCTCTTTGTTTCCAACCTTCATGTTCCAATCCCCAGCAATTATCAATACATCTTGATTAGATGCTTGATCAATTTCAGACTGAAAAGTTGGTAGAATTCTTTAATTTCATCATCACTGGTTTTAGTTGTTGGTGTGTAAATCTGAATAATAGTGGCATTAACTGGTTTTCCTTGTGGGCATATGGATATTATCCTGTCACAGACAGCATTGTACTTCAATATAGATCTTGAAATGCTATTTTTTGATGATGAATGCCATTCCTCTTGAATTTGTCATTTCCGGCACAGTAAACTATATGATTGTCAGATTCAAAATGGCCAATAACCATCCATTTCAGCTAACTAATGCCTACAATATCAACTTATGCGTCCCATTTCATTTTTACAAGTTCTGATTTTCCTAGATTCAACTATTAATGGATGTTTACAGCTGTTTCTCCTAATTTTCAGTTGTGCGCAATCAGCATGAAGGTCCCAAAAGCTTTACTCCATTTGTACCATCAGGGTCAATTCTACTTTGAGGAGGCAGCTCTTCCCCAGTCCACCTTGAGGGGTTCACCTTTCAGAACTATATCTGACAATATTCTGGTGCCATTCATAATGTTTTCATCTTCCAACACTGTAGCTGATAATGTTCCATAAGGTTTTCAGTTGGTAAACATTCAGAAGCAGTCCGCCTCTCTTTCCTAGCCTTAGTCTTGAAGCTCTGCTGAAACCTATCCATCATGAGTGACCCTTCTGATATTTAAAATACCGGTGGCATAGCATCCAGCAACACACAAGACACCACAGTACAACAAACTGGAAGATGAATGGTAGAAAGATGTGAAATAGTATTATAAACAGAAATTTGGAGATGGAATTGAATGGCATATTTATTGAGAAAGACTTTGCTAAAAAGCCTTAAGAAGTAGGCAGAAGAGACAATACAGTGATAAGGCAGAGATGAGGAAGCATGGTGTAGAAAAAAAGATAATACTAAGTTAGAAGACCTGAACTGAAAAACCTATCTCATATACTTGTTTTGAGACCCAGAAAAATAACATACGTAAAAGACATGCAAATCACAATGCAAAATACAAATGTAAAGAACTATTCTCAACAATTCCAATTGTAAACTCTTTTGCTATATATAGCCCCTTTTTAAAAGGAATATGTTGAGCTTTTTAAACTACTATTTAATCCAGCAGCAGTACTAGATTTAGCTAAGATTTCACTCTTCAATTTTACTTACAAAAAGATTCAGAAAGTGAAGTGACTCTCAACCCAGAATGAAAGAAGAAAGGGAGACAGGAGGAGGAAGAGGAAGGAGGAACTCAAGCAATTCTTAAGTGTATCTGTCTGTTAAGGAGCCCTGGTGGCACAGTGGGTAAGTGCTCAGGCTGCTAACAAAAAGGTCAGTGGTTCAAGCCTACCAGTCATTCCATGGGAGAAAGATATAGTGGTTTACTTCCAAACAAACAGTCTTGGAAAACCTATAGGGCAGTTTAACTGTCTATTTTTGATGCATTTGAATTATGGTGTTGGAGGAGAATATTGAAAGTACCATGGACTGCCAAAAGAATAAACAGATCTGTGTTGGATAAAGTACAGCCAGAGTTGTCCTTGGAGGCTAGGATAGCCAGACTTCGTCTCTCATACTTCGGACATATTGTCAGGCAGGACCAGTCACTGAAGAAGGATATCATGTTTGGTAGGATGGAGGGTCAGAGAAAAAGAGGCAGACCCCCAGTGAGATAGACTGGCAAAGTGGCAGCATCAATGGGCTCAAGCATAGCAATGATTGTGAGGTTGGCCCAGGACTGGGCAGTGTTTTGTCCTGTTGTACATAGGACCATTATGAGTCAATAGAGACCTGATGGCACCTAACAACATTTAAAAAAAAAAAAAAAAGGGTCGCTATGAGTCAAAATCAAGTCAATGTCAGAGGGCTTGGTTGTTCACTTTGTTATGTTTTTTGGTTCTTATAGCAAAACTATAAGCTTCACCAGGGCATGGCCTATCTTATACTTTGTGTCCAAATGCCTGACACCATTCTGGGCATTGAGACAACACTAGGTAGATTTTTTTTCTTTTCTTTTTAAGGATAAACTCGAGAAAGTTCAGAAAACAACCTCAGGAATGGTCAAAGGGATGAATATAAGATCCTAGTGGAAAAGTTAAAATGAATTGAGGCTGTTTAGCTTGGAGAAAATGCAACTAAAGACAGAGTAACTGAAAAACAACATTTGGGCTGGAAGACATCTCAAAGATCTTCTAATGCAACCTTTGCACTTCCCAGATGAGGAAACTAAGACCCAGGTGGAGGTTGCAACTTGCTTAAGGTAGTTTTAGGACAATCTTTATTTAATTAAAAGAGAAAAGTTTAACTTCATACAATAAAGAAAATCTTTCTATTTATTTCCAAGTATCATAAATACAAACAACAACAAAAATAGCAGTTACAAAAAATAGACAAACCACAAACTAGACAGAAGGCTGGTGGTAATGGTGGTTGTGTGTCACTGAGTCGGTTCCAGCTAACAGCTATCCTGTACAGGGTTTCCGAGACTATGAATCTTTAAATGAGCAGAAACCCTCATCTTTCTCTTGTGGAGTTACTGGCAGATTTGAAATGCTGACCTTGCAGTTATCAGCCCAGCTCATAATCCACTATGCTAACAGGGTTCCTTAGACAGATGACTGGGACTTCCTGAAAATTAGATTCTTATGTGCATTGAAAGATTTCACCCAAAGAGTAAAAAGAGAACCCACAGACTGGAATTTTTTTTTTTTTTCAATGACATAGCTGACGAGAGACTAATCTCTAAACTTTATAGAAAACTTCAACACCTCGACAAAATAAGGGTAAATAATACAATTTAAAAATGGGTAGATACATGGACAGATGCAAAGGCTGAATGGGTATAGAAGGCAGAGTGGGATTATATCCACAAATCTAAAGGGTTATTTGTACGTTTGCTGCAAACACACCTATGAATGTGGTGAAACACATAAGGGGCAAAATCATGACAACTTCTTAGATAGTATCAAACATCTTAAGGCAATGAGTTCCTGGGTATGGGGACTCAAGACCATAGCCTCAGGGAACACCATGGTCAACTGGCATAACATAGTCCACAAAGATAATGTTCTACATCCTACTCTGGTGAGTAGCGTCTGGGATCTTAAAAGCTCATGAGTGGCCATCTAAGCTGTAACAAGAGTGATAAAAATTGAAGATGCTTGTAATCAACTAGCAGGTAAACATTAGTCACCACAACTCTGAATCCAGAAGAACTAGATGGTGTCCGGCTACACTACCAAATGCTCTGAAAGAGATCACATTAGAACATCCTAGGTAAAATGGTAAAAATTGTGGAACAAAACTCAAAATTATATTTTAAAAAGACAGGGCTTATCTATCAGAAAAAGACTGGAGGAACCCAGGACTATGGCCCTTGGTCACCCTTTAAGTTTGGAAGTGAACTCAACTTCATGGCTCAATTTTCAGCCAAGCAGTATGTAGTGGGAACAAGAACACTAGGGAGGTCTGCACACTATAGAATTGTCAGCCATTCAAGATCAAAAGGGTAGCAGTGACACATGGCCAAAATTCAGAAGGAGGAATGGAAACAAGAATCACAGACAGGAAATGGGATAAATGACATTACACTGAAATCACTGAAACGAAGTAGATAATTTGCTAAATGTAAAACTGATGATCCACTCTGTAAATCTTCACTCAATTCACAATAAAAAGTTATAAAGTAATAACAGTTACAACTTACTGATGGTCTCCTGTATGACCAGCACCTTATACCAGTATGCTTCGTGTTTTCAAGTATGTTATCTCACAACCTTGCAAAATGAATACTACTTTTTTTCCCATTTTACATAATGAGTAAATTTTGTAAAGGTGTAGAACATGTCAAAGCTATGTTCTTTCCCCTGTATCAAGCTGCCTTCCCAAATCATAATAGAGTTCAAAAACGTATGTACAACGAAAGCTGCTAACCTCAAGGTCAGCAGTTCGAAACTACCAGCGGTTCCACAGGAGAAAGATGAGGTGTTCTGCTCCCGTAAAGATTTACAGCCTCGGAAACCCTGTGCAGGGTCGCTATGAGTCAGAACCAACTCCACGGTACTTAACAACAACATTCTCCAATAAAAGAAGCCAAGACCCTTGGGAGAAACTATTGAATTCTAGGGTGTGGCAAATATTTGAGCCTCAAGTATCTTGTGGTGCCAAGAAATAAAGTGATGGTGTCTCCTGGTAAAAACTCAACTAAATAAGAACATAAGGAAAATTCTCATAATTAAGGGAATATATACAAAATCAACAGCCAACATTATTCTAAACAAACTACAATCTAATAATGAGGAAAGATTAAACAAGTCAAATTGAGGGACAGTGTACAAATAATTGGCCAGTACTTTACAAAAGTGTCAAAGTCTTGAAAAGGCACAGAAAGATTAAGAAATGGTCACAGACCAAAGGACACTAAGGAGCTATGACAACTAAATGCAATACGGGATTCTGGACTGAATCGCAAACCTAAAAAAACATAAATAATGTGGTTCGTTAAGAGTATTGTATCAACATTAATTTCTTGGATTCAATAATTGTAAAACTGATCATTGTTATATAAGATGTAAGATGTTGCTACTATTTTTCCAACTATTGCATAAGACTAAAATTATTTCAAAATAAAAATTTTAAATGTAGATTCATCAAATAATGATAGAACTTCAAGAGGCTATTTAGGAAAAAAAAGAAATGAGATCACAGTGTTTTCAGCTTTTTGAAAGGAAAAAAACAAAAAACCAGGATTGTAGCACTGGACATCACTTTAAAGACTGTCTGATATACCACTGATCCAATGAAGGATACTTTTATGTCACGCCCTTGATATACAATCATCCAACCTATGCCTGAATATTTCCAGTAAAAGTAAATCCAGTGTATCAAAATTCAGTCCATGCATTCTATTACACCATACTTCTAATTAATAAATGTTCATTATGCTGAGCCAAATCTGCTTGCCAGACATGTACCTGAGGACGTCATTCAAAGACAATCATTTCCAAAGGGGAAACCTCAAAAGTGAGAAGATGTGTACCAGTAAGCTATATTAATATGTCAAAATGCCCCATTTGTTTACATTAGCATTGCATCACATCAGTTATAAAATAAACCACCCAGAGTTATTTGCACATGGATGATTTGCTGCAATGCTATCCCAGAACCTAATGCAATACCTGACAGATACCAGGTGCTCAAGAAATGTTTATTGATTGAAAGGATAGGGCACAAGTCATGATTCTCCTACTAAAAATGTCTAGTGTGCACAAAGTAATATAACACAAACCAATTCTGAACAACAGAAAAAAATCTGCATGACTATTCAAAAACAGGGAGGTTCTTTAGTCATTCTACATACATTTAGTGCCCAATCTGTACTAGGCTTAGTGAGAAGCCCAGGAAATACAGGAGTAAACATGCCACAGTCTCAAAAGAGCAAGAGAGGAAATTACTCCACATTAAAAAATTTACTTTTTATATAATTGTTGTTGT